>NC_084463.1:118996183-119297144 GCF_027409185.1 Cynocephalus volans | reverse complement strand
AGCCTATAGGCTCCACAGAAAAAGGGACCATGACTGTTTTCACCCCTGAAGGCCCAGGACTGCACCCTGGCCCAGGAACACCAGCCCATCGCCTCCATGGAGATGCCCTGTGGCTGAGGCTCAAGGACCGGAACATGGTGCCACCATCTGTGACAACAAGCAGGGCTTCCCAGGAGGCATCTGCCCCCAGTGCACAGTTTTCCATGCAAATAGCCACTGCAATGATTGGGGTCATTACCATTCCACTTGCTTTTTGACACCAGTGGGTCTCAACCCTTTCTGGTTGAGAATAACACCCCTTCGAATAGAAAAACCGTGGATGACACACTGGTAAGGGATTAAGAGACATGATCCCTTATTGCTGCAGCAGAACCAAGTCTCACACTTTCTATAAAAGTTTCCAGTTGTCACACGTGTCATGCACAGGTGAGAAAAGCATCCACGGATATTATACGGTTCTGGTCGCCCCTCTGTCCCGCCCCCTACCCCAGCCTGGGTCGCTATGTGAGTAGAATTATTTATTGCCCTTTCGGTGCTCTCCTATTTTCAAAGCAAAGTCCTCACATATTTCAAGTCAATTGAAGAGATTCACTTCTTCACTTCTTATGGACAGCAGGGTATACCCCCTCTTTGCAGCATCACCCAGACCAGCATCAGAGCACATGTATTCGGTTACTGCAAAAAAGGAAGTTCCATTGCTGATCTGGTCACAGTTTGGTGGCACACCCATGAACGGCTGGGTGGGACTTCAATACTGGGGCACACACTGCTGGAAAACCCTCTCCAGCACTGACAAGGAAAAGGAGACCAAGGTATTTCTAAACATTTTTTTCTGCAAAGGTTGAAACAGAAAAGTAGTTCCCCCTAACTCTAAGTTACCCAAAAATTCAAATTGGCCCTTTTGCCCCATTCTAATTAGTTGATATTTCACTCTAAGAACTCAAATAAAATATGCGTGCAGAACAGTTGCCTGGTGATGTAGCCTGCCATCTGGACGGGGGTCTTCCTTTTTCCTTCTTTCCCCTGCCTCCCGCCACCCTCCCTCCACGCAGCCTCCCTCCCTGGCTCCCAGCCACTCAGGCCCCTTGGCAGTTGGCACTTCTGCAGAACTTACCATTGCTTCCTTCCCCTCCTCGATCCCCTCTCCTGGAAAGCCAGTGCAGCCTCAGTCTCTAAGTAAGTCCCAGCCCAAGAAAGGAAGCTGCCTGCTATGGGTTTCACTTACAGCTAAAGCAGTAAAAGGCTGTTTTCCCTGAAGACAAACTCAGAGGAGCCTGCAAACTGCTCTCCTGCCTGGGGCTCAAAGCTCTCAGAGTTGACCAGACATCTCCATCTTCCTTCTACCCCTTGGGAAGGGCATCTCAGGGTCCCAACAGAACCTCCCAAGTAGACGGCTCTCCAGGGAACGGAGTAGTTTCCTGATGAGAAGGGAAACAGAGAGTCTGTCTATTTCTTTTGGAATCCATCCAGGCAAAAGCAATGTCAAAGACTGGGCTGAGGTACAAAAGGCATTAGGCAGGGACCCCAGAGGGCAGTGTGCAGAATTCTGGCTGCAGACCCCAGAATGTGTTGTTATTGGCTGTGTCCATTCCTATCTGGCAAGCAGTCTTTGGACAGGACTTTGTTTTTCAGTCTGGGCTTGATGTGCAAAGTGCCCTGGGTCAGACGGGAAAGGCTGGTGTCCATGCCAGATGGCAGGGCCTGAAGCTGGGGAGAGGCTGCGGAGCTCTGCGGGGTCCCAGCAGTGGCGCAGGCCCAACGGAGTCACCACCAGAGAACCCTGACCTGGGTGATGACGGCAGCGTTTCTCTCGTTCTGGCCCTGCCTTCCAGCACCAGCTCCCCGGCCTGAACAGAAGGGTGGCAGAGACTGGCAGAGCAACCCCACTATTGCCTGGTGAGAAGTAAACAGCATCTGCATGAAATAGCTCCCACGTCCCCCCCGGTGCTCCTCACACTCTAGCCCTCCCTGCTCCATGCCCCCAAATGCCTTCCTCATTTTAAAAAACTAAGCATAGCTTTATTGATACAAAATTCTCACATAATTCACCTATATAGGTGTATTTACATTGAATTAAGTGTAAAATTTACTGGTTTTTAGTATATTTACAAATCTGTGCCACCATCCCCCCCCCACCCAAAATTCCCCATACTCATTAGCAGTCACTCTCCTTTTCCCTCCACCCCTTCCTACCCTTAGGCCACCACTAATCTACCTTCCATCCCCATAGACTGGCCTATCTGGACATTTCATATAAGCCTCTCTGGAGCTCAATTTAGCATCCTGTGGTTTGTGTGCCTGCCAGGGGCCATGGTGCCACTAAATGACCTGTGTCGTTGGGTGAGGAGGCAGGTCCAAAACCTTCCCCTGTCCCCACCCACGGATGAGACCTCTGCTCATCCATGGGTCTCCAGGCTGTTCTCTACACAACCACCATAGACTGACACAACCAACTGACTTGGAGTCAGAGACAGGCTTTGCCACTTCCTGGCTGTGCAACCCTGACTGTCACTAGATCCTCACCCACAAATCAAAATTAATAAATCAAGTCTACCCCATAGCCCTGTGTGAGAATCAAACAAGACGGGGCATGTGAACACACACTGTACATCACAAAGCTGTGTGCAAATAACATAGTACAACCCCGGCTCTTTCTGAGTTATAGGCAAAAGTGATACTCTACCTTGATAACGCTAAGTCCTCACCTTCCTCACCTCTGTGCCTCTGAGATCTTTTGTCTATGTGCCTGTTGCACAGTGACAGGGGAAAACACAGCTCAAGAGACGCTGCCACAAGGAGAGAGAAAAGAAGAGCCAACAACTTCACAGTGCTCCTTGGTGAAACGATGCAACAATCAGCCCTGGGCTAAGTAAGGGGCACCCCAGAGAGTGCTGGCACTGCCACAATACATGGGGTCTCATGCAACTGCCGGTGGACTTTGAGCTGGGATGGTCCTGGGTTAGGGACTGGCTCTGTTGTGTCATCTCTGCCAGCCTAATCAACCTCCTCTCACCTCTTTCCTCACCTGTATAATTCAGGATAAAAATAATTACCTTGTGAGGTGTGTGCTAGGACAGCCTGAGATAAAGACTCAGCACAGAGCCTGGCTAATGGTAAACAGGAAACTGCAGGCACCATGATGAGTAAAGCCATGGGTGTGAGCATCGTTGCTGCTATCAGAGCACAACGTATTCGTAAAGAGCACTGGCTCCCACCTAAGTTTCAGGCCAGGCTCCACCACCTCTCTGTGCCTCAGTTTCCTCATGGGTAAAGTAGACATAAAATAGTACCAAGTTCATCTTGTAAGTGTGAGGGTTAATGAGTTCTTACACATAATGTGCTCAGAACAGTGCCTGGAATATAGAGCTATAGATTTGTTACTACTTTCCCAGATCAACAACCACTCCCCTGTGTCTTCCTCTCACTTTCTCCCCTGTATATCCTCTCTCAGTCCTCTTTTCCAATTAAAAGATCCTTCTGTTATTTCTCCAACTTGCAAAACAGCCTCTGGTTTTCCAATCTCATCTGTTTGCACCTGAAAAAGTCAAAGAACTGAAACCATTTGATAGTGCCTCCTGGAAAATGCTAATGCCCAGAGGAAAAATGACCCCGGGAATGAGAAGAGACCTCTAGAGCCATTCTCAGGGGTGAGTCCCTGCCTGCAAGACCCAGCTCATAACATTTCTTTCCAGCTGGATGTTTGGGGCAAGATTAAAGCAATTCCAGCAAATGTCAGGGGCTCAAATGCCTAGTACATCAGAATAATATTCCATTCCTTCCATAGGGTTTTAGAGGCAGTGATTCTGAGGCTTTCAGGGAAAAACATTAATGAAATTCAAAGAACCAGTAAAGAGAAGGTGGGCGACATATTATCTTCTCATCTCGCCTGCCACTACTGATTGCATTATCATTTACAGCAGTACTTGCTCTCACCTGGGAAAAGCATTTTGTGATACTGGCATGAATAAATATCCCAACCATCAGTGCTGGGACTATAAGCCTGATTCAGCATTTGCATCTAATCCCTTTACAATCTTTTCTATGGAATGGTGGAAAAGCTGTGCAAGACATTCCAGCCTTCCCAGGGTACACAGGACACGGACACCCCTGCCCAAACTCTGTGATGTAATTATCCAAGGGCAGATGCCTCCTCTGAGAGCTTGAAGCCCCAGCCCCTATACTAATGACTTAGTTCCTGTCCAAGGTGATTTTGTGCACTTGTGCACACACACACACACACAAACGAACAACGGGGGACCAAATCTCAGTAGGAGAACAACTGAGTTGGAAGGACCATTAAGGGTTGTCTCACCTACCCATCCCCACCCCTATTTTATGAAAGAGGACACTGAGGTCCAGAGCAAGGGACTGACCTATCCTAATGCCTCGTCCTTTCTGTAATTTGTTTCCTCATTTGTCAAATGCAAATATTTCCCCTATATTGCATGGTTTTTGAGGATTCAATGAGAAACACGGGCCCTAAAATGTAGTAGATGCTTAGAAATTTTACTTTCTTCCCTTCCTTCCCATACTACCCTGTTATGTAATGATTTTGTCTTCTTTACTTCTCCTGAAGAGTTAGCAGGACAACAGTAAAACTCCCAAATATTGAGGAAGCTAGGAAAGTCACAAAGGGCTCACCTAATGAGACACAAGCTTTTCCCCCAATGCAGATGGTAGGTCTTTGGAGGTTTCATTCATTCATCTGTGTATTCAATAAATTCAGAGTCAGCCATTGTGATAGGCATTTGGGGATTCAGTCGTGAATAAAACATTCATTGAGAGAAGCAGCCCTTAAACAAATCATTATACCCATAATCATTTAATTAAAATTCTCATAAGTGATGCAAAAGGCCATCAGGTGGCTGTAGGAGTGTATAGCAGGGGGACTTAATAGGGCCTGGGGTTGGGGCTAAGCAGGGAAGTCTTCCCTGAGGAAGTAACATGTACACTTGGATATGAAGGACAATTAGAAATGTGTGCAACAGTGAATGGCTCTGGGAGTGGGGGCTGGGAAGAGCAGCCCAGGAAGAGAGAGCAACAAGTGCAAAGGGTCTGGGGAGAGAAGATACCTGCCATATTTGAGGAACCAGATAGGACTTGTGAGAAGTTTGAGGGGCTGATTTTGTGCTTGTATGCTTATTTGGTTTTGTTTAGTTTAGGAGAGGACAAAGGTCAGCAGCCACAGAGCCCTGGGGAGGAAAGGCCATTGCAGTGAGCAGTCAGTGAGTCAGCCCATGGATCCTGACCGTGATCCTGACCCATGGATCAGACCGGGTTAGACATCATTGCAACTCCAGAGGAATCAGTGGGACAGCCTTAGGAAGAGACCATTGAGCCCCTGAGACTGAGCAAGCCTGGTCCATGGAGCAGCCCCCACCAGCATTTCCTTATTAAAACACCTCCCTCCCCCATCCCACCCAATCTCTGCCTTTGCTATAGAAGGAAGTGTACTCCTTATTTCAACAAAGACCCATCTTCCAGAGACAACTTGAGATCTAGAAGACCACATGTCTCTTAGGCTTCATGCCATTTTCTTTTTTTTATTGAAACATAATTGTACATGTTTGTGGGGTACAGCATTGAATATCAATACCCATGTGCAATAGGTGATGTTCAGATCAGGATAATTAGTATATTCAACACGACACAATGTCATCATTTTTTGTGGCCCTTTACCATTTTCTTGCTAAACCCCCTCCCCCTCCCTCTTTCCCACCTCTGTTAACCTCAGTTCTGTTCTCTCTTTTTCAAATTTCAGTGTATTATTGTGGTAGTTGTATCTTTTCTTCTTTCTCTTTTTTTTTTTAACTTTTATTATTTATTTATTTGTTTATCTTTAGCTCCCACTTATGAGTGAGGACACACAGTATTTCTCTTTCTGTGCCTAAGACTTCATGCCATTTTTCACCCATATCCCAGGGGCACTGTGTGTAATGGTTATGAGCTTGGGCTCAGGGGTTAGACTGTCTGAGTTGGAATTCTTACATTGTCATTTACTAGCTGTGTGTCCTCAGGCAAGTCTCTTAATCTCTCTGTGTTCTGATCTATAAAATGAGGATAACAACTTACTCACTGATAAGGTTGTTATAAAGATTAAATGAGATAAGCACATAAACCTAGGGACACATAGGTAGAAGCCCTCAATAAATGGAAGCTTGATGATGATAATTATTTCAGTAATGCAAGGATACTTCAAAAAGCTCATGAAAAGATTCTTACTACCTTATAAGTCTATTTTTCCACACACTTTCTGAAGCACCCTTGTATCACCGTCATCACAGCAATCATGTAGTACCCATCTACGATGTTACAGAAACTGAGCTAAGCATTTCATATTCTTTATCTTGAATGCCTCCACAAGTTTGGTATAATGATCCCCATTTTCTAAATGAGGGAACAGTCTTAGAGGAATTAAGTGACACAGCTACTTAGTGACAGAGGGAGGATTTAGACCCAGGCTCCAAAAGCAGCCCACCCTCTATATTTCTATACAAAATTAGCCACTTCTCATTAAAATCTTGTAAAATCCTGTTAATTAAGACAAATGAGGATGAGGTCGTATATACTACCTGTTCATTAATTTACAGATTTTTAATATAATTCCTTGCCCCGGGAGAACTCTCCAGGGGACCACTATCACCACACAAGTCTTTGGGGGAAATGAAACAACAGCTGGCCGTGCCAATCACCATGGCAACACTTCTGTAACTACATAGAATTCTATCAACAGAAAACATTTATATATACTTACATGTTCCATATTTGCACTTAACTGCTATATTATACATTGACTTGCTGATGACACCACTCAGGTCTCAGGTAGAGGCCTTTTCAATCAGCTCAAACATCCCTCCCCCTCCATGGATGTTTCCAAGAACCCATCAAGCCGGCACAGGTAGGGAGAGGTTGCTAGGGAGAACAGAACATCTCCAGGCTCTGGCCCCACATGCTTCACTCTGGCAATGTATAAGTGTGGGGTGGGGCGGGGCAGGCATCATGGACACGCGACATGTGCAATCACAGAGGGCCGCAAGGGCCCCATGTTATGCTCTGCAGGTGCCCTCTTGAAATTCTTAATAATTTTTGAAGAACAGACTCGCATGTCCATTTTGTAACGAGCCCCACAAATTATGCCGCCAGTCCTGTGTGAGGAGAGAACAGTAGACAGACACATTGTGCATTTCTTTCCAGGATGGAATTTTCTCTTCCTTTTCTCCTTTCTCTCAGATCTACGAAGACACCCAACACTCTAGCTCAAGGGCTCCACTTTGTCAAAACTTCATAGGCTTCCTCCAAGGCATGTAGATATGTTGATGTCACCAGAGCTGAGTCACTCCTAACGCTACAAATAATGGTTGTTCTGGATTGAGTGCCTGCTAAGTGCACTACACTCAACTGGGACTAACATTATTTCTGATCTTGAAGGTGAGTAGGTACAATCAGCCCCATTTCACATTTGAGGACACTGAGGCTCAGAGAGATTCATCAACTTGCCCAAGGTCATACATCACATTGCGCATAAATCTTATGAACCTTCCCAAAGGCCTTTGACAACACCTACCTCCAAAACTTTTGTCCACTCACTCTGCCTAAACTGCTGCTGTGCCTGACTTGGGCCCAGGCAGTTCTGCCATTTGGGGCACACCAGCTACAAGCTTTAGGAGGGAGTGCCCTTCCTGGGTGCAAACCCAAAGTTTCTGGCTCTTCTTGCCTCTTCCATGGCCCTTTGTGAAATAACAACCATCAAAGGAACACGCCACTCAGCACTACTTCACATCCTTTTGACCTTACTTCCTTTGTGTTTCACCTCTGCTGCCGTGGCTTTGAAAAATCTACCTTAGTTTTTTTGAATATCTACCTTAGTTTTTGTCCCAGGCTCTATATTTTCTGAAGAAGCTGGCCTAAGACATGTCTAGGAAGGGCAGCCTTCCCACTCAGTCCAGGGTATGGTTGAACTTGACATAGGCTGGACGTGGAAATCAGTCACCTACTCTGCAGGTAGATGTGATTTGTGAGTCTCTGCTTTCCCACAGCTGTAGGAATGGCCCCCACCTAAGAGATCCAGCAGCTATTACAGCCTGCTGACCAGCATGTCTTCCTTCTTCTTGTTCTGCCCACTCCATCTGTAGGACCCTATCCCACCCCACCCCAAGCCATGGTTAATTGGTTTACTAGGGACACCTGACCCAAGTGGAACTGAAGAATTCCTCCCTTCCTTGGGATTTAATTCGGGACTAAGTGATTCAGTCTCTGCTGCTTTTTACAGACTCTCTCAGTCCACACCCCAGTGTCTACAGGTCTAAGAAATCTTGGGAGTGGTCAGTGGCCATGCTTTCCGACATTTGAATGAAGTCAATGTGTAGCATGAGAGGAGAATTCCACCAACATGTAAATAGAAGCACAGGCAGGAGCTGCAGAAAAAGCCCTAATGGCAGCCCCAAGTGTAGCTTTCTGCATTCTGAAGCTCAGCTGCTCTTCTACCGTGCCAAGGCTTACTTGCTCTATGCACTCACCCAGTGTCCTTCCATTAAATGTCCCCTGTTGCCTACTCCCATTCTAACTGAGTTTCTGTCCTTTGCAACCAGAGGAAGGCCAGCTAGCATACTGTACCCCCATCGGGGGAAGCTAGGATGGGGAGCTGGGAAGAAAAAGGCTGAGTTCTGGAGCCCAGCAGACCTGCGTCTGAATCTTGAACTTCATCATTTTCTATCTGTGGACCATGGGCAAGTAATTTAACCTCTCCTTGCCTCAGTTTCCCCATCTGAGAAATCAGAGGGATAGTACCATCTTTCAAGGCAGGTGTGAGGATCTAAAAAGACTATGCCTATAACATGCTTAGCACAGGGCCCACACATAGTACCTACCCCAAACTGCTGATTCCCTTTCCCTGTCTTACGCATTAGTGGTAGGGACCATCTGTCAAGGCAGGCTCTGCTTCAGCCCCAGATCCCATCTGGGGTTGGATCAGAAAGCACTGTTAGTCACTCCAAACTATCCTCATTCCCACACTTCAGATGGAGAAAACAAGACCTGCAGGCCTTCCCCAGAAATCAAAGGTTCATAAACTCTCATCCTGAAGCATATCTCACAGACAGTACAGCTCCACCTTTCACACTGGACCACTCCAAAAACATTCAAGGAGTGGCTGTTCAGCTTGGGCTTGAATATGTTTAGTGACAGGAGACTCTCTCACAAAAGCAGCACATCCCATTTTTATATAACTCTAACATGAATAATGGATTTAGTTTGCTTCCTCTATCACGCTTGAGAGTTTTGGCAGATTGGGAGCTCCAGATTTCTATAACAGTAATCAAAGCCTTGAAAGCTTTTATTTGTCACCATCATGAGGCTAGAAGAGATCTTTGAAAAAGACATTACATAGATCATATGCTAAGAGCATGTTTGGTTTTGTAAGAAACTGCCAAACTGTCTTCCAAAGGGGCTTTATCATTTTGCATTCTCACCGGCAATGGATGAGAGTTCCTGTTCCTCCACATCCTTGCCAGCATTCGGTGTTGTCAGTGTTCTGGATTTTGGCCATAGGTACACAGTGGAATCTCACTGTCATTTTAATTTGCATTTCCTTGATGGCATATGATGTGGAGCATCTTTTCATATGCTTCTTTGCCAACCATATATCTTCTTTGGTGAGGTGTCCGTTAAGGTCTTTGGCCCATTTTTTAACCAGGTTGTTTGTTTTCTTATTGCTGAGTTTTAAGAGTTTTTTTGTTTATTTTGGATATCAGTCCTTTATCAGATTGTCTTTTACGAATATTTTCTCCTAATCTGTGGCTTGTCTTTTCATTCTCTCAACAGTGTCATTCACAGAGCAGAAATTTTTAATTTCTAGCAATTCCACTTCATGGCATTCACTCAAAGGAGTTGACAACTTATGTCCACACAAAAACCTACAGACAGATGTTTATAGGCCATTATTCATAATTGCCTAAATGTATAAGCAACCAAGATGTCCTTCTTGTAGGTGAATAGATAAACTGTGGCATATCCAGACAATGGAAAATTATTCAGCACTAAAAGGAAATGAGCTATGAAGCCATGAAAGAGGAACTTAAATGTATATTACTAAGTGAAAGAGCCAATCTGACAAGGCTACATACTGTATGATCCCAACTGTATGACATTCTAGAAAAGGCTAAACTATGGAGACAGTAGAAAGATCAGTGGTTACCAAGGGTTAGAGGATGAGGGAGGGATGGATGGACGGGCACAGAGGATTTTTAAGGCAGTGAAAATACTCTATGATACTACAGTGGTGGATACGTATCTTTATACATTTGTCCAAACCCATCAAATGTACAGCAGTAATAGTAAGCCCTAATGTAAATTCTGGATTTTGGGTAATAATGATGTGTTGATGTAGGTTCATCAATTGTAACAAATGTACCACTTTGGTAGTGGATGTTGATAATGGGAGAGGCTATGTTGGTGTGAGGACAGGGGATTTATGGAAAATCTGTTAACTTCTGTTTGATTTTACTGCAAACTTAAAATTTCTCTTTAAAAAAAAAAAGTCTTTAAAAAGAAGACATTATATAACTCACTTCATTCTGGAGATGAAACATAAAAAATTTCTTGACACTCCTCCATTCCAGAGGTGAAGCCTATGTCCTATCCCCTTGAATCTGGGTGGGGTCTATGTCTACTTTGACCAATAGAATATGGCAGAAGTGACACTGTGCCAGTTTCCAGAGCCAGACCTTATGAAGCTGGCCATTTTTGTTCTGTTATTTGGTACACTGTCTCTGAAAGCAACAGACTTCAAACCTTGAAGCCACCAGGCTAATGCAGCCAGATGTAGGTGCTCCAGCTGATAGTCCCAGCTAAGCCCGATCTTCAGGTCATCCCTCCAGCCAAGGCAACTGACATGTGAGTGAAACCATCTTGTGTCCTCCAGACACTACCAGCTCATCACCAGCTGAATTCCACCATGACCTCAGTCAATGCCAAGCAGAGCAGAAGAGATGCTCAGCTGAGCCCTGCCCGAATTCCTGACCCACAAAATTGTAAGTTATAATAAAATGGTTGTTATTTTGAGCTACTAAATTTTGGGGTGATTTGTTATATAGTAAGAGATAACTGGAAAAATTATTATGCCATCCAACGGATGAGAAAATAGGGGCAGAGCAAGGTAGATGACTCGCTTAGACAGCTGGCAACAAGCAGGGCTGGAACCCAGGACTTCTCATGCTTAGTCTCATGTTTCCACGTCATCTTGATGATACTATGAACACCTATAAGCATCAGCAGCAAAGAGCATTCACCATTACTTTTAATTTTAACTAAAGTAACATTATCTGGCACTTCCATAGGCTGGTGTCTGTAGAGTTTTTTAGCTCTGTTCTAAGATCTTTATGCTCATTTATTGATGTAATCCTCACAACAACCCTATGAGGTAAGTGCTATTACAATCTCTAATTTATAAATATGGAAACAGGCATAGAATGATTAAGTAATTTGCCAAAGGTCATGAAGCTAGAGAGGAGCAGAGCAGGGATTTGAACCCAGATATTTTGGCTCCAGAGAACATGTGCTTAACTACTGAGTCATGTTGTCATTCAAAAATCTAGGGCATCTTAGGTCTCTTCTACTCAGAGATGATCTAAATTCATGGTCCCTGTGCATGGCTCAGTGCCACGTTTGGCTTTCACCATGAATTCTTAACTCCTTAAAGGTTTCCAGAAGCTTACAGGAGACTTGAGACCCACCAATTATTCACTTACAACACAGAGCCAAGCTAAAAAGGACATAAGTGCTTTACATCCAATTGTGTGAAAGGAAGCATCTTTTTGTCTGCCTGAAACCCTAACAGAGAAGCTGGGCCACCCAGCAAATGCCACAATTAATTTCCCAGTGTGCAATATTGCCTGTGGGGAGAGGAGGCGCTGGCTCATTTCTTATTCATGAAGTCACACTGCCAAGCTTCATTTGCATGAAGTAATTTCTGCTGCTGCTACTCCACCATAAAATAAATCTATTTCTCTTACAGGATCTAGTATCTTTACACCAAGAGAGATGAGTAAGCAATATATGCTGGAGGAACACACCCTTTGGACCATTTTAATCAGAAACATGTCTATAGCTAACAATAAGTGATTTTATAGGAATATAAAATGTCTCGGTCTCAAAGTACTCAAATGCAACTCTGTCTCAAGATGTTTGGGGAGTGCATTTCTTTTTGCTTGGCCAAACACTGAGATTTTATAATCAGCGGAGGTGTCCAGCTACAGCTACTGCACCATTGTCCAGAAAAAAAAAAAAAAGAAAGAAAGAAAGAAAGAAGAAAGGGAGGTGGGTCAATAGCCTGGCGAATCCTTACCAGATGAGTTACTGAAAATGTAGATGACCCCTTATCGGTAGGTCCTACAAAGATGTCCACACCCTAGTCACTCAAACCTGTGAATACAAGGGTACTTCAAAAAGCTCATGGAAATATTCATATCATCTTTTAATTCGATTTTTCCACGAACTTTTGGAAATAGCCTTATATATTTACCTGCAAAAGGTTCTTTGCAAATATAATTAAGGTTAAGGGCCTGGAGATGGGAAGAGTACACTGGATTATCCAGGTGAGCCCAATCTAATCATGTGTTCTTAAAAGTGGAGAAACTTTCCCAACTCTAGTCAGGCAGACACAGATATGATTACAGATGAATGTTCAGAGAGATTTAATGTTGCTGGCTTTGAAGATGGAGCTGTCTTAGTCTGTTTGAGCTGCTATAACAAAATACCTTAGACTGGGTAATTTACAGACTATAGAAATTTATTGAGAACAAGGTGCCAGCTGATTCAATGTCTGGTGAGGGTTCACTCTTTGCTCCAAAGATGTACCTTTTAGCTGCATTCTCACATGGTGGAAGGGGACAGGGAGCTCACCTGAGCCTCATTAGCCTAACCTCATTAGCCCTCATGACCTAACATTTCCCAATAGATTTAGTAATACCATCACATTGGGTATTAGGTTCCAACATATGAATTTTGGGGAAACACAAATATTCAGATTATAGCAGGGGCCATAAACCAAAGAATGTAGACAGCCCTTAGAAGCTGGAAAAGTCAAAGAAACAGATTTACCTGCACAGCCCCAGAAAGAAACATAGTCCTCCCACCACCCGATTTTAACCCAGTGAGACCCTGTCAGACTTCTGACCTACAGAACTGTAAAATAAGCCACTAAGTTTGTGGTAATTTGTTACAGCAGACATAGAAAACTAATATACCTTGTATCAGGAGCTATCTGCCACTCACTAGCTGTGAGCTACCTAACCTATCAAAATTAGTGTCCTGACAGAATCAAAGTGAATGAAATAAAGCATCTGGAAGTTTTGTAAGTCTTAAAGTGCATTGCAGAGGTAAGATTTTAATATTATTAATATTATTACTTCAGATGACTATATTCTGTGCAAGAGAGACAGCCCAGCAGAAATGGCTGGAACTTCAGTACATAGTGCTTAAAAATCATTTAAGCAATTAATGCCAGCTTCCTCCTGATCAAATATTTTCCCAGAGGTGATACAAAGGAAAAAAAAAACAAAAAAAACAAGAAATACTTCATTACTTCTTCAGGCCACTTTTCAAGCTCCATCCCAGACAGTAATTGGGGAGGGGATATGTTAGCTATTCATTGCCACAATAATGCTAGGCAAGAAACCAAACCAAAAGTCTGTAGCTGAAAACAGTAAGCATTCGTTTCACTCATGAGTCTGTAGGTCTGTGGTTTGGGCTGGCCTGGGTGGGGCAGTGCTGGCTATGGCTCAGCTGACTCTCAGGACTGGTAGCAGATGGCTGTTGATGACTAGACTCTTCTCTGTGTGTCTCTTGCCCTCCACTGCACTAGCCTGAGCATCTTCTCATGGCCACAGAATAGCAGCAATAGCAAGAGTGGAAATGTGCCATGGTCTTTTTAAGCCTCTGCATGTATAACATCTCCTAAAATACCATTGGCCAAATCATGTCCTTTGACCAGACTTAGAACCAAATGGCTCTTTAGTGAAAGGAAATGCAAAGTGACATGGGTGTTTGTATATGTGTGTGTAGAGTTGGGGCCATTGACACCATTAATCTTCTACAGAGAAGAAGAGCAAAGGAGACTGGGTCACCTTTATTTGAAATTTATTTAGCACCCACTATATGCCAGGAAACCATCTAGGGGACAAGGAGATAAATAAACACAACCTACCTCATGCAGGGAACTTACATTCTAATGGAATGTCTGAGATGAGTGCTTAAGGGACAAAAGAACAACATTTGATGTGGTCCTATAATGTGCCAGGCCTGGCCAGGCAGTGGGGAGACAGCGATGAACATTTCATTATCTCATTCACTCCACACAATAACCCTAAAAGGTGGGCATTATGCTCATCCCTATTTAATAGACAGAGAAATCAAGACTCAGCAAGGTTAAGCTGTCCCATGTGCCCAAGTTCAAGATACCAACTCCACCTACCTCATTTTAAAACCCCGGATTTGTTTCATTACCCTCTGGAAAGCATTCATTCATTGATTCAATGGATATGTAAGTGCCTACATGCCAGGCACTGTTCACATTTCCTTAGAAACGACTCATGACACTTTTCCTTCCCAGCATCTATCAGACATCACCAGCTGCAAACAGAATTCCTACCCCCTCCCACCTTTACCCTGGTGTGGGGTCATCACGGTTGAGAGATGCTAACCAGCTCCTTTAAAAAAACAACAAAACAACAACAAAAACACTCTAGTAGAAACAATTCATCATCATTACTGTAACCTCTGGTTCACTTCAATCTTAGGTTCTTGGCCTTCTATTTATATTGCCTTCGAAAAGGTTCCACATCATTAATTACTCACCGTTTAGGCCAATTAGATGAGGTTAGCCCTCCTGGATAAATCATGCTACCCAGGTGGCAAAGGCAGCTGTGCCTGCCTAGGGTGTTGGGTCTGCCCTCTAAGAAATGTAACAACCCAGAGGTGGTATGAGCAGGTTGGCTGGGCTGCCCGGCTCACACAACATGAATGGGCTATGCACAGATGTTGACTGTGGATTTATTTCAACAAAGCAGATTTGAACATGATGAGAGGTTAAACTGATGGTTTAACCATAGTACCTTGCTACTAAGTGAGAAAAAACCTTAAGGAAAAAGCTACTTTAATAACAGAGCTGTCAACCTGGTGAATTAAACCTGGCTGAGCAAAGCTTTGTACATCTGATTGCGAAGTGATGTCCATCAGAATCTGCTGAACCCAGATTATGAGCTACTTGAGAGCAAAGACCTTTGCTTTCCATCTTTAAAACATGGCAGACAGTAGTAGCTCAATAAATATTTCAGTGGGTGGAGGATAGATGAATAGGCAAAAGGACAGATGAAAGGACGTAAGAGCATAAATATGGGAATGAACAGGTAGCAGTAAATGTTTGCTGAATAGATGAATAGATTTGTGATTTTTTTCAACCAAATAAAGTTCCAGGATATTTACGGTTGTGGGTGGGAACAGGAAGAAAACATTTACTGAGTACCTTCTCTCTATCAACACTATGTGTATATTTTCTCATTTAGATTTAACTGCATCTCTCCAAAGTTGGCTTAATCATCCTCTATTTATAAAAAGGGATACTGAGGCTCAGAGAGGTTACTTAGGTGACCAGGCCAAAAAAAGCCAGGGTGTAAACCTAAGTCTGCCAATTTCCTGAAGCCCGTGCCCTTCCCACGGGGAGTCAGGAGGATTTTCAGGGATCAACCTCCTGATTTTGTAGACAAGGAAACCAAGGCAGGGAGAAGTGTAATGATTTGATCACAGCCACCAGTGAGCCTGTGTGTAACAACAACTGCAGAGCTGCCCAGATGTGTTGTCCTCACCTCTGGAGGAGCCACACGGTGAATGGGGATGACTGACAGACCAGAGCCCCTGGAGCAGCAAAGGGAGTGCTCGGAGCATGGGCCGGGAGACAGGCTGCCCGGGTTTGAATCTCTATCACCTTCCTAAGTGTATGTCCTTGTGCGGGTTACCTAACATCTCAGTGCCTCCGTGTTCCTATCTGTAAAAGTAGGATCATGATAGAATGACCTCAGGAATTACTGTGAGGATGGCATCAGGTCTGAGAGGATGCAGGCAGAGAACATCAGCCACCTTTCTTCTCAGAGGCATCTGTCCCAAGCCCCTTTTTGTTCTTTGCTACTCCAGACTCAGCAGCCCCAGGATCCACATGGCGCTCAAGCAGCAGGGGCCCGGCAGAGGACTTCCTGCCAATTGATGTCTGGTGTGTTTGGGAGCGCGGAGCTGGGCCACCCGAGACATTCTGAAAGGGAATTGCATTTTCTCTCTGTGGCTTTCAGGTCACAAGTTCAGGTGGCGGGCTCACCTTTTGGTTAGCAAGATTCATTCACTCCCAGCCCATGATTAATGACTCCTGAAAGCTCAGAGCCATGGCGACCCTGGGGCCAAGGGCTGCAGTTGTTTGTCTAATCGTGGCAAAGTAAGGACAGATATAAAAATAGGAAGAGAGCCTGGGTAATCTGATGTAAAAAGCCAGGGAACAGCAAACATATTAGACCACTCTTGGGAGGCTCCCATTCACCAGGGAAATAAACCACTTTTCCAGCATGTTCTGGTACCTTTAATCTCTGTTGTAGAGAAAATGCCTGGATGGAGGGAGACAGAGCCACCCACCACTGACAGTTACTATATACCAAGGCTATGTTTTATTTTACAGATACTTATATAGCACTTAAAATGAACCAGACACAGAGCTAAGCACTTTATAAAAATTAACTCATTCAATCCTCTTAACAACCCTGTGAGGCAGAGACTATTTTTGATACTTTTTTACGGAAGCACAAGGAGAGGCACAAAGAGGTGAAGAAAGTTGCTCAAAGTCAAACAGCCAACATGTGGTAACACCAGGATTCAGCTCCTTAACTTCTAGGCTTTAGAGTGGTACCCACTGGGACGGGTACTATCTACCTTTAATCCTAAGAGCAGCCAGGAAGGTGGCTGTTATTACTCTCCACTTTACAGAGGAGGGAGCTGAGGCATAGAATGATAAAATGTGTCCAAGCACAACTGATAAAATTCTGAATTAACCCCAGGTCTAGATGAACTCAAAGCCATACCCTTGTCATTGGGAACCAGCTTGACCTTCAGTAAAATAGTCAACTAGACTGTTTAGTCATCACTGGAATTTATTCCTGGAATAAAGCTAATTTTGTGGCATTTTAATATAGTTTGTTCATTAGATGCCTCTTGTGGTAGGCAGCCTCCAAGATGGTCCCCAAGGATCCTTGCCACCTGTTATTCATGCCCTGTGTAGGGCTGTGCCACACTGAACAGGACTGACCTGTATGACAAATGCAGACCTGCTGTTTTGCTATGTGAGTTCTGAGACTAGATCATAAAACACACTGGGCTTGTGCCTTGCTCTTTCTTGAATCACTTACTTCGGAGTGGCCAGTGGCCATGTTGTTAGGACACTCAAGCAGCCCTTTGGAGAGGTCCACCTGACAAGGAAGGGAGTGAATCATGCCTCTTAGAAGCACCTTCTCCTGCCCTGGTCCAGCTGTCAGGGGAATGCAGCCCTGGTTCACATCTTGAGTGCAACCCATGAGAAATCCTGAGCCAGAATCACCCATGAGAGACCCTGAGCCAGAATCATGCAGCTACGTTGCTCCTGAATTCCTGACCCACAGAAATTGTGAGATAACATTTATTGTTTTAAGTCATGAAGTTTGGAGATAATTTATTACACAGCAACAGAAAAACTAACTGCATATCTACACATGAATTTTTCAACCTTTTTAGAGGTTTTTTAAATTAGGGAAAAAAAATTAAAACCTTGAGACTCTATGTCAATATTTTATTTGAAAAAAGCAGTCACTCTGTGACTGTGAATCTCACCCACTGCCGTATCCTCCAGTCTTCACTCCCTCTACCCCTAGTTTGTGGAGCGATGCCCTCTTTTCAGCTTCTCTAGCCCTAGAAGCCTCCCGCTCTCCTGGGGCCTCAGCCATAGCCACTGTGTTAGAGGAGAGGTGGGACAATGTAATCTCTAAATCCAACAGGAGCCTCCCTCCATCCTCTGTCCTCTCTCCCCGTCTCCTCCCCGTCCATCTCCCTGCCCCCACCTCTGCTTAAACATCACCTTATCAGAGAGGCCTGATAGCACCGTCTGCTGCTTCCCCTCCCCCAGTGCTCCCTCTCCTCCTTCCCTGATTTATTTTTTCTCTGTCAGCCTTATTAACATATATAATATAAAATCATATATATAATATATACTAATATATAAATAAATATATGTATGTGTAATATCAAATTTTATATTTTTTTAATTTGTTTATCTTCTCTCTCCCATCCATGCATTTAGGCTTTATGAGAGTGGAGATGTGGCTGTACCTAAATAAATTCTGGAACACAGGAGGAGCTTAGTAAATGCTTGCTGAATAAATGGACAGCTTGTTCATGTCTAAGTACACCCTGTTATGTTCTACCACCTGGAAGTGTTATGCAATATACGAGGGTAAATTCAGAAAGTTCATGGAAAAGTTTGTATTATCTAATTCTGTTTTTCCACGAACTTTTTGATGAGCTGTATTTAATAAGCTGTATGTTGCCAGCCAGTGTCACCTCCCCCAGGCAGCTTTCCTTTGCCAGGCTTCATCGAGGGTCCCCTCTGTGCTCCCAGCCAGGTTTGCTCCTATCTCCCACAGCAGGAAGCGCCCCACACTACAGTGGTCCCTTGACAGCCTGGCCCTCCCACTAGAGTCTGTGCATGACTGCGGGGAGGGCCTTGCTCCACTTCCGGCTGCCCAGTTCCTCAGTTCCTAAAGGAGAATGCGATGTTCGCTTGCTGAATTGAATGAAGGATACAGCCAAGGTGAGATAAGCAAAGAACAAACACATAAATGAAAGCAGATTTCCCCAGGGAACTCAGCTGTCACAGGCTGAGCTGACAGGTGAGTTCATACTGTGACCTAAGGGGTTGATAAACTGTCCTCTCTCCCCACCCTCCCACCCCCCGGGCCCTCCAGGCCTGCCTGCTCCATGTAGACATGGGATTTCCTGTCAGGTAGCCTCTGACCTGTTGCCATGATTCTTCTCTGAGGGACAGAGATCAGGCCTAGCGAGGGCAGAGGGATGAACAGGGTGCAGTAGTCTTGGACAGTACCCCCAGCACCACAACAGCCCAGAGTGTCAGCTGGGGTCTGCAGGAGGCTACCCTGGTGTGGGGAGAGGAGGATCAGAAAGAGGGTAGTGGGGCCCCAATGACCAGCCATGTGGGCTCTTGTGCTTTACCCAGCAAACCTCCTCCCCTCGGCCAGACCATGCAGGGCAAACGCACAGGAGACTAGGCCACCTGGTGATTTTCAACCAGGCCGCACATAAGAATCACCTGCAAAACATCTTCCAGAGATTTGGGAAGCTTGGGGTGGGGTCCTAGTATCCCACGGATGACTCTGACATGTAACCTGGGTTGTGAGTTTCTGTGCTTAGAGTAGAAGTTTTGCAGCCAGACACATTGAGGTCTAATAGCTACTAACGATCTGTGTAGCATTAACTCACTGAGCTTCAGTTTTCTCATCTGTAAAATGAGAACAATTTTATGGGGAAGTGTGAGGATTAAATGGTATATCAACATTGCTTAGCAAAGAGCACATATTTATTAAGCATATAGTAAGTACTAGCAAATGGTAGCTCAAAGAAGAAAGATTTGGGTCCTACGAGGAGTAAGAATCTATAGGCCAGAGTGTTGTCATCCATGAGCCAAGAGTTCGGAGAACCCAAGAGGTCCTGTCTGAGTCCCTGGGCAACTACATGCATAACTTGGTAACAGGAGCCCCCGCTGGTGGGTGCACCCACTTACAGTGACCTAACTCGGCCCCTCCACTGCTCTCTTGCCCCTTCTCTCAGCTGCCTTGTCTTCTGTTCCAAGGAGGTCACTGATCTGCAGAGCTTGGTCTGTCTGCAGGGACTAGGCCAGCATCAGTCAGCACCACAGCTGCAGGCCCAGTCAAAGGGGAGATCAAACAATTCCCCACTAAGAGGATTTGCAAAACACATAGCACATTAACTAAGCATATGCAGCTACTGGTCTGATGTCTTGTTTTCCTGCCTTTTTTTTTTAAAGAGGTAAAATAATTTTTCTTCTTCACAGAAAATAGAAAATCGAACCCACTCTCTGGCTGGCATTCATGAAGTCCAAGGGCCCTTCCTCCAGGTCAGAGAAGATGCTGGAAGGGCATGCTCAGGAGGGATGATGGGGAACACAGCAGTACCCCTCCTGCTGCCCACGCCACCTTGAAAGCTCCATCCAGCCACAGGGGGCTGCACCTGCCAGCTGGAAGCTTCCTGCTCACGAGGATTGGTATAGCTCAGGGATGCTTAGCTTTTTTATAATAGGGAAATAATAAATCATGTTTAATTATAAATTATAACAATATTCATGCTCACGGACATGTGGTAGACATTATAGGAAGGTTTAAGGAAGAAAGTAAAAATCACTAAAATCCACCTCTTAGACATAAGCACTGCTGGTGTGTTTCCCTCCTGAGTTTTTCTATAGAAACATACACACTTATGGGATAATGCTGTATAAATATATGTGTGCTATGCTTTTTTATTTCTACTAAAATATCTTTGATCATCTTTATTGTGTTAGCAATAGTGGTGGAGGTGCAGATACCTTTAATTCCATGATAGTATCCATTAGGGAAGAAAGAGAAAGGGGGAGAAGTGAGGGCAGGGGAAGAGGAGGAGCGAAGGGTTGCTAGTATGCACGTAGTGCCTGAGCTAGGCACTGTGCTGAGTGCTTTACATACATCATTTTATTTTCTCCTTATAACAAATTACCAACCCATACTGTTGTCACCTACTTTGTAGATAAGGAAACTATGGCTCAGAGAGGTGAAGCAGAGGTGCCCCAGTGACAGAACTGGTAAAGGGCCAAGGTGAGACTAAGACCCTGGTCTAAATCCAGATCCCACCTCTGGAACTCTCTGCCATTGATCGAGCATGTACAATCTTATATCTAACCTCCCCTCTATTGGCAGGAATCTATGTATCCATTTATTTTGCAATAATAAAAAAACTATATAGAATATCTTTGTCCATATGTGTTATGGTTTGAATGTCTCCTCCAAGACTCATGTTGAAGTTTAATTGCCAGTTTAACAGTAGCGGGAGGTGAAGCCTTAATGAGGCGATTAGGTGACAAGGGCTCTGCCCTCATAATTAGATTAATGCCATTAATGTGGCAGGGGGTTAGTTATCATGGGAGTGGGCTCCAGATAAAAGGATAAGTTAGGCCCCCATTTTCTCTGTTTCGTGGGCTCACTTGCCCTTCTGCCATGTTAGGACGTGCTCAAAGGCCCTCACCTGATGCTGGCACCATGCTCTTTGACCTCCCAGCCTCCAGAACTGTGAGAAATAAATTTCTTTTCTTTATAAATTACCCAGTCTGTGGTATTCTGTTACAGCAGCAGAAAACAGAAAAATATAGCTTTAAGCATTTGTCTGATTATACCCTTTGAATAAATTCCTAGAAGACAAGGTTCTTAACTTTTTGAAAAGGAGGACCTTTCTATCTATTTGGATTAGCTTTTGCTAAGCATAACAGAGAAAGTCAAAATCACAGTGGTTTAAACGGGACAGAGGTTTTTTATTTTGTAAAGATGTCTGAAGATAGACAGAACTTATCTGGTGCCACATAAAGTGGTCGGGGACTCAGGCCCCTTCCATCTTACCCTCTGCCCTCGCTAGGGTATGGTTTTTATCCTCATAGGCCAACATGAGGCCTGCTAGAGCTACAGCCATCACATTCAGATTCCAGAAAGCCAGATAAAGGAAGTGATAAAGAAGAGTGTGCCCCTTTGACATCTGCTGATAGATAACTTAGTAAACTTAGCAATGCATCCACATTTAGCTACAAGGGAAGCTGAGAAGTACAGTGTTTAACAGGGTGGGAATGTGTGCCCAGGTAAATGTTGGAGTCTTGGGGCTACAGAAGAAAAAGAAGAATGCATATTCCAGCTCCCTGTGGCTCCTCTGACAGTGCCCTTCTCATGGGGTAGTGCAAAAAGCTTGGTCTTGGAAGTCAGGCACGGTTTGGGGGAGGAAAGCTATCTTCATTAGAAACATTATAATAATGATAGTTAACATGGACTCAGGACCTAGTACATCCCAGCACTCTGCAAACTGGTCGTATGTCACATCTGATCTCCCGTGAGTGAGCTGAGAATCAAGCTCAGTGATTCTCTGTCACTTCCTGAGCACCAACTATGTGCATCTCATTTCAAATCCCAGTGTCCAGGCTGCTGGTTTGCCTCTCAAGATGTGCTCCCGTAAATCGGGGACTGTGACCCCCATTTCATGGATGAAGAACTGAAATGCAGGGAAGTGATAAAAGTTGTTCAAATCATCCTGTGAATGGTGAAACTAGAATTAAGCACTACCCTGTCTGAAACTAGAATCTCTGCTTTTTCCATGTCACAATACACAGTGTTCCTTTCTTTTCAGAGAAACATATTATTAGAAGTGACAGCAGAGGTAGAAAGGCACCACAGTTTTAAGGACGCCCTCCTGCTTCCCTGCCCATCCCTACAGGAGTTTCAGACACCTATGTTGAGTCTCAGGGTTTGGCTGATTTGCAGGTAGGGCTTCAACTAAGGTGTAGATCTTTGGGGAAGGGATGCTGGGGCCTTGGATCTTCACAGTCCCAGGGATCCTCCCCCAGCTGAGAGGGTCTCATCACCTCTCCTGTTGGGGGAGGGGAACTTCTGGACACAGCCTGCTCTGCCCAGAGAGAACTTGCAAGTGTCAAGTCTTTGCATTCTAAAACCATTGAGTCAGGCTTGCTCACTGCACCCTCTCTCTGCTTCCGATCCAGAATCAGGGAGAAGCACATCTGGAAGGGACCTCAATGTCCTCTAGGCATTTTCCAGATGAAGAAGCCCAGAGAGGGAAAGTTGCTTTCTTAGACAACGTGCCTGAGTCCTATTTTCTGGTCTTGCAGCCCAGAGCCCCTCTGGGTAGGGTAGGTCCCCCTGATCCTGATCATCCTCTCAAGTTCAGGGGAGCTCACTTGATTGGTTATTACTCTCCCTGGGCATTGTTCGGGGCCACTAGGAGCTCATTTGGGCTGCAGAGTGCTGACTCAAGGATCCCAGAAAGTACGTCTATGGATTGAGGATTGCTCTAGGTCTGAGGGACATTCCTTCTGACACCCACTCATAGGCAGCTTCAGACAGAAGATGATGTAGAACTGAGTAAGTCTTGCAGGTTGAAAGGTGGGGAGGGTGACTGAGGCCGCAGGACCAGAAAGGCCTGAAGGACTGAGACAATGATGAGAAAGGCCTTTTGCCAGTGGCTTCTGAGGTGCAGGGTCCCAGAGGGAGATGATAAGTGGGTGCATTGAAACCCTCCCTGCTCCTTGGCAGCCAGCCTCAACTTTACCCTCAGCTGCCACTCACTCTTGCCTAGTTGGCCTTGCACCCAGAGGCTACACTGGGCAAACATCAGAGGAAGGGTGTTTTGCACCTCTTGGGCAGGGCTACTGTGGGAAGATGCTTTTGCTGTATCCCACTCCTGAAGGGCTATAAAACTCACCCCACTCAGAGGGCTGGGCCTCAAATTTTCCCCCACTGGTGTCAGGTTTAGGGCACATGGTGGAAGAGGCTCCTGCATTCACTCCTGCCCAGCCTCCTTTCTCCAGCCCTGCCACCAGGCCTGGGCCTGCTCTGCACACTGCAGTGTCAAGGGCCTGTCACTGGCACAATTGGGAACAGGCCATGTTTGCGCCAGGTCATCTCCACACCATAGTATACAACCCCTGACCACTCTGGACCCTAAGATTTGGATCCATCCCCTAACCTGCTCACACTATTTCTTGCTCTCCTTTTCTTTTTTTAAAAAAATCCTTAATTCTACCTGTGTGCCATCCCTTCAAGAATCTGCTCCATGGGAAGCAAACTCAACCTAATGAGCATTAATGGGCGGGAAGGAGCTTGGTGAATTCACTTCCCAGTACATAAGTGACTTATGGAGACCACATCTCCCCAAAGGAATGACTGTAGTTGTTGAATGCACAGGGACAGAGAAGAGATTTGGAAGTGAATGGGCCTTTCAATGCCCCTCAAATCAAGCCCTGCATGTGGGGAACTTCCTGGGCTATCTGGCCCCAGGCTAGAAGAGAGGGTAGACATGACCCGGCCCTTCCCTCTGCTTCTCTACCCCCTCACCTCCCACTTGAACTTGAAACCCAGTTGGATATCTCAAGTCAGAGGGTTCTGGGGTTGCAAAATCAGGGCTGAAAAGAGCCTTGGATACCACCTGCCCTCAAGGCCCCTCCATACACCCACGTATACCCTTTGTGGATGGGGAGACATCACTCAAGCAGGGGAAGTGACTTGCCTAAGGCCACACAGCAAGCCAAAGATCCTGGGCCACTAGGTCAGGGCCTTTGCACCTCTCTAACTCCAGGGGCCCATGGGAGGTGCTTGTGAGAAATTGTAGGGCAGGGCCAAAGTGGGGAACGGAATAACTGAGTCTGCATCCTGGGCCTCTAGCACATAGGGAGGATTGAAAGTGTCTTGAGAAACAGGGATTTCACCTGGTGCAGGGGACACAGCTGGCCCATACCACCACATGGAAGTCCTCCCCCAGCTCTGTCTGAATGGGCACTAGCTGGGCAGGAGCCGGGGCAGGAAGGCAGGCAGATAAAAGCTGGCCCCATGCCAGCAGCCCAGGCTGTGGAGCTGGAGAGGATGTGGCTGATGGCCCAGGGGCTGGCCAGGCTGAAGAGGGAGGCATTGGGGTCAAGGTAAACAGAGCCTATTGCTGCTTCCTTATGGTAAAGAAGGAAGACCGGAAGCTGGAACTTTTTCCAGGAGGGGTCCAGCCCTGGGAATAGGGAACAATCAGCCCAAGGTCTCGTAGAACAGACCCCAGAGTCTAGGCAAAGACCTCTCAGGGTCAAGAGCTAAATTGTCCCTTTCCCTAGACACACAAGTGCCACCTGGCTGAGCTGCTCTTCTGGGGCCTGTTACCCAGGGGACTGTTATGGTTCCCTAAGGAGAGATGCTAACAGCCAGAGCTTTGAAACAGTGGAACCAGCTCTCTTGGACATAGGGAGCTCCCTATAAGAAATGGTTGAACCAGTATCCGAAGATGCTGCAGAGGTAACTGACCCCGAAGTATCTCCCAACCTCTCAAGGCAGGAGGCAGAACAGTGCAAAAGAAAGAGCCAGGCTTCAATTAATTCACTTGTTTTCTGGGGCTCTGGGGAGGTGCAGCAACCCATGTGTGTGTGTGTGTGTGTGTGTGTGTGTGTGTGTGTGTGTGTGTGTGTGTGTGTGTGTGTGTGTGTGTGTGTGTGTGTGTGTAAGACCAGTCACAAATCCAAGGTCATGCAGGGCATGGAGGACACAGAGACCAGAATAGCAAGACTCAAGAGGCAGAAAAGGTGGCACTTTAGCAAGAAGGTGCTTGAAGCCCACCTCACAATAGTCTGTGACACCCCAGAGGGGTGGGACTTTGTGGATAAGACCCGTCGAGTAGAAATTTGGGCTTTAGAACTGAGAGACTTTGGTTTGCATTCTGGCTTTGCTGCTTCCGAGGCCAAGTCATTTTACCTCTGTGTGCCTCAGTCCTTTCTTCTGAGAAACAGGCATACTCTTAGTACTTACTAACCTACAACAGGTTGTTATGAGGACCTTATTTAATTAGAGAGCTGGCTAAAGGGCTTACTTAGCTCAATGTCTGGCAAATGGCAGGCTTGGTTCAATAGATCAAAGTTGGTGTTTGTTTTAGGGCAGGGGTGTGGGGCCAGGCAGTGCGCTAGGCAAGAGTGTGGTGAGAACGTTAGTGGCTTCCCCGCCCCAGTCCTCCCCCCAAATGCCCCCAGCACACACACATGCACGCACATGTGCAAATGTGCCCGCAGAGGCTCTGTACCTCCCCAGCACACTGGCACCTGGGGAGAGTGTGAAGTTTATCCCACCTGCCTAAAACAGAACACCCATTTACCCATGTGATGAACAGCACTAGACATGCTGGGCAGTGCTCAGGTGGTCCTGACATGGATTTTCCTCCATGTCACTGCATCTGGCCAGTTCAGTCTGACTTCTTAGCCTCTCTGGACCATGCCTGGCCCATGCCAACAGCCCTGTTTGCAAAGACTGCTGGGGAAGGCACTGCTGTGTGGTCAGAGTGGACCATACTGAATCCTCTAAGGCCTGACCTTTCCTGTAATCAACATCAACATGCCACCCTCACTTATAGTGAGTTTACACATATCCCCAAGCATTGCTTCAGCCCAGTCTTGATTCATGGAAAACTGCCCTCTTCTAATTCCATAGACAATAACCCTGGGGTCCTGAGAAATGTGCATTATGGTCCAGGAAAGTTGAGTTTGGTTGTAGAGATCTCAGGTAACAGGGGACTAACTCAGCAGCACATTCTCATTACTGGAGGCTCAACCAGGATTTGGAGGCTACACACAGGAGCAGCGGAGGGTTTATGAAGGAAATTCCTCTTGGAGTTGAACCTGGAGCTGATGTCTTCCTTTTTCCAGGGACTCTGTAAATGGGCTTCAGTTTTGCTGTCTATAAAATGGCAATAATAATGGTACTTGACTTCTCAGGTTGATGTGAAAATGTAACTTAATTAGATGATAGTAAATGTAAATTTCTGGGCATAGTGCTTACACACAGCAGACTTTCAATAATAATAAATTTAAAATTACAAATATATAAAGCTATTATCCTTCCCTATGAAAAGAATTAAGAAATTTCCACCTGAGCCAGACCTCCTATTTATTTGCCTGAGATTCTGTCTTTGACAGCAACACTAAGGGACATGCTATGGATGATATTATGGAAGACACTTATATTTGACTTTTTGCTATTATAAATGCCTGGTGTTCAGTAAGTGTCCAGTAAGGGATAGATTCTTTCTTGTCCCCTCCCCACATCTTGGTATATATGCCCTATCAATACACTCAACCACAAAGTATATCTCCCGTATGTCTCAAGACACAGCTGGCACAGGATGAGAATTTAACAATAAGAAGAGCAGCCCCTGCTATGAGCTGGGCACTGCTCCAGAGGCTTTACATGAATTATTTCACTCAATCTTCCAAACAACCTCCTGGACATGACTATTACTACTACCCCTTTTTACAAATGAAAAAGCAGAGGTTTAGAGGGTTTAAATAATTTGCCCAAAGTCACCCAATAACTGGAAGAGCCAGGACTTGAACAGAAGTCTTTCTGCTTCCAGAATCTCATCTCCTAACCATTGCTCAGGTATTTAGCAGGGAATAGTTACAAGTCAAAAGTAAGGCTTAGGGACCTTTACAGAGCTGTGGTATAGATGTCTGCACCTGGGGTCCCACTGAGTGACACAGCCTACATGTCAGTGACAGCTCTGCCAAGAACTTTCTCCTTCCTACAGAGCCCTTGGGCTACTCTTCAAGCCACAGTTCATAGGCCCAGCCCTGGGGCCAGATGCCCATCTGGCTCTTGGCTCTTCTACCAGTCAGAAGCCCCCTTTGCCCCTGTCCATACAGCAAAGATGCTGGGAGCTAGAGATTCTCCAAGGCTCTGTGGGGGGTATTTGAGGGTACAAAACTCTTGGGGATACTGGTGATATGATTCAGTAGTGGACCACAAATTGCAAATGGCCTTGAGGTCTGTCCCCTACACTACCCAGAAATCAGCTGTCTGGGCTTCAGGTGCTGCAGATCCCCATAGCTGAGGTCTCACAAAGGCCATCTGCTCAGTCCCCACACCATCATCCCTTTACGCCTCTTGGCTTGGCTCTATCTGCAGAAGGCATGATGGGCCACTGAGCAGTCCCAAAGAGGGAATCTGGAGAGGGAAAGTGTGAGTGGTAAAAGAAAGACAGACAGACAAAGCGCCCAGAAGCAGCTGGTCTGGGAGGCTGGATTCTCACCTCTAATCTAGGCTTCTGCAGTCAATGAGGGAGAAATGCCACGATTTACATGACAAGGGCCAAAGGAGAGAATTACGGCAAATCAATTCTGCATGAGGAGATAAAGCCCCATATTCAATGTATGTGGTGAAAGGTAGAAATTCAATTCTCATAATTTCAGATGATGCTGATTAAAACTGACATTCATTATTAGTAGGATGATTGTTCCTTCTCTTTTTGGACTTGAAGAACAGACAGGCTCCATAAAGACAGAATTGTTGAGCACCATCGTAAACAGGCAACAGAATAAAGAAAAGGCTGCTCTGGCCGCCGCCACCAATGAGCCCTCCCAGGAGATGGAGCATCCATCCCTCTTCCTGAAGCTGTCAAATGGCAAACAGGGGGCAGCACTGCTTTGGGAATCTCCTGGAATCCGAATCAAGTCCTGGTCAGCCCCACACTAGCTGAATGACCTTGGGCCACTTTTCCTCTCTAAGCTGGTCTCTTCTTTGAGCTAATGAGTGGGGTGAGACTCCTGGCAGTGTCCCCCAAAGCTTGCCTCAAAGATGCTTCAAGAAAAAGGGGTTCTCTAGCCAAATTGGTCAGGATATGCTGTACACTGTGTCCTTCTTTCAGACCTTCACAATGCACATTAGCAGGTTAAAGGCTCTGGGAAGTCGTGCAGCAAAGAAACCTATTTAATTTTGTTTAACCGTGGGTTTCCTTAGATCAGGATAGGCAAACTGGTTTTGTCCAGGCCAGAGAGTAAATATTTTAGACTTGGAAGGCCATACCGTCTCTTACAACTACTCGACTTTACCATTGTAGTGTGAAAGCAGCAACAGATGATATGTAAATGAAATAGTATGATTATGTTCCAATAAAACTTTATTTAACAAAACAGCTGATAGGCCATAGTTTACCAATCTTTGCCTTAGACAATGAAACACCCCAGCCCCAGCCTTCTTTCCTATGCAAGACCTACAAATGGGCCAAATAATATAGCGGGGAGGAGCTTAGCTCCAAATCCCAGTTCTGCCATTTAGTGATTCTGAATCTTTGAGTAAGTGACTTAAGCCGTGTAACAGCTCCTGGCATATAGGACTGACTTTTCTGAATGGTGGTAGTCAATATGACAGTTTATTGAAAGAATATGCATAAAGCACTTGCCATGGCATCTGTCACATAGTGCTCAATAACTGTTCACAGTTGTTGATGACAGCCTAGTTATTATTAATGTTCTTATCCAGGAGTGGAGTATTCTTTAAACACCCAGAAGAAGCAATCTCCAAAAAAGCCCTTTTAGTGCTTGGATTCTATTAGGAGGTGAGGATGGGGGGAGACTGGCTACTAATATGCCACCAGAGAGAGCAATGGTCCCAAAGTCCCCTAGTGGAGTTTGCAGACTCTCATCATTAATTTCCCATCAGAGTTCATCCTCTCTGACCTCCCTGTCAGAGAAGTTTCTTTAGCTTCCTTTCAGCTTGGTTAATTATACCCGACACAGTGACCGGGCCACCAGATGAACTGCAGCTCAACTCACAGCCACCCTCCAGACACAGCCCCATCAAGCTGGCTGGGGCAACTGCTGAAAACATCCATCCCATCTCTGCAGGCTAGGCCCAGACTGCCCATATCACAGAGACCTTGGAAGCTAAACTATGCTAAAAATGTGCACCTGTCTCGCGTAATGAAAAACAATTCCTTAGATGCCTGGCAAAGCCTCCTTTTTAATTATCTCATTGCAGGGAAAGGCTCGTTTCTAAAGTAGACATTGTATTTGTATCAGAATTTCTGATCTGACAAGTAAGGGGGCTTGCCTTGGGACAGGAGAGAGATGGCTGGCGATGTGTATGGAAGTCAGCAGAAACCAGAGATGGGGATGAGGAGCGTGTGCATGCACGTGTGCACGGGGGCGTGTGTGTGCATGCACAGGGTAGAGGGTAGGATGAAAGGCAAGATCAAGGCTTTTGTCTTGGTTGATCAGGGCTTAGAATGGGCACTACCTCCTTGCTGTACTTATCTTTGTACTTGAAGAAGCAGGTACTTGCAGATACATAGTAGGTGCTCAATAAATTTTCATTGGCTGATTTAAATACTTGACTATTAGTTAATATCTGCCCCCCCCCTTCCTATTTCTCCTGCTTTGGTCTGTTGGGTCCTTGCTGGTTTCCTCCTAAGTGAACTCCAAACTGGCCTGCTCTGCTGGTTGCTTTTACATGGTCTCCTGCTAACATTCTCCCACCCCCAAATTCCATCACATTTGAAACCCTCCTTCAGTGATTCTTTCAGGCACCTGGCTCTGAGTCTGCTTGTCCAGTCCCCCTGAATGACATGCTCCCCTTTGCTTTGCTTGTGAGGTTTCCTCTGCCCTTCCCTCCTGCAGCCCCTACTGAATCCCATCTCTGCCATGACTTCCAGAATGAGGTCTCGCTCCCTGTCCTACCCTCTCTTCCCTGGCACCCACGCACTTTCTCTACCCTCATAAGAGTTCTTTGGGCATTTTGAGGGCTCTAGGACATCTTTTTAGGAAAGATCCTTGCTTATAGCCATAAATGCTGAATTTGTCATGATAGCAGCAAATTAGCTTTTGTATTGAATGATGTTTGCAATTGGCAATTCACTGTCACATGGGATCCAGATCTACACTGGAGGCCACTTGGAATGTAGAATCCAAGGCCCCAACTTTAAATCCTGCCTCCCCTCTTCTTGGCTGAGAAACTTTGGGCAAGGCCTTAACCTCCCTGAGTTTCTGTTTCCTCATTTGTAAAATGCAGATAGTTGTAATCCTGCCTTACCTAGCTCAGGGAGAGGCTGTGGGAACAAATTGAGATGATGTACATAAAAGAAAGCCCCTGTTACACCTTCAGGCCTCACAATAACAGTAATTTCCCATAGCTTGCCATGTGCCAGGCTCTGTGCTGGGGGTCCTCATGAAGGCTGCAGTTTCCAGTATGGTCTCCATTTTACAGATGAGAAAACTGAGACCCAGAGAGAAGTGACATGACCAAGGCCATGTGGACCACATAGATTCAGTTCTATTTGACTGCAAAGTCCATAACTTTCCACTCTGCCACACCATGGGCATTTTGTATTTATATGACTCTAAGGTAGGAACCTACACCTCAGAGGACAGCAACCCTACTCAATAAACCCTTCCTAACTGTTTGAATGTGTAAGATATAATACATAATGCAAATAAAATCAATGCCAACTCCCTGCCCTCTAGGATTTTTTGGTGTAATACAAGTGGCAAACATTGCAGGAGACAGAGAACAGCAGAGCTGGACATAAGAGGGTTAAAAACACGACAGGTTCTACAAGGTTTGCAATTTTTTCTTAGCAATACCCTCAATGCTACTTATCCACCAGTGCTAACAGAGGGCTGTCTGAGTACCTGACTCACCTTGGGAAGTGCTTTGATATCCTTCTCCAAAAAGATCATTTTGTTTGACCTAAAACTAGCTACATTTACCTCCCTGTGATCCAGTTTTGGAGAAGAGGACCCCTGGGAACACGATATGATGGGGGAGCTGATTCCTTCAAGCTCCACCAGACACTGAAGTGGGGCTTGGAGAGGACAGGCATATTGGGGGAGGGCAGAAGGAGACTACCCAGGGAGGGGGCAGCAACTAGGCCTGCTGGGGCTGGGCAAGATGCTTCCCTAGTAAATTCATTTGGGAAACAGATGCACATCAGTTTTGAACATCCTGCATATAGGGACTGACTTGATTTTGTCTAATACAATGTTTGCCAGTGTACTGGAATCCTGTTCATGTCCCTCAGAGCTAACATTACTTAGAACATAGTCTGGGGGAAAAAACGCCCTTTCTTTCTACATATGAGGACACTGGAACCCAAAAGCGGGTAGGGGAGAAAAGGTTGTGTAAGATCACTTGGTGAAGAACTGAGCCAGGATCCAGGCCCAGAGGTTTCAGCAGTAGCCCGGTGGTTGGCAACACAAATACCCACAGGAGTATAGCAGGCTGGCTATATTTAAAAAAAAAAAAAAAATGTTGTGGGTTTGCAGAAATATTTTGACTATAAAATAAACAGTTCACGAGGGATATGTCCTCAACAGCAACTGACATCCAATCTCAGGGAACAAAAGGGAGTGGTGGGGACTGGGGCTAACAGGAGTGCCCTGGGTAATGCAGTAGCCACTTCTTGGCTCTTGCCATGTCAGCGTGCAGGTGGAATGTTGCTGGCTCTTTTGACTTCTCAAGAGAAGCAGGATGGACCAATTTTTATGGCATGTCTCCTGAAGAGTAAAATTTTTTTTTCAGGCTGAATTTGTTTATGTGTCCCCATTTTCTCTGTGCCAAATTCTGCTCCTTGCCTCACCGTTCACCCCTCTCCACAGATGGCCAAGCACCAACTCTCCAGCAGTAGTGGGCAGAACCAGGTGGGTCAGCAGGAGGCAGAGGCTTCCCTTGCCCAGCTTGCTTTGCTTTGAGGGACTCCCCACAGAGATAAATTGGGAAAACAAGCCTCTGCAAACAGCAGTTTTCAAAGTAAATATTGCCAGGTTTGAGCTAATTTGATATCAGCCCGGCCTGTAATCCAAACAAAATAGACCTTTGTCCTGTGATTATTTCTTCTTTGGACAAAAGCCTCTGAACACTTGGTTTCCCATTTTTTTAACCTCTGCATTTATGGGCCATGTTAATTTAATTCAGCAGCTCCGCCTTCAACAGGGTTCAAAAGCAGCCGGTATTTGCATTTCATGATTTCAAAGCCTTTCTGGTTGGCTGGGCTTCACTGAAAAGGGAGGCTTTGTCCTGTTCATTCCCAGAAAGAAAAGGATAGAAAAACCACCCAAACCCTTTGACATAATACAAAACATCCCCAGCGGCTACACACGCTGCTGCTCATATCCCAGTAACAGAGACTCAGTCCCAGAACACCTGGAATAGTTTGGAATAGTCCATCTCAGTCCCTTTTGTCCCCCCTGATGCAGGCTGTGACCAGAGCATAGAGACCTGCCCTTCTCTGTGGCTGCTGACCCAGGGCCCAGCTGAAGGTCGTCTGAGCCACTAGCCAGGCAGGCTGAGCGAGTCGGTTGTTCATTTGACCAGTTCGATCCCCACCGGGACTACCGAGCTGTGTCCTCTGGAAGCAAAGGAACCTTTCTTGAAGTCCATCCACCACCCACACGCAGGGTGCCAGGCACTGGGCTAGCAGCTTCATTCCAACCTTACAACATGTGACATGGGGCCTGTGTCTGTCATTTCACAGATGGGAACACTGAGGCTTAGAGAGACAGAGTGGTTTGTCAGTGACTAGTCCAAGGCCTCAGGGCCTCCTGGAAATGAAAATAAAGGACTCTCTTTGGAAAGCAAAGCTGGCTTTTTTCATCTGTCCTCAGGATATGACTCTGACTTTTAGTCAAAATTTTTCTATTTTCATTTTTAATATTTTTATAAAATTTCTATTTTTCTATTTTTCTTTTTTAATATACATTTTTAACATATAATCCATGAAAACATTGCAGGTGAGGCTTAAAACTCCTTAGACCACCCTGCTCCAGCCCTTACCTATTCCCTACATTCACACACCCCAAGGGCTGTCCTCTCCCAACAAAGGCAACCCCTACCACCAGCTTCCTCAGTGACCTCCCAATGTTTTTCTAAGTGTTTATATACTATATATTTTCTATGGCTACACATACATGTATTGTTTGGCATTTTTTAATAAAACGGTAATCATAGTGTACATATCTTTCGTAATTCACTTTTTATACTCAAATTCTTGAAGTAGATAGAATGCAGCAAATCTAGAACTTTCTCAGTCTTCCTAACACAAGCTATGGTACAACCACGCCACGGTTCATCTGGCTGTTCACTGTCTTCCCTCTCACACGCCGTGTTGCAGGGCTGGCCTTGTGCTGCTTCCTGGGGCACATTTGCAAGTACTTCTTCAGCTGACTGAGAAGTGGGATTGCTGCGGGTGACAAGGACTGCTCGTTCCCATGTCCTCTGCCTCTTCTATAGAATAGAACCTAGATTTCTTCCTTTGGGTTCCCTGTAGCTTCTCTGGCATAGAGTAATATGGACAGGTTTATTGGAGAGTGCTCTAGGGAGGGCCACGTGTAAGAAAATGAGGACAGTGGCACTGGACAGAGGATGCAGGGGACCCAGCAGACCCTACAGGGACCTTGGGAGCTGGGATGACCCTTCAGAGTTGTCCCAAATTGAGGCAAGGGGGCCATGATTTTTTATGCCTACATAAGCCAATTGTTGACAAAAATGGCCTCTTTCTGGAGTGGGATGTAATCTTGAGTGAGACAATTTCCTATGGCTCTGGGCAATGACCAGAGAGGGACACAGCTGTGTCTCATCAGCCACCAGGGGATGAGACCTGGGCATGCGCCATGGCACCCACTTCCAGCATGGTGGCCAGAAGAGCAAGCACATTCCCAGCCTCCCTCATGGCTATGGCACCTCACCAGGTTCCAGCCGACAGAACATGGGCAGGAAGGAGAGCAACTTCCAGGCTGTGCCTTAAAGGAAACAGTTGTGCTGCCAAATCATTTCAAATTTGTGCAGGAAAGAAAAGTTAACTTCAGTGCTGTTTAACCAATTTTATTTGGGGTTTCTCTGGGGAAAAAAGCTGAAAGTATATACTAATATGCTAGGTCATCGTGCACGCACGTTTAAATAAATTTAACAGAATATTACCAAGCCTCTCCCCCTCTACCCAGGGTAGCCCCGCCAGACACAGCAGGGCCTGCAGTTCCACCAGATCCATTTACTGGGTCAAGCCGTGCCCTCTTCATATTTACTCTTTGCTAGTTGAAAATCAGAAGTGAATACCAAGTGAGGATGAGGACAGTGATTTTTAATCACTACTGAGAGGTAGGAGGGGGTATACCAACTTATATCCACCCCCCTGCAGAATGAGCATGTCCATTTCATGGAAATAACTTTATACTGAGCCATCTGTACCCTCGAAAACCTGGACCCATTTGTGACCTATCTGAAAGAGTTCAAGCACCAGTTAAGGATTCTGCCAGACACAAGGAACAAAGCAAGTCCAGCTTGTGGGAAAAAGACCCACATAGACCCGATAAGCTACATAGTTCCTGGCTTCAGTTGGCTCAGACCGCAAAAAAGGAGGCTGGTGAACCAGGACTAAAGAAGCAGCATGGGTCGGAGGCAGAGCTCTAAACTCTGAAACCTGGGCTCTAATCCCAGCCTGGCTGCTCTCTCAGGGGCCTTGGGAGGTTCTATGGATCCTCTGTCTTCTCATCTGGAAAATGGGGCCTGCTGGACTTCAGCTCAAGGGGTAAGCTTTTCACCCAGACCTAGAAAGCTTCCAATTAATCACAGCCCTCCTGTGACCATGCAGCTCAGCCACTGGGGATCCCACATGGGTGGATGGGCAGTGCCAGGCTTGGCTGCCTCTGCTGAGCAAATGATGGTTTTACCATTCAAACTTCGGGGAGCACTTCATCTTCTTGGCAGGTACCCACTGAGTTCATTAACAGCATTGCCTAAATCAACCAGGCAACCAGGGCCTTGGGGAAGTGGCACTGAGGGAGGAAGGCAGCAATGCTTCCTGAGGACTCGTGCTGGGCCCGGAGAATACAAATATCATCCCATTTAATGTTCCTGGCAGTATGACTACAGATAAGGAGATCAGGACCCAAAGTGATTAACGAATTTACTTGGGCTGACAGGGAGGCTTCAAAACAGCCCTATATTATTCCAGGTTCAATAATAATAGCATTATTACTCATAATAATATTAATAGCTTATATTTACATGTCACATCTAGTATAGGTATCATTCTAAGCACTTTACACATGCATATCAACTATTGAACTCTCAGACAACTATTGAACTACTGGACAACTCTATAAGGTAAAAATTCTAACTATCCCCATTTTAGAGATGAGAAAACTGAGGCACAGAGTGGTCAAATAATTGACCGAGATCACACAGCAAAGAGAAGTTGAAGCTGAGCTCTGAACTAACAGCCTATCTTTGGGATCCATGTGCTTGTCCACTATACCGTAGGGCCTGTCTGCCCCACGTGTCTCTACACCGTCAGCTTGCTGTAAGAGCTGAACGGGACAGTAGAGGACATGGTCTAATCTCCCCATTCTACAGATGAACAAACTGAGACCCAGAGATGAAAAGAGTCTTGCCCAATAACACACAGATGGAAGTACCAAAGCTGAGAGCAGAACCAAGATCTAGGAAGAGGGAAAGAACACGTAATTAAGTTCAAAAGCAAAGCACTTTTCACCCCCTGACCTCAGAATTCTTTTTTCAATATATCTGGAGCTCTTAGAAATATGGCAGGTCTAACTGTGATGTTTGGTAAAGGCCCAGGCAGGAGGGAGGATCTGGAAGCAGCGTCTGCAGAAAGAAGGTGGCAATGGCAGTGAAGGCTCTGGTGGCTCTGCCATTCAGATGGGTGCCAGAAGTAGTAGAAGGTAGTGGTTAGAAGAATAGAGCCCGGGTTGGCTCTGTTACTGTGCTCTCTGTGTGACTTAATCTTTCTAACCTCAGGTCCCACACTGGCAAAATCATGATGGTGACATGTGGTACCTCCTTCACCAGTGGGAACTAGACCCACAGACAATCTTAAAGTAAATAACACATGCCCTGCAGAGTAAGCACTTGAGGAATGGTTATTGCCGTTGCTTGCTATTATTACTGCTGTGTTGGGCATTGACTATGTGCCAGGCACTGGCTAATGGCTTTATAAACACTTTTGCATCTCACCAACCTCTGTGGTGGGTATCACTCTCTCCACATTACAGAGGACTGAATGGAGACTTGAAAAGGTGAAGTAACCTGCTCAAGGGAACCAATGGCCTCCTTTGGGTGTGTGGTTGACATGTAGCTCCATCTCTCCCTTAGTGCCATATTCAAAAGGGCACTGCAGACATGAGGATGTAGCCAAGGGTGCTAGGGACCATTTGGTAAAAGGCACAGAAGGCAAATTTCAACAAAAGTACTAGAACACTGCTGTAAGCCTTAGGGACACCAAATGACTCTTCATTAAAACAAGAGTATTTGGGGTGGCTGATTTTCTCCTTTTGCTCCACCAGATCCATCCTCCACACTTTGCCCTGCTCTGTGGCTCAGGAGGCTGACCCTACAGACTGCCCTTGCCTGCTAGGACAATGTGAGGCACAGACAAGAGAATGGAGAGAGGAAATACTGGGTAGTTATTCCCCAGCTCCCTCCCTGCCAGGCTTGTCTCCCAAAGGCCAAGGCTACTATGGGGCAGCCGCTCTCCTAAAACATAGCTCTTTCCCCTTGATCTTCAGGTCTAGGAGTTGGAATAGCTCCTGCTTTTGCTCATTCCTGTTGGTTCTTTTAACCCTGCCCACACCTTGGTAAACACCTCCTTTATTTAGTCCTCTACAATCACTCTTTGCAGCATGTCGCCTGCTTCCTACCAGAACCATGATTTAGGCTTATCCGATTCCAGGGAGCTTACAGTACAGGGATGTTACTGGAGTCATTACAACTCACCTGGAGTCTGTCTGGGAAAGAGTCCAGACACCTTCAGTGAATTATCAGGGCAGTCAACAGCTCTCTGAAGTCCCGTGGCTCCACCAGCACTGATGCCCTGGATCTTCTGGGTCTTCCACCCTTACCTCAGCTCCTGTGGGGCAGCGGATCTTTACAGAAATAAGCTCCCAAGAGCCTCCACAAGGACTGCGTGGCATGGCCTGAGCTGAGCCTCTGGCCAGGGCAAGCTCAGTGTCAAGCTATCCCCAAGTCATCTGGCAACACTCCTCTCTTAGTGTTAATGAAGAGGCAGAAGTGACAGACCAGGCACAGGGGCTGCCTTGTTTTTCATTCTGGCCTCCTTCTAAGAAGTCAGAGGATCAAAGTGAGGGCCTCTCATGGGGCTTTAGTACATCTGGTCAGAGCTGCCTAGTCAGAAAAAGTCAATACAGCAAGGAAAAAATAATAACTGAAAGTATCCAAGTAAGAAAATATAGAACTGGTAGAAAATACAGAAGAGCCAGAAGCAACCGTAGCCTAATCAGGAAAGTGACATTTGGACTTCAGTGGTTTTCTTCCCTCTTTCTGCCTGCCCTTTCCAACTCTGGCCAGATTTGCCAAGGAAAAGGCTGCCAGGATCCTGCAAGCAGGTGAGGGTGCACCTGGTGAGGTGAGAGGCCATAGAGGAAAGCTAGAGATGAGAGAATTCAGGAATGTGAAGGCTGGAACCAACACCACTGACCATAGGGAAATGGGTCTGGTTGACCAGATGGCTTTATTAGCAAGGCCAGTGAAATTAAACTCTAGGAATAGGGGGATGTTTTCATCCAGTTGAGCAGGAAAGGCAGAGAGTACAGAATTCTCCAGAAGCTGGAGGCTAACCTTCTACATCCCATGCTATCCTCTGCCCCGCCCCATGGAGTTGATGGGAAAGGCCACAGAGCACAGTCTGAAAAGATGGCTTCTCCACCACTTCCACCTCACCCTAGGCCCTGACTCTGCTCATTCTTGATTTACATTCACACATGGGTACTCTCCAGGCTAGAGTGGGAGAACCAATCTTTGGGAGGCAGGGGGTTCCCTGGAAAGAGACTTGGTCGTCACACTTGTCTGGAGTTTGCTCCCAGCTGGGCCACTTGGGCAAAATGACTAGTTTTTGAGTACTTTCTACATGCCAAGTACCATGCTAGGTGCACTACATGAACTGTCTCATTTAATCCTCATGAGAACTCATGACAATCCTATATGCTAAGTTTGGTTATCCCTTTTACAGGTCCAAGGTCACAGTACTTGGGAACTCAAATCTCAGCTCTTTGTCTCCACAATCTTGACACTTAAACCATTATGTGATCTGTATTTCATGTAACTCCTTAGCACCTCAACTTCCTCTTCTAAAAAATGGGTAACAAATAGTCACCTCAAAATGCAATAACATCAGAGAAGAGCCTAGCCACATAGTAATAATAATAGCTTCCTGCACTCAGGTATTGATATTCAACTCTGTACCCCATAGATATGTACAATCAACTATGTTACAATAAATTTTTTTTTTTAGTTAAAAAGTTTTAAAATAAATTTTAAGAAACAAGAGCTTCCAATTTCCAGATTCACACAGCCTGGCACTGACCTATGAGTTTTATTTCAGTTTAATCCTCTTTACTAACCTACTATGGGTTGAATTGTGTCCTCCCAAAAGATATGTTGACGTTTTCATCCCAGTATCTCAGAACATAACCTTATTTGGAAATAGGGTTGTTGCAGATGTCATTAGTTAAGATGAGGTTATATTCGAGTAGGGTGGGCCCTTAATGAACGGTGTCCTTAAAAGAAGAGGAGACACCGAGAGGAGAATGCCACATGAAGGCACAGACACACACAGGTAGAAGATGGAGGCAGAGATTGGAGTGATGCTGTCACAATCCAAAGAACACCTGGGACTACAAGAGACTGGAAGAGGCAAGGAAATAGCCACCCCTAGAGCTTTTGAGCTAGCATGGCTGTGGCAACACCTTGATTTTGGACTTGTAGGCCCAGAACTCTGAGACAATAAATTTCTGCCATTTTAAATCACCCAGCTTGTGGTACTTTGTTACAGCAGCCCTAAGAAACTAATACACAACTCTAGGCATTTTTTTTTTCTGTTTTTTCAGATGAGAAAACTGAGGTTCAGAGGTGGCAACTAACTTGCCCAAGATCACACAGCAAATGAGTAGTGGAGCTGGGAATGGAATGCAAGTCTGTCTGACTCCAGAGCCTTTCTGTGCCACCACTGATGCTTCAGTCTCCCCCAAGAAGAAGCTCAGCACATGCTCATTCCTTTCCATGTGCCACTCTCCTCATCAGCTCCCTCTGCCACCTACCCTCCCTTGCTGCAAGGCCTGCCTCCCCTCCGAGGACTTCCCTGTGGACCCTTGCCCTCGAGGACTTCCCCTTCTCTGGTTCTCCTGCTTCCACCAGCAGCACGAGGCCATGCAGCACCCCTCCTCATGCCCTCTTCTGCAGCCCCTCTTCAGTTCAGAGTGAGCCTGCCCTCCATCATTCGACAGAAAGCTCTTTTGGGCCAGGACCAGGTCAGATCTGCTGCTCTGCCCGGGGCTAAGGACAGGAGTTATTTGCCCGTCTGCCCTCAGGCTGTCCCATCTGAGGGTGGGATGCTGACCCTGGCAGCAAGAGGTGAATCTGATTTGCTCACAAATGTGAGAGATTGACAGATTCTCACAAGGAGCAAGATACTCCCTGAACGGTTTTGGTGACATTGGTAAAACAGCCATGAACATCAAAGTGTTTTTTGTTTTGTTTAAGTTCATGGATTTTAACTCACTTCTAAAACTCTTCCCTTAGGAAATGATCAGAAATTCCAACTGAGAGTTTTGTGTAAGGTGCTCATTAAAATATTATTTATTATCCTGAAAAACTGAAAATAGCCTAAATGTCTGACAATAGGTGATGGATTAAATTATGATATACTCATAGAAGAAATATGCCTTATTAATCAGATAAACTATGGTTCTTCTAAAAACACAAATATTATACCTGGCATATTAAAAATATTAATTCTGAAAAACAGTAATATCATCGGGGATTGTGGATGCTATAATGTTTAGTGGAAAAAGTGAACTATAAAATTGTACATATAATATAATCCCAATTTGGATGATTGATTGATAGAATCACGGCAGGTAGGAAGAGTAAAAGGGAGAGAACTTCTCAGATTTGCAGAAGGAGATACAGAAAAAAATATCCTGCTCTTTTGGTAGCAAGACTAGTAGTGAATGTCTTTTCTTCTTTGTAACTTTTTGCATTTTGTAAGTTCTCTAGGACAATTAGTGGTAACACTTTTATAACTGAAGTGAAGCCGGGAGCAGGGGGCATCTCTGCCCAGTGAGATGTCCCTGGACACCTCCCTTGCCCCTCCCTGCCCCAGCTGACCCACCCCTCTGGGCCCTGCCTGTGGGTCATCAGAGCCCTCATATGTGGCTCCTTCCTTAGCTCCATGGAGCTGTAGAATAAGCAAGCGTCGGTGCATTCAAGAGTCAAAGAGTGGCAATTTTCCGGTGCATCTCTGCACCACACAAGCAATTCATCATCTGAGACTATCTCCAGGCAAGGCTCATCTGCTCAGTACAGTAGCTGGCTCTGGCACCTGCACTCCTCTTACCTTCTTCCCAGACTTACAGAAAAAAAGCAAGGAGAAACTGTAGGCAAGCCCGATCACCCCCAAACTGGAAACAACCCCTCCCAAGCATGTCTCAGGGACAGGCACAATTGGGGCATTTGGTGGAGAAAATAAGGGATTGTGGACGGGTGCACATGGATTGCCTACAGTGAGGTCGCAGGAGGGGAAATTCCACCAATACAGACAAAATGAAATATCTAACCTGTTATGTTGGCCCATCACCCAGTGCAAGCAGCGACAGGCTTTTATAAATGCTGCCTGTCTTCCCATCTGGCGTGTTGCTATAAAAATTTAAATAAAATACCAAACACACACAGTGCCAGTGTCATCATCATCATCACTCTCATGGAAACAAGAAATTCAACCAAATGAACTCTCTACTGTGAACTGCATTTCAATGAAACTTACATTCGTGTGTATTTCTAGACCCCTACATCTCTCCAGAAAGTGTCATACTTTATAGGGATCAGTTGGTGCTCTCCCATCAATTCCTGTTTAATTCCTCTCTACTGATTCCCTCTCGGGATCATCCCTTAGGACAAAGACCTTTTTTTTTCTTTTTTTTTTTTTTTTGTAATTTTATCTAATTTTTATTTTATTTATTTTATTTTATTTTATTTTATCAATATACAATGTAGCTGATTTTCGTGTCCCTTTACCAATTCCTCTTTCTCCCCCGCCCCCCCATCAACATCATATCTGTTCACTTGTCTTAACAAGTTCAAGGAATTGTTGTGATTGTTCTGTCTTCTTCCCCCACCCCTGCCCACCGTCTGCTTTTATATTTATTGACTGATTAATTTTTAGCTCCCGCAAATAAGTGAGAACATGTGGTATTTCTCAACAAAGACCATTTCTAATCCTAAGGTATTACAAAGAGTAAGGGAATTGGACAGCAGAATTTGAATTACAGCTCCACCACTAGTTCGCTAAACCTTGTTTCCCCAACTGTAAAATGGAGATTAAAAATACCTACATTACAGGGTAGTTCTGAGGATCAAGTGGGATAATAAGTATAAACTGTGCCAGGCCCACAGTGGATCCTCACATGAATACGTTTCATGCCGTATCATCTTCCATTTTTCTAGGGTTCAGCTATAAATTTGGTTTGGTCACTTTCTCAAAAGCCCTAATCAGGGGATTTTTCTCTCAAGTTCCCCTTTCTACAACTTCCAACACACAAAGAGCCCAGATTTTTTTTCTTAGTCTTTCATAATGAATCTCAATTTATAGAGGGGATTTTTTTTTTGAACTAGTTAATTAAATTTGATTTATTTAATAACATTAAAATAATTAAAATCTGGGCCAGCTCATGGCTCACTCAGGAGAGTGCGGTGCTGATAACACCAGGGCCCCAGGTTCGGATCCCATACATAGGGATGGCCGGTTGGCTCACTGGCTGAGCATGGTGCTGACAACACCAAGTCAAGGGTTAAGATCCCCTTACCAGTCATCTTTTAAAAAATAATAATAATAATAATAATTAAAATCTGTTGGAGATATAATGGTTATTTAATATACAGAAGCTCTTTCATAAAGGAAAAAATTAAGATCTTTGATTCTGCTCTGCCTGTAGATGGAGACAAATCTTGAACTAGAAATGCTGACATTTCCGTCGCTGCCAGGGCACATCGGTCCTCCCCTCCAGCAGGGGGCTCCCTTTTCCTTGGACAATCAGGAGGACTCTAACTTTGCCACCTACAGCTCACACAACTACAGGAGAAAATACACTCCCAGTGTCCCCTTACCCTAAGGAAAATGGAAATGTCATTCCACAGATGGTTTCCTGGGCTCACCTGTAAAATGGTTTCATTCCAAGGTAGCCTGTCAAAAATTAACACTATTCCAGACCAACCCAAGGAAATGGACCTGTCGCATAGGAGACCCATCAAGAGAGCTCCAAGCTAGCTCATGAAAGAGCCCAACTCCAGGCTACCCCATAGAAATAGTACTATTATAAGCTTAATTGCATAAAACTAGTATTTTAATTCCATTAAAGACTAAACAGGGTTTTTGTGGGTTGGCAGAGAAAGTTATCTTCAAATTCAATATTCCCTGGAAAGTGCATTCTGAGTTTGACACAAAAGACCTGAAAGCAAACTGCAGGAACGCAACCCATTTCTAAGCGTGGGTCTGCCAGCAAAGCCTAACCATTTCGCACCAAACAGTTTGCTTCCGATCACAGCAGCGAGCGTGGATGAGGCACGTTAGCAATGTACATCCCGCTGACGGAGGACAGCAGATGGAGACTGGCAACTTTGCTAATCCAACTCTTTGTGAGCCAGATCTCCCAAGCGGCTGCTGTCTAAACAAGAGATATTACAGATGGAAGAACATGAGATAGTATGATGCACACTTCTCCATTCTGCAAACCAAAAAACCAAGGCCTAGAGATGGGAAAGGACTTGTCTGAGGATGCCCGGGTGCAAGATGAGTCTAAATGCCAGGCCCTCTCTCATAGCGGTGCTACCTATCTCCATCATCTGCTCTAACCAGCAGGATGTTTGCCCCTATCCACTTTCACTTCCTTCATACTCTCTCAACTCTAAAGCTTACTAACAAGAAAGCTCTGCAGCCAAAATTCAAAGCCAATCATCCCCAAGAATGTGGCCTTAAATATTTTTCCTGGGTCCCCAACCCCTCACAATAGCAACAAAGCTCAGGCTTGGTGAGAAGGACATTCTTTTAAAGCAGAGATGGCATTTTTTTAAACAAACAATCCCATTAGAGTGTAGCCTGCAGTCAGCTCGTGATGGAAACGGGTGCTCTGGGCTGCTTTGGCCCAGCACTAATCAGGTTCTGTGCTGGATCCTGAGGGACCCGGATTACTACTGTATGAAATAGAGAAATGCCTCCATTATCCCTCAAATCTTTCCACTGGATTCAGGGGTTTTCACACAGAGGAGGAACATTTCCTGCCTGTTGGCTTCTTTTCTCCAGGTTAATCTGCATCAGTTCAGCTTTCTCTCTGGGTGCAGTGCAGCAGGGACACTCTACTTGCCTGTTCCCGGGGGCTCACTGAGGGTACCAACCTCAGCATGGCCAGGAATAACCCCCAGTCTGGCTTCTCCTACTGCCATAGTGTCATTTCTCACCAACACCCCTTCCCCACACTCTGTCCTCCTTACAATTCACCAAATGCTCCTTGCTCTCTCTTGCCTCCAGAACCTGGTGTATATATGCTATTTCCTTGCCTGGACTGCCTTTATGCCTGATCACCACCTTACTTTGAACCTAATTAACTCCAGTTTGTTCTTCCAGACTCAGCTCTTTCTGGAAGTTTTCCATATCACACCCTCTCCAGGGAATTAAGCAACCCTCATATAGCTCCTGAGGACCTCTGTTTTCCCCGATGGTGGCATTTACCACACTCCAATGTAATTGTCCATTTCTGGGTCTCCCTCACTAAACTAGGGAAAGCAAATAATGTAGTGGTTTATGCTCATTCCATCTGCTGGGTAGTGCTGCCTGACTTGCTGTGTGGAGAAGGATGCTCAAGTTGCATATTGAGCTCAGTGTGAAATGATCAATTAAACATGTCTTTCACAGGCATAGGACTACAGACTAGAGACAGGTGTGCCAGTTTAGCAATCAATTGTTTAGCTGCCTAAAGGATTATTTAGTGATAGATTGTGAGCTTCCTAATAGATTGTAACTTGTATACATAGTGTAATGCCTGAAACATAGTAGGTGCTCAATAAATATTTGTGAGCAGATGAAGAATATAATACCTATTTCTTATTGAGGGCCCATTAAATACCAAGAACCATGCTAAGTATTTTATATATGTTATTTAATCCTCAAAATATTTCTCGGATGCAACAGATATTTTGAGTCCTATAGAGAGGATGACAAATCAAGACCTGAAGAAGTGAGGTAAATGGCTCAGGATCATATAGAAATGGAGCCAGGATTTGACCCAGCTCTGTCTGATCGCATAGCTATTGCCTTTTCACTTCAGTTATACTAGAACAAAAGTATCCTCTGAAGACTGTACACAATGTCCTAACCTAGGAAGTGCCCTGTATTGGTCTGTACTGAGGTCTATCTGGAAACAGAGCTGACACAAGGAACATTCCTGAACAGTGCGGCTTTCTCCTGGCCTCAGGGTCTTCATGAAGCCAAGCCACTCATGTGTCAGGACTCCAACTAAGCCCCAGGCATGCAGGAGTACTGACAGAGAGGAAGGAAGAAGGAGTAGACTGAGTGAAGTAGGGAGATCTCAAAGACTAAGGAGGCTGAGGATGCTGCCTGGCTTCTCCTCAAGTCTGTGCTCCTCCACCTTGGTGTCATGTTCAAATCACTCCCCCATTTTGGCTGTTGGGGCCTCAACTGAATAATCAAGTGTTGGGCTTGTAAGCTCCAATGTTTCCTCTATCTCAGGCAGTCTATGTGACATGGAGAGAAAATACAAAAACATACACAAAATATACAGAGAGGAATTCTTGCCAGATCCACTCATTAAAGACAGATCATGTCTAAAGCCAAAGCAAGCATAGCACAGTTTACAGTTTTGGGGTCGGACTGATTGGGTCTGAATCCTAGCTCTAATTGTACACCCATGGACCTTGGGCAAGTTACTGTAACACTCTGAATCAGTTTCTTCACTATGAGATGAGATTAATTAGGCCAGTGGTTTTCCAGTGTGGTCCAGGACTAGTGGCATTAGCGTCACCTGGAAGCTTCCTGGACATATAAATTTTTAGGCCCTACCCAGACCTACTGAATCAGAAACTCTGGGGTAGAGTCTAGCACTCTGTGTTTTAACAGGCCCTCCAGTTGATTCCGACATATATTAAAGTTTGAAAAGCCACTAAATTAGGCCAGTGGCTTTCAAACTTTTTTCACCACAACCCACAGTAAGCAATTTATTTTTCATCATAACCTAGTACTCAAACACACACGTGTGTTCATAATTGAGACACAAGGTTCATGAAACGTTCTTCTCCTTGCTTTGTGAAATACTCTCTGATATGTGCAATTCCATTCCATGTCATTTTGTCTTATTTCATTTTTTAAATGCTGGTTTCAACCTATTAAATTGATTTCATGATCCACTAATGGGTCGCAAGCTACGGTTTGAAAAGAAACACTGGTTTAAGCAGTCCTTTCTGAGTTGGGATGGTCAGAAGAGATGTTTGTAAAATACCTAGCATAGAGCCAGTTACATAGCACGTTCTCTATTTATGGTAGCTATCATCATCATCATCATCATCATTATTAACAAATTACACAGCAGGTAGAAAGTTACTAAGTATTTTAAGTGAAATGAAACTCAAGCTAATGCCCGAAACTTCATAAAATGCACAAGTCCCAAACCTCTTCTTTCATATATGCTTATGCATAAACCCAAGTTCATCTTTTCCTAGGATATCCCTCTGAAAGTTATAATTACTCTGATTCTTAGCAATAAAATAATCATAACACTAGAAAATCCCCATGGAGGAGTGTTGGCAACGGACCAGCAAGAGGGGAGGCGGGGTCAGAGATGATCATTCTGTGGAGCTGAGAAGGGAATCTCTGTGGTGCACTGAGCTCTGATGGGTAAATTTCGACTTTCCCATGGCATCTACTCAACACCGTAGTTGCCAACAAGGCAGATCTCTGCTAAGGGGACCAGATGGCAGCAAAGGAGCCAAATGGGAAGGTGCTGGTTACAAATTACAACTGCAGCACCTGAATTCTGCAGATGGAGGCCACTGCAGTACTAATTGTCCCCTCCTGGAAAATAAGATCTGAATTTAATTCTAAGGACCTGGGATTATGAATCCCATCAGAAGAATGCTGTGAGTCTCAACTCCCTCTACTGCATGTGACAGGAAATGAGTGTAAGGGACCCTGCCCATTAAGCAAGGAGAATCTCTCCTCCAGGGCTGCCAGGTAAGATACTCACTTACCTAGTACGTGCATCTCGGATTCCCTCCACACTCTAGGAACTTTTTAACTGATGATTTCTAATAACTACTATTCAGGGGTCACTCACTCTGAGCTAGGCAAGCAACATGCTGAGCACTTTGTTAGGTAAAGGAGGATTGAAAATGAAAATTTTTGGAAATTTTCAGGAGGCTCAGAGAGGTTAACTAAGTTGTCCCAAGTCACAGAGCTAGTAAATAGGGAAGTCGTATTGGACCTAGATCTCTGACTTAAAACCCAAACTTAGATTCCTTCTAAGTCAGCACATACTTCCTCAAACTTTTCATCTGAATTGGGTCCCCGAACCACAGGCAGAGAAAGGGAAAAGAAAAGAAACTATTATTTGTTGTTGAGTACTGACTATGTGCAAAATATCATGTTAGGTGCTTCATTGAAATTATTAAATCCCACTGTTTCTTTCAAACCAAGATTATTCTCGTATTTTTCAGATGAGAAAACTGAGGTAAAGAACGGTTAAGTATCTGTATGGAGTCACACAATTTAAAAGGATTTTAAACCTAATCTCTCTGAGTCTACACCTCTTGCTTTCTCCATAACACCAGCTAATTAGGATCTTTGAAGGGCTTCCCTTCCCCACTTCCAATCCGCCCTGTCAGTTACTACGGTAATTGTCCTAAAACACAAGGTAGGCTATAGCACTCTCTTACTCAAAAACATCTGATGGCTCCCAAATGCCTACAGAATAAAGCCTAAATCCCTTAGCCTGGCTCAGGTTCCCTTCATTCTGGTTCTAAACAGCTTTCCAGTGTTTATACCCAATACTGCTTTATCAACACAAATCAACACCCCCACAGCCCCCTGGCTCAGACCACCCATCCCACCATGGCCAAAGCATTCTTTCTGAAGCATTGGTGGATTATGCTACTCCTTTGCTCAAACATCTAAGATGGCTTTGTGGAGACATCTGCAGTATCAGCTGCCATGCTTTAGACTTTCTCCTGGTAATAGAAGTGACTGTCCTCCACTCAGTCTACTTGGGGTGAGCCTGAGACCAGGCCTGGCCAATCAGAGCATCACATCCCCTAAACACAGGGACTGGGGGGTATATGGGCAAGTAATCTGAATCAAGCCAATCCAATCCGCTCATAGCTAACCCCAGGCCTCTGGTTCCCACAGAAGCATTCGCTGTTCTGTGAGACTGACAGTATTAAGCATGGGGCCATTGGCAGTCACCTTGCCACCACAGGGGATACTGTATCTGAGAATGCAGTTTGCAGAGAAGAGAGATGCAAAAAGACAAGCTCTTAATGACATGCCTGTCACCCCCAGATCTGGCCTGGCTTGAAAGGAGCTCTATCTCTGGACAAGTCAACGACATAAGCCAATACATTTCCTTTATGCTTAAGTCAGTTTGCATTGGGCTTTCTGTGCCTTACAACTGGACATCTCCTTATAACTAGAAGCCATAATTGCAGTAGTTCTTCCCTGACCTTGGCATGAAATTCAGTCTCCCAAGGGACCTTCAAAGGCTGAGTGATGAGGACCCCAGCCTACCTTTGCATGTTCATGTCCTATCACCCCCACCCCTCAGCACCACATATCATCACCTGTGCTTATACACACTCAGACTCCTGCCATTGCCCAACCTGCTCTCTGCCTCGGTACCCCACACAGTCACAAAGCTAGATAACAGCAGATCAGGATTTGAATCCACACTCCCCTGTCTCAGCATTTACTGCTTCTCAGAGGTAGGAGACGTGACTGGAAGGGTGGAATGATGGACCAAGGAGCACTGCATGCTTGTGCTCCCAAGGAGAGGAGTCTGGGCTTTATTCTTTATATACTATGTGTAGAGAACTAGTTAAGAGCATGGGCTCAGGAGCTGGACTTCTTAGATTCAAATCCCAACTCCACCTCTTACGAGCTACAGGACTGCAACATCTTCAGCTCTCGGTGCTCCTGCTTTCTGATCTATCAAATGGTATCATAATACCTTCTACCTTGAAGGGTCATTGTAAGGACCACACAGCTAACAAAGATAGATCTCTTAGAACAGTGCCTGGTACACAGAAGGTGCTCTCTAAGTCTTAGTGTATTAGTTCCTTTCTGTTGCTTATAACAGAATGCCTGAAACTAGGTAATTTATAAAGAAAAGAAATTTGTTTCTTACAGTTCCAGAGGATGGGAAGGAGCTCTGGGAGCAGCTGAAGGTGGCTGGTTCCCCAGCTCAATCACTGCCTGCTCCCAGATACAGCTTGGCTGTCACTGGGCTGACCTCTTGTCCTCATGCTACAGGAGCTATGGGCACCAGGCCCAAAGGCTGCTGCAGGGCCCCCTCTGACAGTGAGGCTGCTGCCTCCCAGATGCCCTCATCTGGCTGGGTTTACAGACTGGCTAGAGCAGGATGCCGGGCACACAGGTGCCAAGCCTGCCACCAAATCGTCAATGGGATGAGGACCAGATGGGGGTTGTGGAGCCAGAAAAGAGGCAGGGAGTGGCAAGTGGGCCTGGAAGGGAGGACTCCTGCCTCCTTTCCTTCTCTAACTCCTTGTGCACCCACTAACCAGTCCATGCCTCTGCAACCCACTCCTGTGTCTCATTCTTTGCAATATTCTTTAATCATTTCTTGGAGATAAAACATGAGTTTGCAACTGGACTGTAAGATCCTTCAGAACAGAGGCTTCATCACATACATCTCTGTTCTCCCCTCTGCCCAGCGTAGTCCTGCCCTAAAACTTGTTATAAAATCTACTTTTCCCCACGGTGCCTGTTACAGCCCAGGCCAGCACCTCTTGCAGGGATGACTGGTCTCCCTGTTCCCTCTCTCTCCCACCCTCTGCAATTCATCCTTCATGTAGCAGCCCAAGTGACCTTTTAAAAATGCAAATCACAGGGTGTCATTCCCTGCTTAAATCCCTCAAATGACTTCTCATCCTAATTACAATTAAGCCTGAACACTTTACCATGGTGCACAAGGCCCTCCGTGATCTGGTTCTGCCCCATCCTCCGTCACTCTTCCCAGCAATAGTGACCGTAGTCCTCATTCTCATACTCAGTGAGCCGGTTCCTGCCTCAGAGCATCTGCACTTGCTGTTCCCTCTGCCTCACATGTAAGTCCTTAGGTCTCCACATGAATGGCTCCTTCTTGCCTCCAAGTCACCTTCCTAGAGATGCATTTTCTGACCACGCAGTCTGACTTAGCCTAGACACCTGCCTCGGTCTGTTTTGCGCTGCTATAACAGACTTTATAGTAGTTTATGACCAATAGAAGTTTATTTGACTCACGGTCCTGGAGGCTGGGAAGTCCAAGGCCGAGGGGCCTACATCTTGCAAGGGCCTTCTTGCTGCATCATCCCCTGGAACTAGCAGCAGAGCAAGAGAGCATGCAAGAGAGAGGGGAAGGGGGCCGAACTCATCCTCTTTTCAGAAACCCATTCCTGCTGTAATGAACCTACTCCTGCAACAACTGACCCACTCCTGGGATAGAGGCATTAATCCATTCATGAGGGCAGAGCGCTCATAACCTAGTCACCTCTTAAAGTTCCCACCTCCCAACACTGTCACACTGGGGATTAAGTTTCCAACATATGAACTTTGGGGGGCACATTCAAACCATAGCAGTGCCCCACCCTGAATTGTCCATCACATCATTCCATTTTGGTTTCTCCACTGTATTTATCATCAATCCCCAAAATGATATTGTTGCTGTATTCCTTCTCCTCCTTATTTAAATTTTGCTTACGGTTTTTCTTCCCCCATTGGAATATAAACTCTCTGAACATAAAGATGTTGTCTGTTTCATTTATCTCTCTATTCCTAGAGCCTTGAACAGGGTCCACTACATAGTAGAAACTCAATAAATGTTTTTGAAAGGACCTCATAAGTCAACTGATCCCTCCCCTGCCTTGACCACATTTTTGCAGAAGAGCTGAGTCCTAGAGAGATGAAAAGAGACAGGCACGTCAGAGGATGGGACTGCGGGATTTCTAGTCTGAAGGGCTCTGGGTTCATCTCCCATTTCCTCCCTCATTTCACTCTGCTCAATAGGTGAGATTGCCTATAGAGCAGAGTCTAGTCCTGGCACGGGACAATCTGCCATCCCAGGAGACTCTAGCACAGGGTTGGGCACAGAGTTTGAGCTCTGGAGCCAGACAGACCTGGGTTCAAATCCCATCTCTGTCACTTCTACCTGGGAGGTGAGCCAAATTATTCATTTGCTCTCCAAACCTCAGTTATTTCAGCTGTGAATTGGGGATAATAATAGCTGCTCTCTAAGGTTGTTCTATGCAATAAATGTTACTTATTGATAGTCATTATTATTATCTCACAAAGATGTTTGAGAAGTAAATGAAATAGTGTCTGTAGATCTATCATGACAGCTGGTCCATGGTAGGTGCTCTGTAGATGGCTGTTATGATTTGAGGATCACATTGGGGAATATCCTAGGGGAAACTGGTAATATCACAGGTACCCTTTAGATGCACATTCTTTTACTTCTCGCTTCCCACCAGTAAAAGCAGAACCTTCTAATTATGTTTTTCAGAGGTAGGTTCTCACCTGGTTGAGAGGAACTGGCGGGAGCAATCCGGTCGCTTGGATGATACCACCACACTTCCAAGGTGCTCAAACCCTGGATAGCAGGGAGCTAGCATTGCCTAGCTGGGTCTCCTTCCCTCCCTTCCTGCAGGGCTGGCCCCATCAGGAATATGTCCACTCAGATCTCAGCCATGGTGGGGAAAGGGAGGACACCTCTGCCTTATGTAGGTCAGACACCATGGCAAACTGGCAGGCCCCAAAATATCCACCGCCTTTTGATGCAGTGAGTTCTGGTGCATTGCTCAAGGCTGGAGAGCCATTTACAAAGGATTGTTTCACCAGCACAGACATCACTCTGGAATTCTACTGATGGTTTTTCTTAAACAGCATGAAGCTAACCGTATAGAGGTGAGAGGAGTTATCATGGTCCTGAAGAGCATGGGTTCTGATCTAGCTCCTACACTTCCTAGCTCTTGGATCCTAAGAAAACTTAACTCTTGTCATAGTTCGTCTTCCGTAAAATGGAATAATAATGGTGCCCATTTATGGAGAGCTATGAATATATTCAAATATTCATTCAGCAAATGTTCCCTGAGGCCCTAAGTGTCAGGAATTATACCTAGCACCTGTTCTTGGCTCGTACAAATTACAGCAGAGTGGGAGAGACCTACCAACAATTATGCACAATTCATTTGTTTTCCTGTGTGGCAAATGCTATGAATGAAATGTACAGGATCTAGAAGAGCATTTAATGATCTAAAATGTGGTCAATCTGTGAATAAATATTTACTGAACACCTACTATGCACCACTTGTGATTCTAGGTGCCAGAGACATGGTGGACAGCCTCCCAGCTGGTCCTCTACCTGCCACTGAGCACTACACCCTATCTTCATCATTTCTCCACATAGCAGCCACAGATATATTAAAAATAAAAACATACAATGTATATCGACACAATAAAATTTTTTAAAAAATAAAATAAAATAAAATAAAATAAATAAATAAATAAATAAATATAAATAAAAATAAAAACAATATCATATCACCCAAGTGCTGAAAATCCTTTAGTACCTTCCAGTTGCACTTGAAATCCAAAAGGTGGTTTACCTGGCCCTACCTAGTTCTCTGACTCTTCTCAGGCAAATCTGCCCCTTGCTCACTCTGCTCCAGCCCAGTGCTTCTCAAGCTCTAAAGTGCATCAGATCACCTGGAGGGTTTGCTGGGCCCCACCCCCAGAGTCTGTGATTCAGTAAATCTGGGGCAGGGCCTGAAAATTAGTACTTCTAACCTGTTCTCAGGTGATGCTCATGCTGCTGGTCTAGAGACCCACTTTGAGAACTGCTGTGCTAGCCTCAGATCCTTCTTTAGGATCTCTGAAGACACAAGGTTTGTCCCACCTCAGGACCTTTGTACATGCTGTTCTCTCTGTCAGGAATGTTCCCCTACATCCCAACTCTCCCCTGGCTGGCTCCTTCTCAAATTAATTATCCCTTCTTCAGAGATGTTACCCTCAGGCCTCCGCCTCCTTTATTGTTTCAGTTACGTGCCCTGTTAATTCCTGATCACAGTCCCTGGCCTGTTCCCATCACTACCCCAGCCCACACTCCCATAGGCTCCATGAGAGAAGGGCTGGATCACTCTGCCTACAGCTCAGCACAGTACTGGCAAATGGCAAGCCGTCAATAAGTATTTGGAATGAATAGACCTGCCAAAGAACAAGATCCCTGCCCTCAGGGATTTCCAGTCTAGGCTACCCCATCTAGAGCTCCAGGTCTAGCACACAGTAAATGACAATTATCATTAACCTCCAATCCTCAGGGTAATGGCCCTGACGGAAATGTCCATCCTCTTTAACTCGGAGCCACAGAGAAGATTTGTCCTCAAAGCTCCCTGAGACCTACTTTCTTGGCCAGTTCTGGGCCAGCTGTGTGCAGCTGGCTTTGGCTCCCAACCCCATGAGGCCAGGTGGCCCGCTTTTCCTCTGCAGACACCCACTGGTTCCAGTATCATCAAGTCAACACCCCACTGCTGGAGCTTCCCCTTCTGGAGACACGACCCTTCTTCCAGGTCCCCCAGTCACCCTCCCACCTTGGACCTGCAGTCTGTCCCCAGCCCTTCAGCTCCTCAGTGCTCTGAACGGCAATGCCTCCAGGGGTGAGGGTGTTTACTTTAAGCTGTGGAATCAGAGTCCAGTACCCCTTCTTTCTCTGGAGTCAGCATATGTCCATGAGAAGAATCTGCGTCCCCAGCAGTGGCAGAGAATGGCCTCCAAAATTGCCCAAGAAGGCTATTCAGAGCCATAAATGGATGGACAATGAATAACAAAAAATGATGGTAATGGCCTTCCCCCACATAAAGGGTTCAATTAAGGCACAGTAGTGACAGGTGGGTGGATGGATGGCTCTGGATGGGCTCTCTCTTCCCTTTTCTAAAGGGCTGACTTTGGCCTTGAGCAGTAGACAAAACCTAAAGGAGTCATTGAAAAGGATAAAGGGTTTATCAGTGAAGGGTTTAGATTCATGGCTGCACTTCAGGAGGAGAGAGCCACGGGGGCCCTGTGGATCCTGCAAAGAGCTGTGGTCTCCACTCCTCCACTTGGAGGCTGGCTCAGACCGCTTTGCTAGCCCCTGCTGGTTCAGGAGCAGCTGAAGCTTGGAGGGGCTGGCAGCCCGGTGGGGTTTCTGCCAAAGATATGACAGTCACTCTGGGAGCTCCTCAAGCCAATTTGAGGAGAGTTAAGTGAGGTCTCAAATGACTGCTGCAGTTTAGGGAAAGGGGAGGGGTGTTTTCAGAGCAAGCCAGCATGGCAGAGGAGGAGGAATTATCTCTGAGGAACAAGAGGGAGGGGGAGGGATGCAGATAGGAAATAAGGGCAGACAGAGCAAGGTCCCCTGTCCTGTCAGCCTCTTCCATGCTCCGTGCTCCAGAGTGGAGTTAATCTGGGGACAGCTAAAGTGCTCTCTCCCTGAATATTATGGAAGAGAACTTGGAGAATTCCCTTTTGGAGGGTTATTTCCTAAGTGGCCACTCCTGTCAGAAGCCCCCGAGTTGTTCTGTCCTCTGACCATATCGCCATAGTTCATTCAAAAATTGCTACAGACCTTCCCCTGCACCACCCAGCAGGTCCAAACAACCACCCACCAGTTGGTACCATGATGCTCAGGTGGCCTGGACGGGGAGGCTCAGAAACACTAAGCACAGGCCCATCACATGCACAACCTTGTCCTTGACAGAAGAGAATCCAAGCCACTTGGTGAAAACTGGACACAACCACGTCCCTGCCTCAAACCAAACCAATTAATCCAACCCAATTGCTTGATTTAGTTGTGAATGACAAAGTTGCATGGGTTATGCAGGAAAATCTTGTTAATTCAAAATTCAGGAGCCCACACATTAATTCAAAAGTCAAAATGAGACTATGAATGTTCCGGTTTCTGATATTTTTATTAATAGGGCATTTTTGTCAGCTGAGAAATAGCAAAGGTTCTTAATTATGTGCTTCTTTGAATAAGCCATTAACAGATTAGAAAAGTTTTTGCCATTTGTGCTACAGGATATAACAAATGATTTCAGGGTTTAGCACCAATGATTTGCCTGGGATGGCTCTGGCCAGAAAAGGATGGACCAAGCTATTTTCTTGCTACCAAATGGTTTTCCCCCAGTACTCCATGACTCAGAGAAGCTGGTCTTTAGACACTGATACAGAGGGAAATGAGAGGGAAGGGAATTGGTGATGCTGCAGGCTTTGAATGCCACCGATTACAAGTGACCCACCGTACCGAGGAGTCAAATCACCATACACTGTGCAGGGAAATTAGGTGCTGAGTGACATCCCATGTGCTCAGATGGGGACTTTTTTTTTTTTTTTTTTTGTCTTTTTGTGACCGGCCGCACTGTGCTCAGCCAGTGAGCAGCGCACCAGCCATCCTTATATAGGATCCAAACCTGCGGGCGGGAGCACTGCTGCGCTCCCAGCGCCGCACTCTCCCAAGTGCGCCACGGGGTTGGCCCCAGATGGGGACTTTTAAAAATCCTTATATACCATGCTGCTGCTCACCCCTGCAGCACCATTGCCCAGACTTCCAAATTCTCTGTCCAGGCCATCGCTATCATCCCAGATGTTCTTTTTCCCCTATTCCAAACACCTAGGCAGTGTATTGTTGTTTAATGAGGTCCCAGAGATGAGTTGAAAATTATACAATTTTCAGATCAGCACCCCTTCCTGTCATGCCTTTCCCTAGAAAAGCAAATAAAGGCCCCTTGTTGTCCTTTGCTATGGACTTCTGGTTAATTCTCACCATAACAGAATGAAGGCACAAATCTTCAGGGTGGGGAGTGGGACATGAGAGAAGTTTGCAGAAGGAAGGGGTGGAGGAAGGGGGATGGTCACTGGAGCCCACAGTTGTTTTCTTAGCACAACCATTGACTTGCTCTGGGTCAGGCACTGGGGACATAGAAAGCATTGCCATGGCCTAGCCCTGCCCTCAAGGGATGCACCACCTGGCAGGGAGGCAGATAAGGAAACAGACTGTAATAAGGAATCTATCTACACAGCACCCCATCCTGCGCCCCTACCCCACTTACCTTCCCCCACACACTACCCTCAATTCTTCCTTTTGCACTCAGTCAGGCTCCAGGTAGGTCAGCCCTAGCAGGTGGCAGTCCCTGCCTGGGGAGGTCGAGACCCTATATTCCTCGGAAGCCTCTCTTGTAGAGTTTTTCTAAGAGCCCCCTACTCTGTTTACACCACCACAGACAGGGTGTCTTTCTCAGCACAGCCCAGCTGGTCCAGCTCCCCAAACTGTAGGCAAAGTCCACAAGGGCTGATCAGACCCAGGAGCTGGGGCTGAAAGAGAGGGGGTGGGGAGAACCAAAAATAATTGCTCAATTTCAGGCTTGCTCAAGGCTAAGTGAATTTAATAATCCATAGATCATGTTATACAAATCGCATTTCACAGTTTGAAAAAAATAATCTCACACTGTGTACAATCCTGGGTGGTTTATTTTACAAATAAATAACTGCACTCTAAACAGCTCTATTTCCTTAGCAATCACTCTTAGAGAGCAGATTGACTTTCTGGCTCCTCTCTCTCCCTCCCTCACAGGCCATAATTTCATTGCCAAAGAGGCTTTATTTATAAAATGAATCACTATGTGAACAAAAGAGAAAATGGATGGCATTTATTGAGTGCTGACTATATGCTAGGCAACATGCATTATGCTCTACACACACTATTGCATTCAACACTCATAATATGAAGAAAGGAATGTTATCCCATTTTACAGATAAGAAAACTGAAGATCAGAGATGTTAGATAACTTAATCAAGTTCACACAACTTGACTATATTCAATATTCATAGCTCAGACCCCATAAAACAAAATGTCTAACTAAATAGCAAATGGCCTCCTGATGGAGAACCATGTACCAGGATTCCAGTATAAAATGGACTTGAGATTGGGGAGGAAGCCAGTTCTCCCAGGGTGTCCTGGCCCTGGGGACCCTTGCCATCTCTGTCTCTGGATGTCATCTCTGAGGTTATTGCTTATATTCTAATTCATGCAATGAGACAGCCAGGCCTGCTGGGGGCGCTACAGTAATACCCAGGGCACACCGGCCTTTGACCATTTTCACCACTTGTAGTGGGCAACAGCTCACACTAAACCAGGGTGCTGGGGTGTTTGATCAGTGTAGAGAGAGGAAGGAGGGATAGTCTGGATCTGTGTGTTCTCAACACCTCATGGGGTGAGGTGGGGGGTAGGGGTGGGGTCCTTGTGTCTTGCCTGTCACATCTCACTACAAGAATCCAATAGAGGGAGCATTTTGTAGAACATCAAGGATAAGGAAGACAGAAGAAGCACTCTCTTCCAGGGACATTTTTACAAATCAACCCAATTCCTAGTCGGTCCCGAAATTGACCTTCTGTGACTTACTCTGTTAGTAAGTGACAGAGATATGGTCTGTGCCCGTGAGGCAAGCTTGTATCCTAAGTCAGGGTGCTTAATATTTACCTTTCCTATGTCATAGTGTTGTGAGAATCAATGATAATAATAGTAGCTAACTAAGTGCTAGACGCTGAGCGAAGGGCTTTAACTGCATCATGTCATCTCACCCCAAACCTCTGAGGTGGGAACTACTATTCCCGTTTCACAGATCAGGAAGCTGAGGTTAAGCACTTCTGCCTAGGGGCTCAACCAGGAAGTGGTAGAGCTGGGATCTGAACCTTCTCTGTCAGGCTCCTGAGCCCAGGCTCTTAACATCCACCCCATACAACATGCTTGAATGAGGGCAAATGGAGGTGCTTTGGGAACCATGAAGCAAAATATAAATGTCAATGGTCATTTGGACCCAAAGGATGGTCTGATGGAGAATCTATTAGTTCAGTGCTGAAAAGATCCATCCCACAATTTCAGGGAAGCCTCAAGCAAGCTGCAAAGAGACTGCCAGAGTCTTGTTTCCAACTAGTTTTGTCTGTTCAGGAAAAGCTTCAGGTTAGGATCGGAAGGCAGATAGCTCTCATCTCCCAAATCACACAGGGAGTGGGGCAAAGCCTTCTTGGTTCTTGGGAGGGGATACACAGGGCTCTTTTCTGGCCAGCTGGCAGCACCATCACCTCACTTGCTCATACTGTGTTCTTTTCCTCACTATTGATCCCCTTTCCTTGCAGAGAAATTGAATCACAGGCACCTGGAGGACTACTATGGCACGTGAGGGTCCAGGATGACACCAGCTCTCCCTTTTCCAGGTCCAGGCTATATCGAATCTGTTCCACACAGATCCAGGTCTGCGAGTTGTGGAACCTCCAGCCTGTAGAAGGTATGCACACTGGCTCTTACAATGACCTGGTCCTCTCTTCCCCGAGACTCTGGCTCCCACTTGAGAGGAGCCCTGAGCAGTCCAGCAGTTCAGCAGTTTGCATTAATGATGACTCTGGCAAGCGAGCGGGCAGGCAGCACACTGTCTGAGATGCAGTGCTCACCCTTGTTATCAAATCCCCTAAAGCAATCACTAACCCCCTGCTATCACCTGGCAGGCTGGAAGCAGCTCATTAAGAGGCAGAACCCCGCCCCCCCCCACATGCCCCAAAACTCCCTTCCCTGGAGAGCTGCCCATTGAAGCAGATAAACCCAGAGTTGTGTCAACTTTCATTTAAACCCAAACAACCCCTGGCCCTACTCTCTGTGCTGGCTGGGCCTTGGTTAATGACACAGAACACACACCAGAAGAACAGCAAGGAAAAGAAGAAAGGGTGCAAAAATAGCATTTAGATTGTACCTTCCCCATCCTTAAAAAAATGGAGGAAGCTAGGAACCCATAGCTATGAAGAGGTTCCCAGCCAAAAGGATTAAGGTCCCTGATCCTATGCTTCAAATGAGGCTACTTGGCCCCATATCTATTACTTTAAGCTGGAAAAGAGAGGGTAGAGATAAACAAAGCTAGATGATCCAGTTGTCATTTTTCTTGTATAGCTTCCTGAAGAAATTCTACAGGTGGGACTGAGTAAATTAAGATCTGGAAGAAGTCTTAAAGATGCACTGTGTGGTGAGGCAGAATGACTTGGGGTTTTATGCCACAAAGACATTGCTGACACACATACCCAAGATGTTGGGTATGCCATAGAGATTTGGGGCAAGTGACTTAATCTCTCTTTGTGCATCAGTATTCCTCATCCGTAAAATGGGGATAATAATAACACCTACCTTGTAAACTGTTCAAAAGACTTCATGATACAGTTTCTCTATTTAAAGAATCTAGTATGGTACCTGGCACGTGGCTTCCCTCTATCCCACTTCTCCTCTTATTAAAAAAAAATGTCCCAGAGGTCCAGAGACCATAAAGAGACTTGCCAAAAGCCACAGAGCTAGCTAGTGGTAAAGGTAGGACAAATACCTGCCTGCTGACACTTCCTGCCTTTTCCCAGTTCCATCTTGGAAAGAATTCTGCTGAATTAGCCTTGGTGAACAGATGTGGTTCAAGAGACAGTAAAGGCTCTACCCCGATAAGATTCAAATCCCAGCCCCACAATTTACAGTAGTCCCCCCTTATCCGTGGGGAATACATACGTTCCAAGACCCCCAGTGGGAGCCTAAAACAGCAGATAGTATCAAACCCTATATATACCATGTTTTTTCCTATACATACATACCTATGATAAAGTTTAATTTATAAATTAGGCACAGTAAGAGATTAACAATAGCTAGTAATAAAGTAGGACAACTGTAACAATATACTGTAATAAAAGTTATGTGAATATGGTCTCTCTCTCTCTCTCTCAAAATATCTTGTTGTACTCTACCACAGGTAATTGTATCCATGGAAAGTGAAACCGTGGAGAACAGGGGACTGTGGTACTGGGTGACTCGGGGCAAGTTCCATCCAGCACCTTGTTTCAGCCTCCTTATCTGTAAAATGGGAGTCGTAGCAGCTTCGCAACGTTTGTGGTAAGGGTTAAACAAATTAACACGCATAAGTGCCTGTCCCATGCCTGCTGCGGCCCGGGCCTCCAGAGGGTCCTCTCGCACACCCTCTTCATGGCACCTCCCACAGTGCCCAGTGCAGTGCTCTGTCTGCAGGATACGCAGAAGATGTCTGTTGGCCAGTAGGACTAAAACCATGTTCCAGAAGATTGTAGCCTGCCCTTCACCGAATTATGAGGTGGGTCACGTCTGTCCTCAGGACCACATCACTTACCTCCTTTTCCCACTGCTCAGTTGCCTCTTTCAAACCTGTGCACCATGTTCTGATCTTTTGCTTACCTCTCTTTAACCCCAGAGCCAGACACAGCCCACCTCCCCTTGACTCAGTGCCCAATGCTCCGTTGACAAATAATGATGATGGTGATGAAGATGGTGGTGGTGATAGTGGGATGGTGGTCATGGTGGTTAACTTTTATTGAACTCTTACTCTGTGCCAGACATTGCCCTATTCTTTATATAGGCTTCCATGTCCAATTCACGTATTACCCATAGGAACCATTGTATAGTCAAAGTCACTTAGCACAGAGGCCACAGAGCTAATAAAGTGATGGAGTTGGAATTTACATCCAGGCATTCTAACTCCAGAGTTCACATGCTTAACCACTAGAAAAGCCTTAAAGAGGCCTCCTGAAGAAGCTCTTACCCTGGATAGTTAATAACAATAATAATAATTAAAACAACAGCAGCAATAACAATGTGATTATTAAGGTGATACTAGCTCTTATAACAGATAAAATCCAAACTCTTCGTGGCTCAACACAAAAGGAATTCATTTCTTGCCCATACAGAGTTCCGTGGAAGAGTGAGGGAGGGGCTGGTGAGTAGGGACTTACTCCACAGTCATGCAGGGATCCAGGCTGACAGGTGCTCTAGCACCTGCAGACATGGTGAAAGTGCCATGAGAACATTTTATGAACCAGCCGGGAAGAGGCACTACATCACATCTACCCACATTCCACTGGCCAGAATTTAGTCACATGGCTTTCCCTAGATGCAAGGAAGGTTGAGGAATGGAGTCCCGGGCTGGGCAGGGCTTCTGAGCAACAACTCTTCATTGTGGAAGGGGAGCATGAATCTTTGGTGGACAAACAATATTGGGAGCCTCAATAAAGATAATAATAGAAAGACTGTGCTTTATAGAGCACTCACTATGAATCTATACACCAGTCTCTGTGCTAAGTACTTTATATACATTATATCTACTGTTCACAACTCTAAAACATAGATATGATTAAGCCTATTTTACAGAGAAGAAAATTGACCTTTTGGGAGATGTGAAGAATCTGCACAGGCTCACACATCTAGCAAGTGGCAGATCCAAATCCCAAGTCAGATGTCTTAGTCTGGGTCCTCTAGAAAGCAGAGCTGGAGCAGGAAATAGGGTGCAGACACTCTCTGGGAATTGAAAGCCCAGGGCAGAGAGAGTGAGGAGAAGGGAAACTGAGGCAAGGGAATGGGCAAAGGGAAGCCACGAGATGCTTTACTGTGCTGGCCACTGCTCTACCACGAGCCGCTGAGATGCAGCAGGTCACTTGACAGGTGTGTTTGCACAGCATGTGGGACTTTCTGCAAAAATAAAGTGCATCTCAGAGTGGTCCATGGCAGGGAGAAGGAGAGGGGATGTACTTGCCCATCTCCTTCAAGTTTTTTCCTTCCCATTGGTCCAACTCCATGGAGAGTTGACTTTCTACTTCTACATTATATCATTCAGCTCCTCTGTGGCCCCTGAGAAGGCTGGAAACCACATCCAGCAAAGAGGCATCTCATCCAAGTCTTGTAGTAGAGGAGCAACTCAACAAGCCTGGGGCCCGGCACAGAGGGCATGAAGGCCATGCTGCCCAGGTCATAGTGGGACAGGAGGTGGCAGTGCCTTCGGAAAGAAAGAGCGGTGTGAGTAACATGATGCCTGAGGTTCACATCTCATCCCCAAAGCTCATGTTTTTTCCACTACATTCCCTGGCCCCCCAAATTAGATCTAAAAGTGGGAATTTCCGACACTTGGATGAGTAGAGAGGGAGACCTCTTTGCGCAGCCGAAAATCTCAAATCTCTCCCCAGAAGGGGACCACCTTTCTCCTCACAGTGGAAGGGACTGCTGAAATCAAAGCACCAAGAACACAGGACAATCCACTTCTGCAGCTTCTTCAGCCAAGGGAAACAAGCCTTGAAGATGGTGGCTGAGAGAGAGAGGATGATACTTTCTATATAGCCCATTGTCACACCTATCTTAAAGATTGGGACCCTGCAGCCAAGGCAACAAAAAGGAGACTTAACTAAGTTCACGCAGCCAGTTGGTGGCAGGGTGAGACCAGAGCTGTGGACTTTTTCTATGATGCCACCTCTCCCAACATCTCTGCAGGTTTCTGCAAACCACCCCTGCCCTGATCCCTATTTCTGGAGCCCTCCAATGCCTGGGCTCCACCAGCAACCACAGAGAAAGGTCACCTTCCCACATTTAAGAAATGCACCTCCTTTCTAGCCATGCCCACTGCCAGCACAAGAGTCATTGCTTTGAGGAAAGCCCTCCTCTGTGGCAAATCATTTCACCTTTGGTTTCGAGTGATTCCAAACCCACAGATGTAATTATGTTTGTTTATCAGCCGGCCTAATCCCAGGAAGTCAGCAGCTTGCCTATGCTGGCCACAAAAGCCAGATAGGAGCGAGGGGGCCTGCTTGCAACAGGAGGAGGCCCAGTCTCCCACGCCAGCCCCCTTTCCACAACCCATTAACATTCCTGAGAGGGCCTCTGGGGAGACAGGGAGGAGAGAGAGGACACATGTGAAAGGCTGTGGTCTCCCCTCCCCAGTGCTCTCACCCTCGGAGCACAACTCCGCTTCAGCCATGAGGGTCCCTGTTTCTGAAACTAGAGATGGCTTGTGGAGGAAATGGCAAGCCCAAGCTGGTAGTGCCTGAGCAAGCCCACTCCCCTGCAAGCCATTAGGAGGAGGACTGAGAAGATGGGGCACTGGGCGGCCACAGTCAGGCCAGTGCACCACTATCTCTGCAAATGGCATGAGCAATGTGATTTAACAACTCATTATTAATGGGGAAAATGAGATAAGGACCAGTTCCGTGTCCAAATGGGAGCCCCCAGACCAAATTGAATATGTGCTAATGCTCGCTTTCAAGCCAGTGGCTGACAGTCCTGCCCAACTCAGCACCCCCATACCCCGGCCTCCTCTAAAACCAAGGGAGAAAATGGGCTCAGATAAATTATCTGCTATGACCCACAGCCTCTCCCTGAGAATAACAACTGTAAGAGAAGCACCATGTCTGTTGTTTCACGAAATTGGTTAAAAAATAAATAACAAGTAACAGCCCTCTTAACTAGTGCCCACCTTAATGCAGGATGAAAGAGTGCCTCATTTCGGAAAAACTGGGAAGAAATAATCAGAAGGACTCATGTCCTCTTAATCAGATCTCAGTTTCATGCTCCTACCACTGTCTGTGCACAGGCTCTGCCAGCCTGTTGGAAGGAGTGTGCATGTGTGTGTGTGTGCGCGCGTGTGTGCATGTCCAGTGTCCTTTCTTGCACCTCTCCAGTCTGTTTTCCTCACAGCAGTCAGTGTGATTTGTTTAAAACCTTCCAGTGTCTTCCTAGTACTCTTCAGCCAAAGATCAAAATCTCTGACGTGGCTGAGAGGCCCTGCAGGAGGAGCCCCGCCGCACTCCAGCCCCATCTCAGCCACTCTCCCAGCTGATCTCTGTGGTCCAGTTGTGTCCTTGAACACACCACACTCCTCCCTGTCTCAGGGCCTTGCATCTCCTCTTCTCCCGCCTGACACATTCTTCCCACCTTCTTTTGTCTCTTCAAAACCTAGTTCAACATCAATTTCTCAAGAACGCCTCCCGGGGCCCCCTTTATGTGCTCTTACATCACCCTGAACATCTTTGTATCATGAGTCACAGTTTTAATTACATAATTATTTGTGTGGTTAGTTATTGAATGCCTGTCTTCCCTGCAAGCTCCTTGACAGCAAGGTCAAATCGCAATTTTTCTTTCCTGATTTCCAGAACACTATGTTGGAGGATTGGCCTACTTTGCAAAGGGACAGAGGTGTTTCAAGATGTGTCTGCAGCACAGACTAAAGAAAATAGATTGAATAGCTGTTGAGTGGGGAAGGTTAAACCAATTCTCCATCCATTCATCCAGTCAATCACTAAGTATTCACTGAACGTCTTCTTGGTGCCAGGAGGCGCATGGGTTGGGCACTCAGGAGGCAGAAGTTAACAAGACAGGCATGGCTCCCTCCTTTCTGTTCTGTACCATCTCTCACCCCCCTACCATGCTTGATTGCTCTTACATGCCTATCTTCTCTTTTTGGCTATGTGAACTCTGAGGCCCAGGACCATTCCCAGTGCCTAGCACAGTCAGTGCCTCCAGCACTCCTGGTGCCAAATAAACGTCCAATGCAAGAATGAATGACTGGAGTTATACAAGCCTCCCATTAGACAATCAGCCAGGAGCATGATCTGGCCCCTCTCCCTCCCCCTTTCCTCACCCCACCTCCTCTGGGACCTTCACTCTGTTCCAACCATACTGACCTCAGCACCTTGGACAACACTAGGTGCACTCTTGCACCCGGCTGTCTCTTACATAAAAAAAAACCATTTCCCTGTGCCTAACTCCAACTCATCATGCAGCTCTTGGCTTAAGCATCACTTCCTCCAGAATTGCCTTCCCTGTTCTGACCATCACCACCATCACCCTGACCAATCCCCAAACTCAGACTAGGTGGGATTCCTGCCATGGCTTCCCATATCTCCTAGTAGTTCCACTAATTGTCTGTCTTCTCCTCTAGATAGATAGCTTCATGCAGACAGCAACCATGTCTGTCTTGCACACCAGCCCCTTGCCTGGCACATAGTAGGCTCTAATTGATTATTTTTTACATGAATGTTGAACAAATACTTGAGTGGCAATTGCATATAAAGAAAGAATGCTTCTATTATCTAGTTTTCAATTACGGAACTTCAAATGTAAGGAAATTTTGTTAAAGGTCTGAGCAAAGCGGTAAATTACTTTTTTAAAAAGTTCACACTTGGAATTTTTAAAATCAATTTGCATGTTATTCTCAATACCCTACATCACCCTTGGCTATACCTGCAGCCTTGGGTAATGAGGACTGATGTTCAGAATGACTGGAAGATTAAATCTCACTCACCGCATGTAAGAAAAATGGATTCTGGCATTTTCTAGGGATTTTTAACAAGGGCTCGAACAAATGAGGATTCTAATTAGCCCTCAGTTACCTAGGAAATTGCATCCGTCATAGAGTTCATTCACAAAAATATATTTCTTAATCGTTTAGTGTGTGAATGACTAAGCGCCAAATATGTGAATGACCATGGGCAGGGTGGAGAATAGGAAATAAACATGGACACCATGTTTGGCCTGTTACATAGGTTATGCTGTCTAAACCTCACAACCACTCTCTGAGGTCAAGAACTGCCACTTTTATATATGGTGTGATACTGTGACATAAGAAATAAATATTTGGTCTTTGTCCTGGGTTCCTGGCACATTTACTAAAACTCTTGTAATTTCCTAAATGATAAGTGTGACAGGAGCATCTTTTGTTATTCATAACAAGCCCCTTTCAACCAGACCAGAGCTATGCTAATGAGGGGCCTCTAGATAGCTTCAGGGTGGGGGCTGCTTGCCAGAAGAACTAACCATGTGAACCAACCTTCTTCTGGGGAGGACAAAGAGGCTGGAGTTTTGAGTTAGTAACCAATGGCCAGAGATTTAATCAATCATGCCTACTTAATGAAACCTCCATAAAAATCCCTTCACTATGGGATTTGGAGAGCTTCCGGGTTGGTGAACGTATCCATATGTCAGGAGGCTGGCACAGTCTAATTCTATAGGACAGAAACTCTTGCAATCAGGATGCTTTCAGACTTTGCCCTGTGTACCTCTTTATTTGTATCCTTTACGATATCCTTTATAATAAACCAGTAAATGTAAGTAAAATGCATTCCTGAGTTCTGTGAGCCATTCCAGCAAATTATCAAACCCAAGGAGGGGGTCGTGAGAACCCTAATTTATAGCTAGTTGGTGAGTGTCACTAACTCTGGGTAGTCAGTGTCAGAATTGAATTGAATCATTGGATATCTGGTTGGGGTCTGGAGAGTTAGAGAGTTGGTTGCTGGTGTGGAAAAACCCACACATGTGGTGTCAGAAATGTTGTGATTAAAAACAGATCACAGCAGCTGGGGAAACAGACTCAAAGAATTAGAATAGTTTTTCCAGGATTGTACAGCTGTTAAGGACTGGAGACAGGATTTGAATTCAGGTCTGCATGAATCCAAACCTTTGCTTCCACTAGCCCCTGACTTCCTACACATAGGGGCTCCTTGCTGTGGGAAGAGTAGTTAATAATGCCAACAATGGTAACACAGCAGAGAAGGTATGAGCAGGTGGGAGAGCGAGGCGGAGACCCTGACCCCACCAAACACATTACTTAACCTTTGGAAGCCTCAGTTTCCTCATCTGTAAACTGGGTTAGCAATAGTACCTACCTCATGGGGTGGTTGTAAGGATGAACAAGAGAATCCATGTAGAGAGCCTGGTGCACATTAAAGACCAATGATGAGGCCACAGAAGAGCTCTCTTTTAACCCCGAGAATCAAATAGTTATAGGACAAGGGATGGGCGGTAGAGAATCAGAAGTCAAGTGAAGCAGGAGTCAAAAGTAGGCTCACTTTATATAATTGCCAAGGAGGCAGCATGGAGCCTACCACCAACAAGAGCTTTTTATTCTTTTATGAACTCATTTCAGAAACACCGAATCACCAATGTTTATGTTGGCACAGAGAATGATATTATGTGGGAAAACACACATATCAATGACTCAAAAAGTGTTTCTGGAAACTCAGCCTCTAATTGGAGAGGTTTGGGAAATACGTATTCAATTTATTTTGCCTATGTCTTTTTTATGAATACACGAGAGTGATACGATAGAAAGCTATGAATAATTAAGTATAAGAGCACTGTTTTAATAAATAGAAAAATTTTCAGTGATGAGAATGCATTGTGTCATAGTTAACTTGGCAGTAATTTTTTTTCTGAGTGTTACATAAAATTACAGTGAATTTTACAACCAATGGCATTTGAGTTTGATGAAGTACAATATCTCACAGACATTTGATATATGACCCGTTTGTGAGCTTTAACCACATAAAGAAGGAATTAACTCAAAGGTGGAAAGGACTGCTGTCCCCAATACTTCCCAGAGTTAATTGTGCTGGAAAATGAAGATGCAAAGAAAGATAAGAGGGGAGAGAAAAAGAGGTGGAAAAGAGAAAAGAGAAGCAAATTTTGTTCAATTAACATCTGATAGGAATAAATATTTAAGGAATGACCCAAGACACTGTGACATTCTGTCATCAAGCAAAGATTCTATTGTGCTTACCATGTATGTTTGGAAACATGAATTACATACATGGATTTTACAGTTACTGGCAAATTTCCAAAAATCGGAACCAAAGATTTTGCCAGTTAGCCTCAAGTAACCAGAAACTTAGGAAGTTTGGACAGTCCAGTTAAATGAGCTGATGATAGTAGCAGCTTTATCCCATGAATGGTCACTGTCTCCTTTGTGGCAGATCACATTGTCTAGAATGCAGTGGCTGCCCCTTTGCCACTCTCACCTACCTCACTGTACCACCTAACAGATTGGAACCATCAAGATTTAGAACTGGGGACCAATGTGAGAAGTTAAGACAGATTTTGAGACCGTAAATAATCTTTTTTATCTTTGCTGAAAAGAACCTTGGCAAAAACCCCCGCATCTTTTTGCTTCTTTCCTGTGCTTCTGTTGGTCATAAAAGTATGAGAGATTCAAATGACAACTGATACTTCCATGTATAAGGTTAGTAACATCTTTTTGATATTTGAAGCCTCGTTTACAACAAAGTTAAGGTGGTGACTCCCACCTCCCATTCTAGAGTAATTTGATTCCGTAAGACAGAAAATGCCTTAGGATCTGTTAAAACAGTGCTTAGACTCTAAAGGAGCTAAAGAAGAAATGTGCCCCAAACCCAGGCGTAAGTCACTGTGTATCTATTCTGGGTAACTTCCTGGAGAATCCAGAAAGGCAGCTGCTCCCTTGGTTCTGGATTCCGTGCTTCTGATGGGAACTCAGATGGGAAGAAAAAACCCAAGGCTCCACTGCGTATTTCCTTGCTTCCCTTCTTTCACTCCAAGTTCCTAATTCTTCTTTTTCTAATTATCAATAATAAAACAGTGGCCATTCTGACACATTAATTCTGCTCTGAAAAATGCTTCATTTCTCCATCCCCAAATATGAGTCCCCATGCCATAAAAATGAGTCCCAATGCCACTTTCTTCCTTCAGGGACCAAAATGCCTTAATATCTTTAATGCCTTAATATCTTTATTGACATCATCAATAGCCACCAAGCATCTACCACATATGAATTCTGAGGCCCGGGTCCAATTTCATTGATAAATTTGTAGTATACATCTCTTCAGATGCATGGAAGGTCATATCTTCTGTTTCTAATGACAGAAACTGCTGGTGTTCACCAATATCTGTGTTCTTCTCTTTTCTTTGGGTCATTTTCCAGAGCTCTTTCATTCAAGGGAGGCCATGTAATTAGTTTGCACCAATGGAGTGTGGGCAAAATGATCAACATTACTTCCAAGTCTGGTGCCTGAACCTTGTGCATGATACTTCATGCTCTCTCTTCCTTCGCCTGTTGGCCAGATGCTGAAGATCCAGTAAAGAACTCCAGGCTCTAGGTGATGTATTTGACAGGCGAGTCGTGAGATGGAATAAGTCTGGGTCCCTGAATGTTTATATGAAGCAGAGCCCCCTACTGATCCATTTTAAACATGGCATGAATAAGAAATACACCTTTCTTATGTTAAGCCATTGAGATTTTAAGGTTCATCTGTTACAGCAGCTAGAATTACTTACTCTACTTAATATATTTCTGTATTTTGAGACTTTTTTTCTAATGCAGATTTTATTTGTGCGTGTGATACTTTAAACATTTCAGTTGGATGTAAGACTTTTTGAAAGGCAACAGTCTGCCTTTGAGTCAAGAGGAAATACAATTTGCCAACAGTGGTCACAACTGCAGGGAGTTAATATAAAGGCCCCAATTAGATTCAGGTGCCTTTAATCAGGTAGTCCCTTTGGAGCTAACATTCTTCAACAAACAAGCCTATTGCCAGCTCACAAAATGCTTGATCCATACCACCACCTTTCAGTTGAGCAGATGGGGGTTATGATATAAATTGTGTTGGCATTTGCTGCTCTGAAAATAGATTTGTTTTTGCCTGCTTCCAAATTCATTTTTAAAAAGCAGCAGTCAACAAGTCCCATTTCTTCCCTTTAGGCAGGTCAGCAGGACTGGACCTCTGTTTCCTATTAAAAAGCACAGAAATAAAGCTGAAGATCTCATGGCAGCCCTAGGCCTTTGCGTTGTTGGCACCTCATCACTTGCAGAAATCCCTCTGAGAGTTCCAGATGGAGCACCCAACCTGTGCTTGCTCGCCCTCTTTGATGGGGAGCTCACCACTTGATGAGGTGACACATCCTAGTGTTGAAGAGCAGTGCCACGTAGAAAGCTGAAACTGACCTCAGAAACTCTATTCCTCAGCTCCACATCTGTCCTTTAGAGACATCCCCCCAAATATAGTCCCATCTCTACATATTGACCCTTCAGGCATTTGCAGACAGAATGGAAGGCTGAACTCATGTGTTTTCCTCATCTCTGCCCCAAAGTTCTCTCATCTCCATACAGCATGATTCCCAGGACCCTTCCTCAGAACATATCCCAGCCTGTCAATGTCCTGTGGCAACTGAAGTGCCAGGAGCTGGTCACAAGTCTGAGCAATATGGAGGGCAAGGGGGTTAACATCCAGCATCTTCAGGACACTATGGTCCTGGGCAAGTTGGGTTCTTTTGATTGGGTTTGAGCCATCTCAAAAAGTAAGAATTGCCTCAGAGGACAGCAGCAGCTCCACTCAGGTTTACTGGGAAGATTTGAATGAAGATAAGGAAGACAGGAACATGGGCCTCACAGAAACCCTGGAATGGATTAGTGCCAGGATGAGCTTAGGAAACTGTAGGGTAGCTCAGGATCCAATGCAGTTCAAATTCCAGGGACACCTCAGCTGCATCTCAGGGACCCCAGCTGCATCCCCTCTATGCTTCTGCTGCTCTTGACACCACCCACCCACCTGCCACCTCCCCTCCCATCCTCATGTCTTCTTAGTGGCATCTTATTGCTGGCTCATACCTCCCCACTGTCCATGATGCCTCTTGGCTTCTGTCTACCTTGTGTGTCCTCTGTGGTCTTTTCCCAAAAATATTCTCTATGACTTAAATTCAAAACCTCCACAGAGAGAGAACTTGAATTTTCACTTAATCACCATCAACCCAGGCATGCAAAGTTTTAGCAGCAGATTGCTCCAGCGGCTGCTGGCTCTCCTACACACAAGTTCAATGACCCTCTCTTTACCAACTAACAGTGATGAGACCAGATGGTGGGCTGCAGGGCAGGACAGTGGCAATTTCTACAGAAGGTACTCTGGGCTTTTAGCAAGATGGACCTGTCCTGGCTTGGCCTGACTTATACCACATCCTCAAATCCAGGCTTATCAATACTTTCGATAGCCTCATCCGACTGTAAGCTTCCTGGGATGGAAGAATCCCAAAGTTGTGTTCTGACTAGCCGCTGCTAAGCCATCACCCTCCAACTGCATGTGCAAATCTTTGCCTGCTACAACTGGTAGCAGACTTTGCTGAAGGCCCTAGTCCTGCAAGTTTGCTCAATCCAAATTCTATCTTCCAACATCACAGTTTTCTTTTAATCTCTGCTCTGTAGATCCCACAAGTTCCTCGGAGCCCTATCACAACCATGGGGAGGGGAAGCAGACCAAGAAGACTGGAGTAAGCACCCAGCCTCAGCCACACTTTGACCAGGAAGAATGTTTAACACAACGGAATTCCAGGTAAGCGTTTCTTCAAGCAATGATTTCTGAAACAAAAGTAAAATTTCAAAACCATGGTTGCCAGGCCTTTCTCTGGCTTCTGTACTCAGTGGTTGGTCCAAGTTTTCAGTGCATCAGATGCTTACACAGTCCCCCTGGCCTCCTCCTGGGGCACGCTGAGATGGGTACACTCCATCTCCCTGCTGCTCCTCCAACAGTCATTAAATGCAGCAAAGAGCAGGAAAAATGACTGCTGACCTTGTTGCTCCAGGAAACAACAGCCTGCTGTGCCGTTTCCCACTGTGGGCTTTAACCAGCACCAATTCAGCATGGCTTGAAGGGATGAGCTGTTTATCCCTGGCGCTATCAGACCAGGGCTGAGGGACAGCAGGTGAAAACTGGCTATTGGCAGCTTCCAGGCAGGAGATGAGATGCCCCTCCACCTGCATGGCTATTCTGCCTTTAATAAAACTAAAAGAAATCAGACATACATTGTAAAGGTTCACCAGGTCATGAAGGGGGTTTTGTGGTTGTATCTGAATCTTGGCTAAAGCTTCGAGGTAAAGACAATGGGTGGCAAATGGCCCATGTTCTAGAGAGCAGCTTGACATATCACAGCAGCACTTACTGGAAGATGGCAGAGCTGGTCCTGAGACTCCCTCCCCATGCAGCAGGCTGGAGCAGACCTTTCTACAGATGTTTGTAGAGGAATGGGGGAGGGGGTGGAGAGAAGGGTGCCGCTTTCCACCCTCATCTCTCATCAGCCAACTGGGGGGTCCCCGGGAGAACTATGCAGAGACTGGGGATCCATGCAGGAGGGGAGACTGGCTTCTCACCTCCTGAACTGGATGTGTGCTGAGTTACAGAAATTTGCAAAAACGACCCCCTAGTGTTAATGGAGCAGACCAAAGCAAGAATGTTCTTGGGAACTTGATGTATCTCCAGGAGTTTGAAAGTGTCTGTAAAACAAACATTGCTGCCCACAGGCTGAAGCTGCTGTGATGGCCCAGTGAGCGGATGGGGTCAGCGACTGGGCTAGCTGCTCGCTCACCTCTCACAGGGCAAGTATGCACTGTACTACCCATGGGACAGGGAACGCTGGGGAAGGTCAGTGTGCTTGAACCATCTCAAAAGGACCCAGCCTGAGAAGGCTGTGGGAGAGGCGACTGGGAGTGAGGGGGGAAGTCACCAAAGAGGTCAGCTGGGGCATAGTCCATGTTAGGGATGGGGCAGTGCAGAGGATCTCAGAGAGACCCCAGATACTCCAGGGAAGAGCTGCCTTTGAGAGACCACCCTGACAAAGGCAACTGGAGAGCCCAGAGAGGTGCGAAGAGCATCAGCCTCTGCCCTGGTCCCTCCTCCCCTGCTCAGCCCTGAGGAGCCACAGCTGAGGGGTGAAGGAGGGAGGTGCAGAAAAAGAGAAACAGGAAGGTGAAAGGACAGTCGGGGCCCCTCCTGTCCCACTGTTGCTTCTTAAGTTCCAGACAAGGTTTGAGCTGATGGGAGGGAGAAGGTTTTCAGTTGCATGTGAAATCAAAGTTACAATTTAGGTTGGACTAGGGTTACTAATAACACGAGATAAGGCTGCTGCTGCTTGTTTTTCTAATAGCTGAAATGGACTGGAAACGACAAGCGTCACCAAGTGACAGGGAAGTGAGTTTGAAGGCCCCGGCAGGAATAGACAGTGTGCTTTCCTGGCAGAATCCTAGATTCCAGGTCACTCGAGAAACCAGCCACACAGTCTCAGAAGTGAATCTTCCCCACACTTAGAATCTTTACTGTTAAACAGAGAGTACCATACCCACGTCCTGGAGGTGTTTTGAGGATTAAAGCAAAAACGTCATGCCATGTATAAAGTGTCTGGAAGCTGGGCATGCCCGGCCAGTGGTACTCTCTTCTGCCTCTGTCAGCCATCACTGAGCAGAGGTCCCTCTCCCTGCACCCCTGAACCAACAGACTTGTAGAACAGCAGAGCTGGAAAGGCTGTGGAGAGCCGTAGTCCACCCTCCTCACATGACACGTGATGAAACTGAGGTTCAGAGAGGCTGAACTCCAGCTGCCTGAGGTCACTCAGTAGGTTAACAGCGGAGTCAACACTGGGATGTAAAGCTCGTGACCCCCACCAGCCTTCTTTCTACCAAGCCCGTGGACACTTCCATAATAGCTCAGTGAAGGTGTGTTGATTGGTGGACTGATAAGAGGCCAGAGGACTTTAGACTTGGGCCTGCCCACCTTGGCTGTCCGGGAGCTGTCAAATAAATGGACACATTGGCATAAGTTTTCATGCACCCAGAAAAGCTTCACCAAGCACTAGCCCTGCACCAGGAACTGGATATGGATCTGGAAACCACCATCCCTGTGCTACTCATTGAGCTCCCAACCCAGCAAGAGGCAGAAAGCTCTGCACCTGGGGGATGATAGAAAGGCTTCACAGAGGGACTAATGAGCTCATGCAGTGGGTGGGAAAGAAGGAAAGTCCATTCAGGATAGTCCCCTTTCCCTTCTCCCCAGGTGACCTCTTGCTTTCAGGGGTATCTAGTTGGAGCTCCCCAGCTCTGCAGCCAGGCTAACAGGAAGTCCTCTCTAACCTTACCTTTGCCTCCAAGTACATTGCTGTAATGCACATAAGCCCGGGCTCTCAGGCAAGAGCTTTTCTTGATACAGATGAAGAAAGGAATCCCATGGGAAAGAAGTTGCCCACAATTAGTTTGCACATCTCTGCTAATTTCAAAATTTAACAGGACTGCCAATCAGCCTTTCTCTTCCCACCCTGATTCTCAGCTTATAAATTTTTATAACAGGAAGATGAACACTAAGGCATGGAGCTTCCCTGAAGAGAGCAAAGTGAAGAGAGCTCACGGTTGGCCTCCTGCTCAAGGTAATAAACTTCACATTCAAGTAACAGCATTGACTCAGTGATCTCAGAGCACTTGGAAGGAAGGACACAGACTGCATTTTTTTTTTTTTTTTAAGTCAGGTAATCCAAATCTGATTTCATGTAAGCAATACCAGGGATAAGCACATACCTCTTTTGGATGCAAAAGCAATTAAATGTAGCCAAAGCAGTATGAGTCAAGGAGTCAAGGAGATAATTCTCAGTGATGTCTCACAGTAATCGGATCAACCTCCATTTGCAGCTGGCAGATTTTCCAGTGGCTCTCAAAGCTCAACACCAAGACTCGCTAGTAAACTACCCTTTCCAAGCCAAAGGCACTGGTAGACTGAAAGCAAAGGCTTTTGAAAAATTTGGGAAATGGTGCGTGTATGTGTGTGTATTTTGAATTAGCTGCCAATATTAAAGACTGAAATATTTAACAATAGATCTGTTAAATAGTTTTTTAAAAAACTTGGAAGATCTCAAAGATTTAATTATAAAAAAGGAAAACTATTATAGCAGAAGAGGAAATCATTGGAGACTACTTCTATAAAGTCAGGGTAAAGGTCTTTCTAATTTGGATCCAGGATCCAGAAGTTATAAAGGAAATGACTGATAAATTTGACTACATAGAAATCAAAAACACCATAAACAAAGTAAAAAATACAAACAACAAACTAGGGGGAAATTGCAACTCATATTAGCAAGGGATAATCTCCATAATATATAATCAGTTTAAGAAATCAGTAAATAATCAACAACCCAATAGGAAATAATAATGTAAACTGACAGATCACAGACAATGAAATACAAGTGGCTTTTAGGTACAGAAAAGATGTTCACCTTCACTCATAATTAAAAAACAAAAAGTTGAATTACATCGAGATGCCGTTTTTCACATGTTGGAATAGCAAATATACAAAACCCTGATAATACACTGTTGGCATGGCTATGGGAGATCACAACTGCTCCCCCAGGAAATTAAAAACCAACAACCATTTGTGCCACAGACCAGAAACCATCTGACTTTTAATCGTATGTCCCAAAGACTGAATTCCCTTGGGAGTTTCATACCTGGATTCTGAATATGGACACAAGAACTTTGTCTGGATTCTATTTGGCATTTATCTCGAACATGCCACTCTCCTATCATGAGGCAGAGTTCCAGTTAAAAATAATAGGTGTTTCCTCAGGAATCCTAGCTGCATGTGTTCTTCTAATTCTTAACAAAAGAGAGAAGGAAAGGAGGAAGCAGCAGGAAGAGGGAGAAGTCCAGTACCATTGCAAGCACACTGTGCGCCAGGGGCTACAGAGAGCTTTTTATGCATTATTTCATTTACAGCCTGTGATAAGCCTGAGAGCATTGCCACCCCCTTTTTGTAGGGGAGGAAACAGACTCAGAGCAGCCATCTGACTTGATTTCTTTGACAGATATGTACAGGGAGGAACTGAATAAAGGAGCCATCATTTGGGTCCCCTTGGAGGAGTTTATTTTGATATGGGTCGTTTTGGTTGAATGAATCAAAGGAAATCTAGAAGCTAAGGGTGTCCTGGTTGGCTGCTGAGAAGTCTCAGTCACACTGTAGCAGGGTGCCATGGTGCCAGGGAATTCATTTGTGTTTTTATTTAATCCTCTTCTCCAGTGAGAGAGCTGCCAGGACCAGTCTTAAGTGGTTGCTCTGTGTGAAGCAAATGACAGCAGTGAACTCATCAAAGGCCACTGCTCCCTCTGATTAGTAGAGAAATATGACTGACCCTTTGCACTGCATAAATGATCAGCTTCCTGGATGGTGTGGTGGGGGTGGGAGTCAGATAGGACCTCAAAGGGGTTATGAATTTCCTGCTAATAGAGCAGTTGGAGGAGGAGTCAATAAATTAATTAGAAAACAAAAAATGATAAGACTGTTAGCTCTGAGCCTGCAAAGAGGTTCTCTCTGGTTGCAACCTGTTTGGTTTTCTTCTGCCCATACTGTGAATCATGTTCCTCTCTTGGCAAACTTGCCATGAGAGACACTACGATTCCTGCTGATCGGATCCTACTCATTAGTGGAACCACTTGTGGGTAGATGTTGTTGTTCTTGGCAAAAGAACATCAGAGATTACAGTGAAGAGGCCAATGTTTTTTTCCTGTAACCAAGAAGCATCCTGATTTATTTCTTCATGGAGTCCTTCATGGAGTATCAGGTTGTGATGGTGAAAATTCCCAGAGAAGATTGATGGGGAAGAAAGCCATTAAATGGCCTGGAAAAGCTAAGTTTTTTTGGAAACTGCCAGCAGTACTTCCCCATCCCAGAAATCTCCCTTGTGACCCATCTGAGCCCTTTACATTTAGAGCTGTGATGCAAACTGGTTTTCTGAAATGCTATGAATACTGATTAAGACCACTGAGAAGGGTAGAGGCCAGGCAAAAAGCTGTCAAATTTTGCAGAAAACCACATTCCCAGAGTCTCTCCAAACCCAAACTTGTGTTTCCTTTCACCATTACTCAGAATCACTGAGCTAGAGCTGTCAGAGTAGGGCATTTCTCTGAAATAGCACAACTTCAGTTTATCAAACTTTGCTAAACAGAACCCTCAGTGACTCAAAAGCTGTCTAGTTCCCCTTTTCCCTCTGTCATTGAAACAAAAAGGCAAAAGATAAGAAAACAACCTCCCCTCAAGGCTTTGGACAGTAACCTTGAGCAGAGATCTTCGAGTTGACATCAACAATAACGAGCAAGGGAAACTTACATTCAGAATCACAGACCTGGGACCCTTTAATTTCCTCAGTCATCAAAAAGGGATTTGAGGTCAGTCTTAGACTCTATCTACTAGAGTATGAAAAGGAACTCAGAACGAAGAAGGGTTGAAACCCAGAGGGTTTTCTGGATAACTCTTCCATCCCTATCCCCAAGTTTGACACTTAATGGAAGTTGCACTGTACGTTCCCAGAGCTGGAGGTGTTTCTTGGTCATTATTCTGTGACATAATGGAGCAGAACCATATATAGTGCACAGAAGACTAAACCACAGGAAATCTAGTTCTGGCCAAGACTGTAACCAACTGCCTACATGTCTCTCTAATTTTCCAGATCTCAGTTTCCTTATCTGGAAGATGAGTCAGCTGAATTAACACAGGCTGTCTTAGGATGGGAGAAAAGAGAGGCCAGCAGGGCACAGAGCACCTGTCAAGTTGGAAGAAGGAAGAGGCGTTCTTGAAGAAGAGAAGAGCATGATTAAAGGCATGTCAGTGGTAAAGCATGTTTGTCACTTTCCTTGGATTTGGTGACCCTATCTGCACTCTTCTTGGATACGGACGGGCTGTTCCCTTCTCCAAGAATGGCATTTTTTTCTTCTGCATGTGTCTAAATTATATTCATCATTAAAGGCCCAAGTCAAAAGTCATCTCCTTAATCTCTCTTCTACAAATGAACTCTTCACTGAACTATTCCAGTGTTAATTTGTACCTTTACGATGAGAACTGTCACTTTGCCTTATATTAAAATATTCCATACCAACATGTAGTCTCCTAGACACAAGGTTGTATCTCATATTTGTGTACCTGACAATGCTAGCAGAATGCTTCATACATAGTAAGTGCTCAAATTACTTCAAAATGACTGTATGAATGAATGAATGGATGGATGGATGAATGGAATCCTATTAACCTAAATACCTTAAATACTTGTAATTTGAAATTCTCGCTTACACCTTCTTATAAAACATTGGACCACTCCCATTCCAAATTCTATGGCTTATTTAGTTTTGAATCTCAGAATTGACCACTTCTTACAATGTAAATGAGCCTTTAATTTCTGACGGTCAAATCTTTGATGAGTGCCACACATCGTGCTCTTCTCGTAGCCCATAAACATCTGTGACAACATATCAGCCCAAGCCTGCTGGGAAAATTTAATTCCTTTCTCAGAGCTCCACCTCCCAGGAACCAGAAAATAATACTTAGAGAACCAGTAATCTTTATTCAACACAAATAAAGAAGGAAACAATACCCAAGGCTCCTTAAAGCTGTATATTAGCCACACTACCAAATGTATCTCATTGATATTAATGTGCTTACAGCTTATTACATAAAAATTAATTAAAAATTGAATAAGGCCAGAGCTCAAAATTCCGCATGTCTAATTTCCCCACCAAAGCAGCTCATACAATGAATGTAAGAGCATTAGTTTATCAGTGCAGCATACAACTCCATTTCAGATCACTCTCTTCAAAGGAAATGGGGATGCTTGTGGCTTTATGGATCCTCCATTAACTTGTCATCTTTGGAGAGAGGGCTTAGATCTAAATAGACTTGATGCTATTATTCTTTGATTCTCAGCTCAAGTCTCAACCCCTAGAAAAGTGCCCAGTTATTTCCAAACCACAAATGGCCCATCCCAAGCAAGATGGCTAAATCTGGCCAGAAGTCTCTCCCAGCCTCACATATCTCTGCAGACTCATGAGTGACTCAGGGGGAGGAAACCCTTGCCAGTCAGGTCAAGCAGACTCCTGGTCCCAGTCACTTCTGCTCCCTGGGAGTAGTCGGCTACAATAAAAAGATAATGAACTCTGGAGTTAAACAGACATCGGCAACTTTCCATCTCTAACCAGAGATTCCTTGCATCATACCTGCTTTTGGGGAGTGTCAAGAGCCTAAGGAGATAAGGTGTATGCTGCGTCTGGTACAGAGGAGGTGCTCAATAAATGCCCTCCCCACTGAGGCCAAAACCCAAAGTTTCAGTCCAGTAGTTTAGCAGCTTCCTCTGTTTCCCCACAACATAAAATATTTGCAAGCCTCTTGCCTGTCAAGCCTGCTGGACTGCAGACTCTCAAAGGTAAGAGCTGTGTTCAATTCATCTCTGTATTCCCAGCACCCTGCACACAGCTGGCCACACGGCTGTGTGTCCATAAATGTCTGTAGAATGCATGAGTGAAAGAGTGGAAAAGAACAGCCACCAGCTGTGGGGTGCTTACACTAGCGCTTTATACATAGCAGCTCATTTAGTCCGGAGACAACACTATGAGGTAGATACCACCTCTGTTTTACAGTTAGGGACACAAAAGCTCAGAGAGAATTAGTATGGCAGCTTCACTGTGGCTACGCAAATGATAAACCATACACAACTGCCTACATTTCATCTCTTAAAAAATGAGTATTTACTGTGTGTCAGACACGGAGGTAAATAGCCTACATCCATTACCTGTGAATCAGTAAAATCACGTATAGGAACACTGAGGCTCAGAAGCCTTAGGTAAGTTGCCCACGGTTTTGACCCTTTTAGACTGACAACAATGGCCACTTCAAATGAGTCAGCCTGATATTAAACAAGGAGGAAGCCGGAATGCTCTCAGCCTGTCTGCCTCAAGCCCCTGATGTGCAACACTGCCTCTTGAATAAGGGACCAATGAATGGCAGCAGGGGAGGGAGAAGGGAGAAAGAGAAGACAGAATGGGAATGAGAAGGGAAGGTGTTCGCAGGCATTGTGACTATCTGGGTGATTCCCACAGGGCCAGACCTTCCCAATTTAATCATCTGCATAACTGCTGCCGTTCAGACCCCCGGCTGCTCTCCATGCCCAGCAGTTCCTGACTAAGGAGTAAAACACCAGAGAGGAAGCCCTCTCCTGTGTGCTTGCCCCACAAGGGCCATAGGGATGGTTCACTATTGAGGTGGGAATGGCTCTCCAACTCCTGCCCAGCCCAGCCCCGTGCGGGCCAGCCACACTCTGCTGGGTTGGCACCACAGGGCACTCCTTCCAATCCATTGCCCCTACTTGCTCTCCAGGGCCTCTCCCTCTGGCTGGCAGCTCACGAGGCTGGTCAGACCCAGCTTGCTGCTCCACGGGATCACTCACGAAGGCGTCTTAAAATCACTGGTGCTCCCGCCCTTGCAAGTGGGACCAGCTCAGCAGAAATCAGTGTGAACCTCACTTCTGCCAAGGCATGTTCTTCTCCAGGCCGGCACTGTGCCACTGGAACAAGGACCCACAGAACTGGGATAAGGTGGGATAATTCCTCAGAGGAAAGATCATGAGACTGGGAGCAGAGCCCAGGGTCCAGGTCTGGCTCTGCCTCCATATGTGACTTTATGCAAGTCCCCTCCTCTCTCTAGGAAAGGAGACTGACCAACTCTGGGGACTGATCATCTCTTAAGCCTCATAACAATCCCCTGATGCAGACATAAGGTTTTTCATTACAGATAAGGAACCTGCAGCTCAGAGAGATTAAGTGACTTGTATAGTGTCACACAGCAAGAAAATGGGGAGACAGGATGTGACTCCAGGTGGGTCTGGCTTTGAAGCCCACGTTTACCACTGCCCTGCCAGGGGCTCTATTCCCTCATTTGTGATAAGGGATGATGGTCATTATCTTTTCTTTTTTATTAAAGTAATAATAGTTTTATTTTTTATTTATTTTTATTTTTTTAAAAGATGACTGGTAAGGGGATCTTAACCCTTGACTTGGTGTTGTCAGCACCACACTCTCCCAAGTGAGCTAACCGGCCATTCCTATACGGGGATCCGAACCCTTGGCCTTGGCGTTATCAGCACCACACTCTCCCAAGTGAGCCACAGGCCGGCCCCTTATGTTTTGTTTTTAAAATTTTTTATTTTTTTAATTGACTCATAATTGTACAGAATAATATTTCCATACACGTATACAATCTGTAATAATCAAGCAGGGTAATTAGCATATCCATGACCTCAAACATTTATCATTTCTTTGTGTTGAGAACATTCAAAATCCTCTCTTCTAGCTACTTGAAAATATACCAGAAATTATTGTTAATTATAGTCATCTAACAGTACTATAGAACCCTAGAATTTTATTCTTCCTGTCTAGCTCTGAGTTTGTTAATCTCTGCCACCCTTGCCGGCCTCTAATAACCACAATTCTACTGTGGTCATTATCTTAACCTCCCATGCTGGGGCAAATCAGTCTCTTAAGAAAACCTCTCTCTTAAGGCGCTTAGTGGGCTCTCAGGTAAGGTATCAATGTTAGGAATTAGGATCATTATGTTGATCCTCCCCTCATCTCCAGCCTCAGTTTCCCAAATTTTTACCTCCATGGTTTCTGCTGTATCTTCATATCACACATGCTAATACTTGTCTTTAAATCAACTCATTTTAAAAACATTTAACATCATCCTAAGAACTCATATACATGAAATCAAGGGTTTAATGCACCAATTATATTCAGCAAAATAGAGAAGTTACAAACTGTTCATCCAATTGACACCTAGGTGCATTCCACCAGAGGCATGCGAGCCTTGTCTGAGGAGATGCTCCGTGAGTCTTGCCCCTCCCCCTGCATGGATGTGTGTGTGTGCCTGGGACCCAAGTCATCCCCAGCTGTGTGCTCTGGTCCTCTGTGGTGGATGCTGGCCTGGTACGGAGGCAGCTGTGTGATGGGAACCTGGACTGCAGCAGGTGGTGGAGAAGACAGAAGTGAACCTCTGAAAACCCAGGGAAGCATGGCTCCCAGCTGGGGTGCAGCCAGAGGACTGGAGAGCCTGGGCAGGAGACTCCCAAGCATGAAGAGGTGGAAACAAGAAAGAGGCAGGGTCCACAGGGCAATGATCCCTCCCATCAGCAGTCACAGCATCAAACCCAAGGCCTGGCTTCCCATGGTGGGAGGCTAGGGTGAGCAGCTGGCCTATGCCTTCAGGCCAGCGGCTTCCTGAGGGATCTAATTATGGCAGTATGGGGGGAGGTGGGCTGGGGAGGAGGGCAGGCCCCCACCCAGCATCCTGCCGCACACTGTGGACATCACTCTTAAGTTTTGTTTTATTTTCCTTGTTAGCTTAGCTCTAATTGAAGCACAACAGAATACAGAAAAATTTACAAATCACAAGTGCACAGCTCCATGAATTTTCAAAAACTGAACACACCTGTTTAATCAGCACCCAGGTAAATAAACAAAACTTCAGCTTCATCCTAGAAGCTCTCTCATGCTTCCTTCTACCCACTCTCTTGCCCCAAGGATAAAGATTATCCTAATTCCTAAATCCAGAGGTTGGTCCTGCCTATTTTGAACTTTATGGAAACAGAATCATACAGATGTAGTATTGTGTCTGCCTTCTTTTGTTCAACATGATGTGACGTCTACAAGATTCATCCATAGTGTTGCATGGAGCTTTAGTGTGTCCATTCTCATCGATGTGTAATAGTCCATTGCATAAATATACCACAATTTATTCATTCTATTCCTAATGGGTATTTGGATAGAACTCAGTTTCTGCTGTTATGAATAATGTTGCTAAGAACATTCTAGCATATGACATTTGCCTTCATTTCTCTTGAGTATATACCTAAGAATGGAAAAGCTCAGTCATCGCATACACACGTGTTCAGGTTTATTGAAACTGACAGCTTTTCAAAGTGGTTGCACCAATTCCACTCCCACCAACGGTGTGTATAAGTTTTAGTTACTCCATATTCTTTCCAACACTTGGCATGTCTTAATCTTTTTAATTTCAGCTATTCTGGTGTGTGTATAAATCACTCACGTTTTGGTTTTGTCCAAACTTCACAACAGCCCATGGGCTAATGTCATTTCTAAAGACAGCAACTTGGGAGGATCGATGTGGTATAGTAGATAGACAGAGCCAGGACCCTGACTCAGAGGACCTAGCCTTAATTTTGCTCTCCAGCTACTGACTTGAAGCCATTAGGGAAGAATTGCCACTGTCTTTACACAGCCCTTACCCAGGGCCTTGCTCATGAATCTGATTCTCATGAAAAGCTGACGAAGGCAGGCAAGAAAGGAATTATTCTCAAGAGCTTCTATAATTCTCCAAGTAAGTAGCTGAGACAAAATTCAGGCCTATCTTCTTCTGATTCCTTTCAATGAGCTTATACAGACTCTTAACTCACTTATTACCCACTTCTAAGAAGCTGTTCGACTATGTGATCCCTGATGTTCCTTCCAGTTTAAATACAATGGACTGATTTGTCTCTAAATGTGTGGGTGTTTTACTCACTTAGCATATAAACAAATGGAAGATCCTTGCTCCATCCTATCTAAGAGGAAACTGAAAAAACTTGGATTGTGCATTTCTTCTGAATAGACTGGTTCTTCTCCTTAGACTAAGAACCAGGCCTTGGAGCTTCATCTGCCCCATCCCTTCTGCGTACCCGAAAGGGAGGAGTGGTCGATAGTGGCACCGACCTCCTTTCTCAGCTGTCCCAGTGAGTGAACGCAGCTGGGGCACAAGTTCTGCCCATGTTCCCAGGAAAATCTTATTCATGAGATTCCTGGATATCAGATGTTTTTTAATTGGCTCACAATGGACTTCTGCAGAGCGCTTTTGATGAGGCTCACCTGCAGTGCCTCTCCTCTAAAGAGAGCAAGAAAGTTACAGGTTTTCAAAAAAGCAAATAATTGTCAAACAGCATTTCAACAACAAAGGTGAGCAAAACCTAGTTCACAGAAGGTGCAGGCAAGGGTCATGAAAGAAGGGGCAGACACCCAAACTCCAGCACAGAGTCAGTGACCCCCAAAGCCACTGACCCCCAAACCTCCAGGTTAGTTGCTCAGCTCCCGGACTCAAGCATGTGTCTGCCATCACAAGCATTCAGGTCCATCAACACTTCTATTATGTGTACCCAGTGGTTGTATGTTACCCTTGCTTCCTCCTTCTCCTTTACTTCCCAGATACTATTATTCACCAAGTCCTACAAACCATCTATCTCTGGGATCCATCCCCTGCTATCCCTCCTTACTGCCACGACCTGAGGGGAACCATCCATCCTCCTCCACCTGGACTCCCACAAGAGCCTCCTGACTGGTCTCCCTGACTCCATTCTGGCCACCCAGCCACACAGCAGATGCAAATCTGATCATAACACCCCCTGCCACGAACCCTCCAATGGCTTTGAATGACCCTTAGAAGAATGCCCAAGCCCTTTCAATGATCTGCAAGGCCCTCCACGATGGGCTGCTGCCTCCCTTTCCATCCTCATCACCATTCATTCTGCCCTTGACTTATTTTGCTTCAGGCCCACGGGTCTTGCAGTTCCTTGAGTAATGCCCCTACTCTCACCCACCACCAGGCCTTTACATATGATGGTCCCTCTGTCTGGAATGCTTTTGCCTCTCCCTCATCGCTTAAATTAGATCAGTTCATCCTTGAATAAGGTCTTCAGCTTGGACAACAATTTTCAGTGAATTCTCACCCGAGCACAAAGTGAGGGGTGATCGCTGTGTTGTAAGCCTCACATGCCTGCAACTTCCCTTCTGGTAATGCCCATTCCTCGGGTTGACAGGTTGACTGAGTGGTAGACTATTTGCTTGAATGCAAGCACTGAATTCAGTGCCAGAAAGCCAGAAGATCTTGGAGGAGAAACCTGAGTCTTTCCAAGCCCTAGTCTATAGCCCAAGTTGTGTGGCCCTGGGCAGATGACTTCATCTCTCTGAGCCTCAATTTCTTCATCTTCCCAATCATGACAGCAGCCCTTTCTGCCTCACAGACACTGCTTGAAAAAATGAGATACCAGTTGTAAAGATGCCTCAGAAAATGAATGTGCCAAGCAGGGCAGACCCAACAGCATGGCCGTGCTCTCAAATAAGCCCTGTCTTTGGTCCTCTTCTCACCCAGATAGAAGGGAACTGTCTCCGTATCCCCTCTCCCCATCTGTATTAGTCCTTTTCGTGTTGCTATAACAGAAATACCTGAGACTGAGTGATTTATAAAGAAAAACAAAATTTATTGCTTACAGTTTCTGAGGCTCAGAAGTCCAAAGTCCATCTGGTGGTGGTGACAGTGATCCAGGGGTCTCACATTGCAAGATGGTGGAAGCAGAGAGAGCAGAGAGAGCAAGACAGACATACTCTCTTCTTTTAAAGCCCTCAGAACCACACCCTGACCACCATTTTTAATCCATTCACTACTGCATGGTCCTACAATCCAATCACCTTTTCAAGGCTCCACCTTTCAATAAACAGAATAGGATTTCCCATCCTCTTAACAGTCACAGTGGGTGCTAAGTTTCTAATACATAAAACTCGGGTGACACAATTCAAGCTTCAGGGAGTTTTGGGGGTACACAATTCAGTCCACTATACCATCCCTTAGTACATTCACAGAACACCTCGAGATGGAGCTAAGAGCCTCTCTATAAATAATCAATGGAACACAATAAGGAGGAATAAAGCTGGAAGAAAGAAAGATACTCCAGCCACAAAAAAATAAATAGCTCTTGGTTCTCACTATCTCTAGGGTCTTGTAAGGAAGGAGAAAGACCTAAACACATGTGGAAAGGAGAAGGAAATGCTATTGATGGTATGTGTGTACAGAACGTTTTCTGGGTACTTAGAAGGTCTTTTAGACTCCCCACAATCCAGTGGCTTTCAATGGCTTCTGGAGTTCAAATTAGTTGACAAGGTGGTCCAGAACCGAAGTACCTCTCACTGCTAATGCAGTGGTTCTCAAAGTGTGGACCCTGGAGAAGCAGCATCACCTGGGGACTTGTTAAAATGCAGATTCTCAGGCCTCGATGAATCAGACACTCTGGGGGTGGGGCCGACCAATCTGGGTTTGAACCACAGAACTCCGATGACTCTGCAGCACACTCATGTGTGACAACTACTGCACTAATGGGCCAGAGGAAAGCCAAAAAGAAGGGGAACGCGACAGAGCCTCTCTCATCCCACAGAGGTGTGCCAGTGCTCTCCACACCCCCAACATGGTCTCCCTGTACTTCAGACTAGCTGAAGGAGGATTTGGTGTCAAGGTGTTCTGTGCACATGTCTGTAATTCGCCTCAGTGCCAAAAAAAAAATTGATCCTGGAACCAAGCAGAGGCCTGACAATAGGGGTTCCAAAAGCAAGCAAATATTTACACCTACCTGCCGTTCTTCCTCCCCCATTACCTCTGGAAACATTGGCTACAGAGATCAATCTCTCAGCTCCTACTCAGTCTGGAAAGTCTCTTAATTGAGAGGGAGAATGAGTAAGAGTAACGGGACGGACATCTGTTGACTTCTAAGTGTGACAGTGTTTACATTTACATCCACCCACTAAGGGAAATCCTGCATGTGCCTTCTTGGTTTTCCCCTCCACCATGCCACTTGCTAAGAATACCAACTCTTGTCTACAAATCTGGTCCTCCACCCCCTCTGTCTGCATCTCTGAAAAATCAGAATGTTCCATCAGTGCTCAGCTCTATCAGCAGCAGCAGCAGCATTTCAATTCTCATTTATTGGGAGCTGGACCAGGTTTAAAGGAGAACTGAGAGCTAAATAATAGTATATTACCCCACTTTACAGAGGAGGAAACTGAGGCTCAGCTGGCATGTGGTGGAAGCAGATTGAACCTAAGTGTGAGGTCAAAGCCTCTTTTCTCATCCACCAAGCTCTACTGACCCTCCCGCCAACTCTTAGCACACACTGTCCCTTTCTCTGTCCCCTACACTCTATGATAACATTCCTAAGTAAAGAGAATTTCTTCATTTAAGTTCTCACTCCCCTGCAAAGTGCCTAGTATATAGTAGGTGCTCAGGAACCATCTGTTTAATGATTAATTAAAGGAAAGCACCCTTCTTGTGTCAAGGAATCGGTGAGGTCTGGTCTAATCATGAAGTCTGAGTTACAACATGAAGAACAACACACAGACGCCCTTCCCCAAACTCCATCAACCTACTGCATACCATTGAAAAATGAAAATATCCCATATGGGAGTTATCAGAAGCATCAGCACTGGGTAGAGTCCTGGGGCCCAGGAATACGGATGCTAGCGTCAAATCCCCTGGGTTCAATCCCAGCTTAGCCAGATTGGATAAGCTAGTTAACCTCTCCATGCCTCGGTTTCCATATTCGTAAAATAGGGATAATAACATCTACTTAGTAGAGTTGTACGAAGATTAAATGAAATTGTATTTGTAAAGTGCTTAGATTAGTGCCTGGCACACTTAACACTATTTAAGTGTGCACTGAATCTATAATCAGGCAGGGCTTACATGGAAACCAGCAGTCAGGATGCAATCCCATATGAAAGGGAAGATGAACGGGAGGAAGGGGCCCAGAGGAGGGTGTGCTGGAGTTGACTGAAACAAAAAGTTTGACACTTTCATAACAGCCAAGGCTGCCCCGGCCTGTTCCGTAGCTCTTGGAAAGCTCCCCAGTGCTCAGGAAGGTCCCCCTTCTGACTGCATCCCCCGAAGCAGGGTAGGAGATGGGAGGGGAGGAAGGCAGATCCACAGAGGATGCTGGGGCAGGGAGGTGCTGTGGACATGCTGGGGCCTCGATCTGTGGGGTCCAGTCTCCTGTGCCAAGCCGACCCGGAGAGCTTCCCTGAGAAGCTCCCAGCCCCGCACCTGGCCCCAGGGCTCTCACCCTTCCTCGCTGAATCCTGAGCCTCTGGACCAGCCCAGAACACTCAGTCATTTCTCTCCGTCATTTCTCTCCAACTCTAGGTCAAGTAAAAATCCCAAAGTTTGGAACCAACCAGACTTGGGTTCAAATCCCAGTTCTGCAACAGATGATTCATATGAGTAAGTAGCCACTCTCTCTGAGTCTCAGTTTCTTCATCTTTAGAATAGGGAAAGGGTAATAAAGTCCACTGGCAAGGGTTTTGGGGCGAACTACATTAAATAGCGAAGGTAAGACCTAGGAGCTCTGTGAATATTTGCTGAAGAAATGAACAACTGAAAGACCACACAGACAATTTAGAGAGGAGGCGACCCACGTCACTTCTTCCCCTTTCAACCTTGCCAAGGCCCCTCCAGGCAGCCAAGGGCTATTTAAATTCCAGTGATGGGAGGAGGGGCGAGAGCTTCAAGTCTCCACCCCCCACCCAAGAGCAAGGCTGAGAGTTTCTCGAACAACTAGAAGTGATGAGAAGGTTCAAAAAGAAATCAAGTTCTGTTCATGAAAGATCAAGAAAGGCAGGGGCTAAATGCTTTGTTAAATCTGGAAGACACATTTAGTAAAACCCTAGTGATCAAGAGGGGATTCTTTTCTTTCCTACTTTCCCTTTTTTAAACTCTGAAGCATCACTCAGGTTTTTGCATTTGCGGAATAAATCCACCATCTTTCCAGCTTCCCCAAGGCCCAGCTGACATGGGGTGGGCCAATGATTGGCTCACCAAGGGAAGCTGATGTTCCCAAAGGGGGAAAAAAGGCCTGTGATTTACATGGCTTAATATACTCATTAAGGGTTTAATTGAAGTCACTTTGCTACTGATCCTCCAACAGCCCCCTTTTCTCTCCTGTTTAATTAACGGAGTAACCTTTAGCTTCACAACTCATAAAGAAAGCCAAGTATAAAAAAGGGAGCTCTAGCCAATTCCCCATCCTGATCCTACCGGGCAGCTTCAAATCCCAGTGGGATTCATGGGCTCTGGGGAGTGCCTGTCTTCAATTTGGGTATTAACATCCTCAGGAAAAAAAGAGGCTATAGGGTCTGAGTCAGCCAGGCCTGGGTTCGAATCCTGATTTTGCCCTTCACCAGCTGTGATCTTGAGAAAGATACTTAATCTCTTTGAGCCTCAGTTTCCTCCTCTATAAAATAGGGATAATAATCAGACAACTCACAGGGTCCTGGTGAGGTTCAAATGAATGTACCATTTGCTGTGAACTTTGCTCAGTGCCCAGCATGCAGTGAGTGCCCTACAGGGCTTGCAGTTCGCTCCTATCACTGAAGTCACAAGGGTGGACGGTAGTGCATTTTGGGGTAGCAGGAACTGAACTGCAAGCGGGCTTCCCAAACAATGATTGTCATTTTGCCTCGGTGGAAATGCAAAACAGTTTATGACAAACTACTTAAATTATTTCTAGCAAAAATTTTTTGGAGTGACTGCAGTTACCAGTATGTAACCAAGGTTCAGAATATTTTAGCCGCTTGCCATGGTCTCAATCGGTCGGAGGTCTCCCTCCCAGCCTCCCTCTTTCCTGCCCTTTCCCTGCCCATTTGCAACATAAAACATAAATAATTAATGCTATCCAATTACCTAAGCCAAAAATAAATAAAGCTTCAAGGGTATATTGGATTTCCACATGAATCCACCATTTGGAAGAGGAGGATTCCCACGTGCAGGTGTCTGCATCTCGAAAGCCATTTGTGACAGGGCCGCTCTGTGGGTACCAAGGTTAGTTAAAGCTCGCTTCATTATGGTAGTATCGGGGCAGATGGGAACTGACGGCGCCAGGCTGTTTTCATAGGGAAATGTGCACCAAGTCCCAGGTCAGCACGGTGATAAATGGGCTTGCCGACAATTTGCTGGGAGTGAGCATCTTGGGGGACTCCTGAGGTCATGAAATTTCTGCTGTTAAGCTACACAATTTTCTTTACTTATCAGTCCCAACCACATCGCAGACACATATTTGAACAATGAAACAAAGGATGACACGCATTATCATGCCCCAGCCGGAGAGCAGAGCGGCACTAAGCCAGGCAGCGCTGATTGGACGAAGCCCGGGGCACACAAAACAGAGCGCAGAAGGGAGAGAAGGCTGGCAATCACTTTAAGTAGCAAGTTGGAAGGGGGGTGCATGGGGACTGTGGGGCATTCTCTAAGGAGCAGAAGTTCCAAGGGCTGAGGTCATCTGTGACCACAACGGCCTCAGCAGCTGGCTCCGTGCTCCACACAGCAGCCACAAGGATCTCTCCAAAACAAAATCCTATCGTCCACAAGAGAAAGTCAAACGCCTCATCATGCTTACAAGCCCTTCCATGTTCAGGAACCTGCTTATTCCACTTAACCCCCCTCTCACAATTCCTCCGTCCTGTTCCACAACTGGCTATCCCTGCAGTTCCTTGCATATACTGTCCTCACCACCTGCAACACTCTCTACTTCATCTGGCTCACTCCCAGTCATGCTTTATGTCTCAGCTGAGATTGGCTTCCCCCAGGAAGTCTTCCCTGACCACCATCACACTGGGATTTGGTGCTTTTCATCAGCCTTTCACAGCACAGCCCTGTTCAGCTGCATTGCCAATGCCTCATTAGTTGGCTCTAGACTATAAGCTCCACTGGGCCAGGGTCTGCCTTATTTGTGGTATTTCCAGCACATCACACCATACCCAGCACAGAGGAGATGCTCAAAATTATTCATAAATGAATGAATAAATATGCAGAGAAAGAACCTTCACACTGGCAGGAAGCAGAAGTCCTAAGAGGGCCACACACATGTCCTGCCAAAGAGAGTCAGGACCCTCATCTCCGCCTGCCTCTATCCAAATGAGCCCTCATCTGGCACTGGGAGACAGATATTAAATGTGTTAACAAAGTTAAAAACCATACAGGACACCAGAAACAAAATCCCTAGAATGGAATTTGGAAGTTACCCCAACATAGAGGAATAGAGCGGTTATGGAATTTGATGTGTGGATCAGAAGTTTGGGGTCAAAGAGATGAGAGAAGGTTTCAGGGAATCAGGAGCAGATGGAAGAAAAGGTGAATTCAAGGAATTTCCTTAAACAATCATGAATATGTGCTGCTGCTTTTATGGGTAGATCTTAAGTGCAAGAACAAAGCAGGCCCTATTGGCTCTAAAGGGATGGGGCAGGGAGCCCAGATCCCCTAGATGGCAGTGGTGATGGTAGAGATTCCAAGAGAACAATAAGCTTGGTTAGTTGGAAAAAGGAAGGCTAGATGACAGGAAATAGGAAGAGACTCTTGGTGACATAAGTCCATCTCAAGGGAGTGGATAATTCCACTAGGATACCTGGTATTAAGCACCAGGAAGCATCTGAGCAGGCCAGCCTAGAGGAGAGGGAGCCATGGCCTCGGTTCTATCTGCACCATGACTTTCAGCAAGTCACCTGTCATCTCTGTCTTCCCTTCCTCTTCTGGAAAACACTTCCCAACAGTTTGCTCAGAATCTTGCCATTCTTCAGGGTGTTTCTGCATTCACACAATTTCATTTTCCCACGTCCTATTAGATAAGACCTTCACTTAGAAGATGATGAAACTGAGGATCAGAAAAATAGAGTAACCTACCCAAACTCACCTGGCTAGTGGGTGGTCACGCTCAGATTCAAACCCAGGATGAGCACAAAGCATGTGCTCCCTCAAGCCCAGCAGGCTGCTAGGTGGCCCAAGCTCCCCCACTCCCAGCTGTGACCTGGAGGAAGAATACAGAAGCCAAGCCAGCTCGGGTCAACTACAGACACCAGCAAAATATGTCCCACCTCACCCTAACTCACTAGGCACCCAGTAGCTCTTTCCTTGTGTCTGTTTCTTTGTACCACAGAACCACAGAAGCATCAAATTGTATATTCCTTCCCCCACCCCTCCCACCAGTGGGTAGGTCTTAAGGGCCAAAAACTGAGTACACCAGCCTGCTACTTTATCCCTGTTTATTTAGTAAGCAATCCATACCAGGATAATTATGGATGATGAAAATGTCATATGGCATCCCTCCTAGATAACACTTTGGCATTTTATAGGGCTCTTTTTGGAGACCCAGTGACTTCACCCAAAGGCCTAATAAAAGCAGAGACAATGGGAACAGTCATGTTCCCCAATACCCTTACTCTCTGCGGGGCACATACACAGATATTACCAAGCAAGTAGTGCCAATCCCATTTTACAGATGAGGGTACTGAGATCCAGAAAGATTCAATAACTTGATCCTAGGAAGGAGTAGGGTAAAGCTTCCAACCTAGGCCTGTCTGACTCTCAAACATGGCTATCCCACTGCATTGAGCTGTCTTTCAACAGGCTGGTGTTTTCAAGCACCTTGTGTGCGGGGGAGTCAGGGGTGGTTTTCTGGCAGTATGCAGAGAGAGGGACTTTCAGGACAAACAGACCTTTTGATAGACTTCACATCACTCCTTTGTATATTGATAAATACAGTCCTGACAGCAGTAAGAACTCCGTACAGAACAGAAAGGAGAGGACCATTTATCATGGAGGGGGGAGGCAGGGGACCCAGGTGGGAAAGAAGGGGAGGGAGTCAGTCCAATGTCAGAATTTGGGTTAAAAACAATCAATATCATTGCAGGCACCTCCCAAACATCTGCTTCCCTATTTGTTTGGGGGGACTGATGGTCTAAAATCAGCAGTCTTCAGTGTACACGTCAATGAGTATTTCTCTCCATATTCATGAATGTCCAGAGGCACCAGGATTTGGGGCTTTTCTAGTATAGTTAACACAACTCCTATTTTCTGGGGACAAGAAACAAAGTATTTATGATGGACAAGTCAGCTGCCTTTGCCTTTGTCCTTGGTCCATGCTCCTCGTCTACTGCATGTGTAACTGGAACTCCAGGCCGAGGGTACAGAGGAAGGAGGGAAGGCAGCCCAGATGCTTGGCAATGGGGTTTTGAAGACCAGACAGACAGCACTTTGAAATTAAAACTTAAAAAAAGAAAAAAAGTCATTTTACCCTCCATTCTGCGATTCCCCGCTGAATAGGAGTGTGGGTTTAAAATTTAATCATGAATTCATTGGAAGGAAATAAATCATAGAGTACATGTTTAAAGTGAAAAATTGCTGAGCTCTTGGGTTGTGATCACTCGATTTAGCATAAAAATTAAGAATTAGTGTTTTCCAAGAGCAGAGACAGAGGCGCATTTAAATAATTTTTAAATGACAGATGCCATTAATTTTTTACAAAATAATCTGATTTTCAATGCAGTATACAATATAAAAATATCTCACTGTTCTGAACTTAGGTTTAGAGCTGCAGAAATTGTATCTATGAAAGCATCCACAGAAAAGCTGGAGGTTGATTTCTCTCTATTGGCCTCATGGACTTAGGCAAGTGAATTCTGGTCTTTCCCACCCACAATCCAATTTAGGAGGCAATGCCTATGCTGAGTGAGGCACTGGTGGGGCCTTGTAGAAAGGGGAACTGCCAACAGTTAAGGAGACAGATGTGGGTACACTAGCTCTACTCCTCTGCCAAGTTTGGGTCTCCCTCTTCCTTCACCTGGTGACTCGGGAGCTCCTTACTTGTTCCTCCAATAAACTCTCAACCTAGCATTATCACTGTCAAGCACAATGTGATGACATTGCTCATGATTATAATCCTTCCATGAACCCCTTTCCTCCCACTCTCATGGACAGAGCCCAATCACCTGGCATAGAGCCCAATCACAGAGCCTGTGCCAGGGCCCTGAGCAATCAGGCCCCCAACCTCTCTGTCCTCTCATTCTGTGCTCAAGGTCTCCCACCACCTTATCTTCACAAGGTCTGACACAACCTGGCTGCCTCTTTGCTCGGTCCCCTCTCACTACCCCCTCACTCACTCCTCAAACAGGCCCCACCTGCACCTACCGCATAGCCTTTGCGCATGACTGCTACTCTACGGTGAGAAATAGTGTCCCTTTAGAAAGCCACGTAAGCAAGGGAGTCCTCACTTCCTTCAGGCTGTTCACAATGTCCTTATCAGAGAGGCCTTCCCTGGCCAGCCCATCTAAAACACCACCCCTTCCCCTAACCACACACTTGATATCCCTTAATTTGGTGTATTTTTCTCCATAGTATGGCCTCCGGGCACACGATACCCACATCTACTTATTGGTTATCCTTCCACACTAGAATGGAAACTTCATGGCCCCAAGGACTCTGTCCATTTTGTTCTCTGCACTATTCTCAGTGCACAGAACAGTGCCTACCACACACATTGTTGGTTCTCAATAAAAATCGATAGAGTGAATTAAAGGAATGAATGGATCCCATTCTGCTCACAGTTCCCCAAAATACAGTGTGCTGCTGCATGCCTGCCTGTCTTTGAACATGTTGTTCCTTTTACAGGGAATGCCCTGCTTCCCATTCCTCTTGGTAGGCTAACATATAGCTTCTCTTTAATGCCTCCTTCTCTGGGAAATCCCACCTCAGACCCAGGCCCGGCCAGGCTGCCAGTTCTGTGCCAGCTCCTTTACAGCACCAAAGTATAACTGGTGATGTGCTTTGCTATCTCCCTGGGAGATCCTGACCTCCACGCGGGAGGAGTCTATTATTTTCCCTATATATCTTAAGCACCCAGCAGGGGCCTGGCACATAGTAGATACTCCATAAATGTTTGCTGATTCAGCAAATAAATGATCATGGTAGCTGACATCTATTGAGCACTTACTATTTGCCTGTCACTCTTCTAGGCACTTGCAGAGATTAACTCATCATCCTTTTAACGACCCTACAAGGTACGTGCTAATATAACCCCATATTTAAGATGTGGAAACAGAAGCACAGAGGTTAAATAAGGTGCCCCAAATTCACACAATATAAGTGGCTGAGCTGAAGTTTGCATCCAGCTCTAGAGCCCAGGCTCTTAACCGCCACCCCCTATCTCCTTGGTAATGAATGAATGAAGGATAAATATTAGACCTTAAATAATGTCCTTCCTCCCCGACCTTTCCCTCTTCTCTCTATGCTCCCTTTGTATTCTTCTCTTCTTCTCCACATTCAATTAACAAATACCTACTGAAAAACTGCAATGTGCCAGGCGCTGTGCTGAGGGGCAGAGATAAGCACAATGGGCAGTGCTTGCATGGAGACAGACACTGCTTAGCCACATGCATACACGGATAAATTATAATAAGGGCTATTCATTCACGCATTGATTCAGCCATCCAATAAATGTTTATTGATAACCCACTATGTGCCAGAGTCGTTTGGGTATAGACAGCAGTATCAACTTACACTCAAATATACCAAAAATAAATAAGTAAACAAATAAACAGTCAAGAGAATTTCAAAATTGTATAAACTACATTATAAGTGTAATGAAGGGGAAAGAAATTCCAGACCGTGAAGGAAATATACAAAGAGCTATGAAAGCATATAGCAAGAGACCTTGATCTAGACACACAATGATAGAAACTAATATTTATAAAGTGTTTACTATGTTTCAAAGTACCAAGCTCTGCAAGTATTCGCCCGTTTATTATTCATAACAACCGCTATGTAGTGGGTGCTATGTTATTTCCTCATTTTACATGTGAGGAATTTTAGGTACACATAATAAGTAACTTGCTCAAGGTCAAACCACTAGTGAATAGTAACCTAGAGTCGAACCAAGGCAGTCTTGCTTCAGGGTGCACACTCCTGAGCATGTTGCTAAGTTCACACCTTCTTCTACCATCTGGAAAGGTAGTACTGGGATGAAGTAACAGGACCTGTGTGACCCTGGGTGGGCCACTACCCCATTGGACTTCCGCATTCTCGAGTAAAAAAGAAGACTACTGGACTAGATCAGAGCCCTGCAGTCTTAGGTAGGGAGTGAGGGACCCCCAGAAATCAACATGAAGAATTTTGTGTGCATGTGAATATGACCATGTTTCTTAAATGTGGCACCACAGTTTAAATTAAACTTTCAGAGTGTTCTGTGGTCCCCAAAACTTCAGCAAATGATTTTTTCTAGAATTTAGTTTTCCATTAAATAAGCCTAGAAACATCTTATGTACTTTTATGTCAAGTATACCATGCTCACATTCAGAAGAATACAAAAGTATATACAGTGCTATCTGCATAGAGGGTGAATTCTGAGTTGATCTTACACAATTTTCCCTGCGTTTTCCAGATTACCCTTGCTTCCTCTGATTTGCTATCATTCCTCCTTCAGCTGCATCACCATGTACATTGAAGATCCAGACATAGCCCTCCCCGGCCCTAATGTCATTAAGGCCAAATAAAGCTGGGCTGCACAGTTGTGATTTTATAAACGTGCCCAGTAAATCTGACAGTGAAACATTTTATTAGGTGGGAAATGCCATACATAAGTTATTTATTTGCCCATCAAAACACGAATGAAACAACTTCATTTTATAAGGGTGCAGTTTGCATCCACGGCTGTCAACTAAATGGCTGCCAGCATGGTCAATGGGATTTGGGTTTGTCTTTTTATTTTACATTGATATCCCCCCCCCAAAAAAATAAATTTGGCCATTTGGTGCTTCGGTCTCAAGTCACTTAACATTATAGCATCTTTCAATAATGCATTAAGATAGAAAATATATTCTTAAAGACAAACAGAAAGCATTAATATTTTATGGGCTACAACCCACAAATGTCCTTAGAAGCACTGACAGCATTGATTGTTTCCTAAATCCATTAGGTTCTATTTTGATCTCCAGTGGCTGGAGACAGTCTGCTCTGTGGTAGGAGTTATTTTGGCACCACAATAATTTAGAGGTGGCCAACATTTTGATGACCTTAAGCTTTTGACACCAAATACTAAAGAAGCTCTAATAAGAAGACCTGGCTCTGGGCACACCCCTGCCAGTTGTCACGACTACAAACTAGCTGGTCAGATTAGAGCTGCTCTTCTGTGATGAAATCTGAATTAATCAGGCATCAAGCTGGTCCAACTAACCCACCAAAAGGTCAGGTTGCAGCCGTTTTCCCATCAAGGTTGGGTGAGGGGCCTCTCTTCATTACTCCCACAGTCCCTTTACCCAACATCCATACAGGACAGGGAGTTCTTTTTCTTTCTTTAATTTTATTTTATTGGGGTAAGAACACTTAACATGAGATCTACCCTCGTCACACATTTTTAAGTGAACAATGCAGTATTGTTAGCTATAGGCATAATGTTGCACAGCAGATCTCTGAAAAAGGAAATTCTGCAATATGGGACACTATGGAAGAACCTCGAGGACATTATGCTAAGTGAAATAAGCCAGTCACAGAAGGACAAATATTGCACGATTTCACTTACAAGAGATATCTAAAATAGGCAAGATCACGGAATCAAAGAGTGGATGGTGGACTGGGATTCTTGGAGGCGGGAACATCTTCTGTTACATTTTCTAGCACAGTTGCTGATGAGTTTCTATTGAACAAATGACTGAGTTCAAAGTTGAGTGGATCTTCACTCAGCTCCCTCACCTCTGTTCAGGTCAGAACCGCCCCTCTCCATATCACCCATCCGCACCCTGCCCATCCTTCCTGCTCAGCCCAGATCAGGTATCATCTTCTAAACCTTCCCTCTTCCCTAGGCTGTCTCATACCACAGGGCTCTTGAATATGCTCTCATGTAACTGCTTCGTGTCTCCAGATGGACTGAGGAGCTCCTTGTGGGAGAGAACTATTCACAGGGAGTTGGAGGCACAAACACATGCCCGCAATATATTCTTTCTAACCTTTCTAAGGAGTCTCATCCCTTCCTCACAAGAAGAAAGCAAAAGAAACCAACCAACTCTAAACCCTACAGTGAACAAGGAACTGTGTGCACATTAAATCCTAACACTGTCTCTGCAAGTAAATAGAAATTATGCCCATTTTATAGATGGAAAAATTAAGGTCCAGAGTTATTAAACAACTGGCCTACAGTCAAACAATTAACCAGGGGAGGATCTGGCATTTGAACCAAGATAAGGTCTCTTGTTCTTTCCAGGCTACATCCTGATCTAAAGCAAAATAATGATCTCTTTCTTCTGATATTTTCTGTTGAAGCCACAGCAGTTTAGTTTCTAGTAGTCAACAGCCGCTAAAGAAGTGGTTCCATAACTACTGCCCAGAAACATAACAAGGTTTCGTTGTCTCTTTATGCTGAGATCAGTCCTTCAACTCAAACAAGAAACTGAAAAATTCCCATATGTTCTTCTTTTGTGACTCAAAATTTAGAAATTCTCAGCTCTTTCCTTCCATTCATCAGCAAACTTTGTCCTTCTTAGCTACTGGACTCTTCTAAGAAAGCTGCTTGCCACCTGAAATGCAGCACCAGTTCCTCCCTGGCCAAAAGATGAACAGATCCCCCTAGAAACCCATTCAGGACACTTCCTGGAACCAGGACTCTGCACTTTTGAATCTGCTGTGATGTGGTCTTAAGGTGAGCCCAATGGTACTGCTACCTTTGAAGAAGAAGCTCAAAGTGAGAAGCCTGAAAAGGATGGAAACAGCAGAGGGTGGCAAGGAACCATGTTTTTCTAGTGCCAGTCACGCTGGGACACATCCCCTGCTTCTCATCCTACCTCTGTCTTCTTCATTGATGCTCTGTGTCTTCCTGACATCTCAGTGTTGGAGTGGGTGCCCCAGAGATCAGTCCTCAGATCTCTTTTCCATCTATATTCGTTCATGGCTTTAAATACCATTTGTACTGTGATGACTTCCAAATGTACATATTGGGGCCAGACCCCTCCTGTGAACCTCAGACTCACACATCCAACAGCCTATGCAATGTCTCCACTTGCAGACCTAACAGGCATCCCACCCCCAGTATGTCCAAAATCCAACCTCTGCGTTTTATCTCTCCACAACTGCTTCTTCCACTGCTTTTCCTGATTCATTAAGTAGCAATTCCATTTTTCCATTTGCTAGGGCCAAAAACTTTAGAGTCTTCCTTAACTCCTCTCTTTCTCTCATAATCCAGGACTAATTCATCAGCACATTTTGTGTGTTCTGCTTTGTAGATTTAAAATGTATCCAGAATCTGACCACTTCTCCCCACCTCCATGGCTACCATCACAGTCCAAGCCACCCTCCTGGCCGGGAGGATCAGCTGCAGCCCCTGCTGACTTCTCACCCACTTCTGCCCTCATTCCCATTCCAACCATTCCCCAAGTCGCAGCCCAAGTGGGTCCTTTAAAATGTAAGTCAGATCTTGCCTGTCCTCTGCTCAAAACCCTCTATTGACTTTCCATTTCACTCAGTGTAAACACCAATGTCTTTATGGCTGCCTATGAGGCCCTGGGCACTTCTTTCTTTCCTGCTCTTACACTGCTCCAGCTACACCGGGCTCCTGTTATTCCTCACCAACGCCAAACACATTCTCCTGCAGGGCCTTTGCATGTGCTGTGCCTTCTTCTCCCAGACACCCTCATGCCTCACTCCTTCACCTGGGACTCTGCTGAAACAGGACCCTATGGAGCCTTCCCTGTGAAATACACCACCATCCCAGCACCATGTTTCTATTCTCTGCACCCAACTCTGTCTTAATTCATAGCACTTCTCACCCCTGACATGTTATATGTTTTACTCATTTTGTTTTTCTTATTTGGATTATCCCCTCCCCTCACTAGGGTGTAAGCCCCAGAGATTCTGTTCACCAGTGCATCCCTAGTGCCTAGAACAGTGCCTGGCCCATAATGGAAACCTAACAAGTTGTTTTCCAGTGAATGAGTGGATGAATGAATGAATAGTACAGGAGGAAATGCTCAGGAAACTGACCAAGGATACCTCCCAGTCCAAAGCAGCCCTAAGTGCCTTAGAAATGCCTAACAGGCCACACTCACAGCCTAGTCCATCCTGTGCCTTCCTCTGGCAATGAGTGAGAATGATCTGGCACCTTCGCTAGACGTTGTCCTTAAATAATTGGGTATTTACCCTGGGGAACCTCCTGTTTTATTACAGAGCTCTCCTCTATGAGTTACGTTTGCAAAGAGGTGAACTGCTGCAATGGCACATCTTTGGGGCACTTGTGCCCCATGAGAGACAGCCCCAGAGGCCTGAAGATTTAGGTGGTGGCAAATGGGGAAAGAAATAACCTCTTCCCTCCATTGCTCTGCCATTTCCCTTGCTGAACCATACCAGTCCAATAAAGAGCAAGTCAGCCTGTGGGTACTCATCTCCATGTGGATGCCAGCCTCCGTGACCAGCAGAGGGATGAATGAGAAGAACGACAGAGAAAGGAAGCGAGGCTAGAGTAGAGAGGGAAAAGGGGGCTCTTTGAGATTCCTCCCCAGTCTCCTGAACACTGACTTTACCTGAATTCACAGCTGCTGCTGGACTCACCCAAGCATGCACCCTGACTTTCTCCAAACACACCCTTGGATAACAGGCGTGACACCTTCTTGTACCAGCCTCAGAATGCTGCCTCAGTGCAGGCTGATCTCCCACATCTGGATGCAGGAACATTTCATTCGAGAGCATTAACCTGCTATTGAGAACCACCTGCGGGATGCTCTCCTATTAAAATGGAAATGGCATTAAAAGGGATTGGATGCACAAACTAAAGATGGCTCTCCAAATCCCGGACTGCTGGACCCAAGACCTCTCTGGGTGATGGGAGAGGCAGTACCATGCATGTGATAAATGACTAGATAACTGGAGTCGGGCAGACATGGTTCTAGTCTCTGCTCTACGACTGGCCCTGAGATATTTTGACCTCTCTAAACTTCAGTTTCCCCACCATAAATGGGGTGGATTATAGCAGCTATCATTTAGAATCAATGAGATAGTGCACATAAAGGGCTTGGCACAGCCTGCCATCTTATTCAACAGCTCACCAAGGGGGTCAGATCGGACCTGCCCAGCTCCCCCACACTGGAGGCTGTGGGCTCTGGGGGCAAGAACCTTGTCATGTTCCTCTGTGTTTCCTGTCCACCTACACTGGGCCTGCACAGAGAAAGCCCATCAATAAGGATTTGCTGAGCTGTACAGAATTGCAAAATACCTGGGCCGAGAGGTAAATCCAATCTCAGAGACCTGTAGAAGAGAAGGGAGTCACCCGTGTGACTGCCCAGGGAGATTACCATACTGGCAATGTCAGAGCTGAAATAAAGAGCCGCTGACTGTCTCTCTCGGTTAGAATTTGACTTCTGAAGGTGGCAGGGAGTGTGGCGCCAGGAGAGGGAGTTCTGATTTTTTTCTTGCAAAATTCATCACAGACACTCAGCCTAAAACACAGGGGAAAACAGAACTGTGTTTTGACTTCTAATTTATCTTCTTAATATCCACTTCCCCATGCCCTGGAACAGAGCCAATGAGTCTCAAAGATCACATTTCACCAGCGACCTTGAAAGTGTGATTCAACATCTCTTTTTGCAGTAATAAGATCTTTTAACCGAAAGTGACCATTTTATGAGGCTGATACATTACAAAGGAGCCAATAGGCAAACTGAAGCTCAGGCTTATTAAAGCCCTGGGAAAAATCAATGTGCTCTGAAGCCAGCATCCAGCTGTTACTTAAGCAACAGTGACCCGGAGTTCAGGAAAGGTGTTTGCCAGGAGCTGAGGCTGTGTCCAAAAGCTCTGTTCACTCACCAACTAGGAGCACAAAGGAGGGGTCCAAATCCTCAGAGGACAGGCCGCTCCTCAGCAAGGGGAATTTCATGCCCCTGAGACAAGCAAGGTGCCCCTTAATCCCAAACTGTGAGTCAAGCCAGAACTAAGCGCCTGGGCAAGAACTGAGAGCCAGAAAGGAACCTGAATTTTAGTAAGCTAGGGAAGGACACCCTAAAGGTTGGAGAGTGGAGCAGGGAATGGGAAGTTCAGGGGTAAGAGCGCTGAGGGGGTGAATAGAGCACACAGGGGCTCAGTAGAAGGACGAGCCAGAGTTAAGTAGGGTTGGCATCACAGGTCCCCGCAGTGTCAGAAGCATGGTGTTCAGGAAAACCAGCTGTGTTTAAAGGGACAGAGACAAGCTGACAGAAGGGGAAGCCAGGCCCGCTTCTCCAAAAGTTGCCCTGTAGGCATCACAGAACTTTTGGGGTATCACAGAGCTTTCAGTGATGCTGTCAGCACTTCCTACATATCGCCCAGACCGAGGGCACCAAGGAGTCAAGAACAGAGCAGTACTGATGAAGTGCGTGCAGTCCGAGGACACACATCCCTATCCCCATCACAGACTCACTGATGCTGCCCTTTCTCCTCTTCTCCTTTCCACATCCCCCACTGCAGCCTGCTGGAGAATCAGAACTGTATGGGCCCATGCTTAGCAGATACAGTCCAGTCCTCCCACTTTACAGATGGGAAAACCAAGGCCCAGAGTGGAGATGTACCTCCCCTAGTCATATGGTGAGAGATCAGCTAGGTTATGGCCAGACCCCAGGTCTCTTAACCCTGACCTTTCCTCTGTGACATATAATTCAGAGGCAATTTTGATTCAAGACACAATTTTAATCTATTTTTTATTAAAAAGTCAATACTTTTGTGACAAACTCAAAATAAATATGTTTGCACATGCAAAAATAGTAATAAAATGTGGACACATTGAACTCCCTGCCCCCACTCATTCACAGACACACACGCCAGCAGTAACCCACTGTAACAGTTTAGCATGTGAGTGTTGGGAGTTTACAGCCTCTTTTCAGGAGACAGACACAAGAGCAGTACTCCTAACACATGCGCACATACACTCCCCATCCCAGGGAATCCAGTCCTCTCTGTGAGAGCCCTGCCAGATGGTCACTCAGTCTTGACCGTGTACCTTGAGGACTGAGAGAGATCATTATCTCTGGGAGCATTCTCTCCACTTGTAGACAAATCTGGTGGTCAGAGAGATCCTTCCTTAATTGCATGGAAGCTTATCCCTTTGTAGCCCAAGTTTAAGCCTTTTGACAACCCCCAAATACATGTGTTCCCTCTTTTTATGGGGGCCTTCAAGAATCTAAGAACGGCACTCATCGTCCCCTGGGTCCTGTCCTCACCACACCACCTATCACCAATTCTATCAGCAGTATCTGAAGAACAAGGTCAGGATCACCTGTCACTCATGAACTTCATCAAGGGCCTGAGCCGCAGAGAACAGCATGGGAGAAACACACATGCATTTAGCCCTCACCCCTCAGTGCTCCCCATAAAAAGAGGAAGTAGCCTCCAGTGAACACACGTGAGCCCCACTTTAGGAGAATCCAACGTCCCTAGTCCAAATGCAACAGTCCAACCACTAATGAGGAATGATTTGCTTGGCAAAGTGTATTTTTTAATTGTTTTGGAAAGTGAAGATTCTGTACTAACAGAGAGCTGTGCTGGAGTTTAAATAAGTGTTGAATCACACAGCATTCACTGCCACATGAGTGTTTGGATCCCACTGAAAATGTGAAATGAAGGCCCCACAGGCCACCCCTAACCTAAATGCTAGTTAAATTCTCCTTATCAATGAACACCTGAGAAGAGATGCCCTGGCAGAGAGCGTAGCCTGAGAATTGGCTTACAGTGGAGATCTCCATACCAGGCAAGGTGCCAGGGGGAGGAACGAGCTCAAACATCCTCCCGCTGGACCAGAAGACTTCGTGGATCTCACAAAGTGGCTGTGAGCAGAAGGACATGCACAGAGTGTTCTGAGTAATGTGGTCCCTCTTCCCAGAGGACACACAGTACATAGACAGTCTCATAGGTTGAATGGTAGTAACACATTACACACCAACCTACGAAAGACCATTGGTGCCTAGTCCTGGTCTCACACACCGCTGTGTCCCTGCTATTGGGCCACTGCTTGTGTTTGAGTGCCGCCTCTGCACTCCCTCAATGTGCGACCCGGGATGACAGCATGGACGGCTCCTCTGTCCAAAGCCCAGCACACATGAAGTGCTCAGATGTTAGCTAGTGGTGGTAGCAGGTGTTAACAAACACCAGTTTTTCTACTGATTTGAAGACACTCTCTCTCCTCTGCACCCTCTAAGCTACTGAGATTGGTTATTCACAATAACCATTATCACATATTAGGGACTTATTAGGGACATGCCAGGCAGGGCTCTGGGCACTTGATCTGCATTATCCCAGCTAATCTTCACAAACTCCCAGGACGTGGGCATTATTACCCATTGTAGAGATAGGAAATTCTCAATCCCTGCCTGAGGTCAACTCAAAACTCCCACATTATACTTTGTGGGGAACAGCAAGGCTGGTACGGAGACTCAGCTCTGTTACAGGAGTGCTCGGGGGGTGAAGAGGCTGATGAGGGGCAGAAAGAGAAACAGGGGCCATAAAAGAGAGAGGCAGGAAGAGGGCCAGAAGCAAGGACAGAGGATGAAATAAACACCAGAGTAATCAGTGTGCTGGGTTTGACTCCAAATGACATCCAGAAACCCGCCCAGCAAGTCACTGGCTCCCCTTCACGCTCCTGAAAAGACAGGGCCTCCTTGGCCAGGGCCTGGGCAGACGCACCTGCCTCTGAGCAAAGAGGAGCCAGAGTTGGCGCCCCTCAGAGTAGTAGCCTCAACCCTGACTGGGCATTTGCCACAGACCAGACTCTTCTGGGGGCCGTTTTGTCAGAAGCGAGAGTCCTCTGTACTACGTACCCAGCACCCTGCACATAGAAAGCCCTCAATAAAATCACCCTGAATGAATGAAGGGAGACAGAGGGGCAAGTGCTGTCAGAGGGAGCAGATGTGTGGGCCTGTCTGCGTGCCAATGAGCAGGTATGCCCACACATGCACAGCACACACGCACCCACTGAGGTGCAGACCTGTATTCACGTGTGCACAGGCATGCACACAGGTACACGCTTGCTGGCATGTCCACGGAACATGGCCTCACTCTTCCTCGCTGGGCGCAAAGCACAGAACCAGAAGATTTCAAGATGAACCCCCAAACACAACAGCTATCCACACCTGGAAGCCTCTGGAACTGGCTTAGTTTTCCATTTCACAGACCGAGGAAGGCCTGCCTCTGGCAAGCAGGGCTTAGCAGCTTGGTGGCTTCTTGTATGTTGGTCTCCACAGAGTTATGGACTGCTCAGTCCACACACACTGCAGGTTCCCATCCTTGACCTTCCTGAATGTGGTCTGCAGCCCTGAGTGGTGCGGTCCCTACCGCCTCTCCTGCCTCCATCCCAGCCTCACAGAATCTCTTTCAGGCCTTCATGCCACCACTCTCTCCCGGAGCTGGGCTTTCGCCCATGCTGTTCCCTCTGCCTGGGACACTCTTCCTTCCCCTGTCACTCGTTAACCCCTCCTCTGCCTGCAGATTTCAGCTTGGGGAAGCCTCGTCTCACCTTCCCACCTGGGTCAAATCTCCCTTTCCTACCCTCCAATGTCACCACATCCCTGTTGGAATGTTCCATGTCTGTGAGCCCCTGTGATTAGTGATGTCGCTCCCACCAGACTCTAAGCTTTGAGAGACGGAGGCCATGGCTACTTATGTTTACCATTATGTGCCCAGCCTACCTTGCACAGTGCCTGGAACATAGTAGATCTCCCGGAAAATACTGGCTAAAGGAATAAATGAATGAATGCCCAACAACCTGAAAACAGACACCAGACAGTAATTCTTTGGGGGTTTTCTTTTTAAATCAAAGTTTTTTTCCCCTTATAAAAGTACAGTACCCTCTACACCTTAAAGAAAAATAGAAAGAAAATAAAACATACCCTCTTTCCCAGCACCCAAAGTTATCCCCAAACAGTAAAATCATGAGACACCGTTGCACAAAACACCCAGAATGCTGAGGGGACTCAACTACTCTCATGGCTGTGACGTGGTCAGTGGGAGTGGAACCGCACTGGATGGTTTGGAGTTTAGCTTCTATAAGAGACCTAGGATGTGTCCTTGACCTCCCACTTCACTCCCTCCCCTCAGCGAAGTAGATCTTCAACATTACTGCTTCTGAAAACCCTCCAAGTTCACAGTCCAAATAGAAAGAAAAGTCTCTGATACAACAGTCTATGTGAGTTTCACACTTTCAGAAGTGAGATTCCACAAAAAAACCCCACCTTAAGTTATAAATTCTCTTTTTAAAATAGAAGTATTAATATGGAGCAAAACGTCCCTGAATGCAGTACATTTCAAATTTAAAGCAAACAAATTGTTACTGGGAAAGAAAAATAACCAGGCACAGAGAGGAGAAAAAGGAAGAGAATCCCAATTTAAAAGCCTGGAGGTATGGTCCAATTACATTGTCTTCTTCCCCAGGTTTTTGTCTACAAAAGGTACTTTTCATCTCAAGGAGAAAGAATAAATTTTAATTTGACAGCTGATATGATTCCCGTTGCAAGATTAAAACACATCTTGTCAGGGTTTGTTTTTTTTCAAAAAAATTATATTTTATTGACACACATATAATTTTATGCTGCAGATAGAGCCCATATTTTATAAGCCCTGTAAACAGACAAAGGGATCCACACCTTCCCCTCGAAATCAGAGTGGAGTGGGATGGAAGTGTTTTAAAGCTACAGATCAGTCCAATTTAGTTAACGGCTGGAGCAGAGGACAGAAGCTTCCAGGGCAAGCCAGCAGATTTTAGAAGTCACCTGAGGTGCAGGGGGACTGGGCACAGTGGGAGAATATGCCACACAGGCCTGTCTGGCACCTTTATCAAAGGCCACCTGGACAGCAAGTAGCCTGAGCAAAATGCAACTGCTGGTCTTACCATGTCATTCCCATGGCAGGATGCACAGGACAAAGCAAAACATTACGGTCCCCCTGCAATCACCCTATAAATCCCTTTTCAAAGAGGAAAGAGGGATGGACTTCCTGGGAAAGGGGGAAGGATGACCTCAGGCTGCAGATGTGAGTTCATCTGACTCACAGGTCCTTACCTTGTAACTACCGACGTATGATATCGCACGACCTGGGCTATCTCACTGTGCAACAAAGTGTGACAGCACTGAGTGCTGTGTGCCGTGTGCTAGCCTCTGGAGGAAAAACAGTTCAAGTCCCTACTCTGGCACTCACCAGGAATCTGAGCAAGTCACGTTATCTCTCAGAGCCTCAGTTTGTTCAACTGCAAACTGGTAATATGGCATACGTCATAAGGCTGTTCTTGTTATACGTTTGTGACATGCACTGTGACTGGATTTACTGCAAGATCACACTGAATGCCCACGACAGTCCTGACGAGGTAGGAACTATGTAGTGGTTTTAAGCATGGCTGCAAATTATTTTCCACTCCTCCCATCAAAAGGTGGAGTCTAATTTCTCTCCTCTTTGTATGGGCCAGCCTTCTAGACTCACTTCTAACAAACAGAGTGCAGCAGACGTGGTGCAGAGGGACTTCTGAGCTTAGATCATAAAAGACAGTACATCTTCTGCCTGGTTCACTCGCTCTCATTCTCTCTCTCTCAGGATGCTTGCTCTTGGATTCAGCCTCCACATTGTGAGGAAGCTCAGGCCACATGGAGAGGCCACATGTAGCCCAGCTAGATCCCTAGCTGACGTCAGCTAGTACCTGACTACCAGCATCCATTTCCAGAAATGTGAGTGAGTGAACCTTCAGATGACTCTAGCTTCAAGTCACCCAGCTGATGCTGATTGGGGCAAAGAAAACTACCCCTGATGAACCCTGCCCAAATTATAGATTCATGAGCAAGACAAATGTTGTCATTGCTTTAAGTTATTGTGTTGGAGTGGTTTGTTATGTCCATTTTACAGATGAGAAAATCGAGGCTTGGAGAGATTAAGTCTCTTGCCTCACACAGCTTGCAATTGGCATGGTCAGGACTTGAACACAGGTGGCAGAGTTTATGCCCATAACCATTATTTCATACTACTCTCCCAGCCTGATTCTCCATCATCAAAGTAAAGGCTTAGACAGAGAGATTCTGATTAATCCTTGGTTACTAGAAAACACTAACCCAAACTCTCCATTCTCTGAGCACCCTGGTCAAGAGTTTCATGTATTCCCTCCTTTACTATGATTTGTAATCATTACTTATTTTTTTAGCTTCATTTAAATGTCATTTTCTCAGGGACAGCAACATTAAAAAAACATATCCAGGAAACTGAATTAATTTCCTGTTGGTCAAGCTGCTGTTTAGGGGATGGGTCATGGGGAAGAAACTGACATTAGCATCTTCTATGTGCATAGCATTGTGCTAAGTATTTGTCATTTATTATTTTAGAAGCACTGATGAAGAATAAAGTTTAAAAAAGAAGTAACAGTTGAGATTTAGCTCCAGTGTTTGTTACAACAGAGTAAAATTCCCCTCCCCCACTACCCCACACCCTACTGATGGGCGTTAAAATACCTATTACTTTCTTCCTGTGATGCCATTAGCAACACCCAAATTCGAAATCGTACCCCACAGTTCCTGCTACTTACAGGCACACATTAACAGTGAATGTCTCGCTCACTCTGGTATCCTCCTCAAATGCAGGAGTTTATTCTTAATGTCTTTAATAAAGTTTAAAATACCTGATCTCCTTTGAAATTCAGAGCATCAAAACTCACTGAAGGTTTAACTTGAGGATAGCCATAATATCATGTTCAAGGATGATTCTTCCGGCAAAGGTGTGCAGACAGGACAAGTAGAAACCAGGCTGGGGATCTGGGGACAGGTGAAATGGCAACTGGGAAGGGACAGAGGTGAAGTACTAAGAAAGAACTATAGTGCTGAGAGCCAGGCAGGGGGACAAGCCAGAGAGATTGGAGGAGGCTCTGCCAGGCATGGCACAGAAGGGTGCCTCCGTGCAGATGAGTCATGGTGAAGACCAGGGGCAAGGTTTAATCAGGGTGAGAGAGTGACTGACAGCATCAGTGTGGGGAATGAGCACCAGAGAACAAAGGCCATGGGGCACAGCGAGTCCCGTGAAACACTGGGCCCATCACTTGCTTGGTCTGGGGTGCCCGTGGGCTTAGCCTCTCTACCTCTCAGCTTTTTCATTCTTAAGACAGGTATGATACTGGAGTTGCCTCTACACCTTGAGTAATTGGAAGGGATAGTGTTATCACTCACCTCATCAGATCAATTAAGATACTGCATTTAAGAACTATGCTCGGTACCAGGCATGTATTTACTGCACAATAAATAGTGGCTGTCCCTAAAACTCACCCAGCTCACTCCCACCTCAGGGTCTCTTGTCCATTTTGCTGTCTCTTCCCCAGATCTTCCAGTTCCTTCTCAGCTCCAAGGTCACATCCCTAGAGAAGCCTTCTCTGACCATTTCTGCACCCTCCCCCACCTACCTCTTACCCTACTTCACTTTCCTCATAGACAGTAAACCAGAGCGTTTGCTCATTTGTCCTCAGTTATGACACAGCCCATCAACCCAACCTCTCTATTCCCCGACCATTTGCTTTGATCTTTCATTTGCAACCCCCTCTGAAATCTTATTTATTTCTTTGTTTTACTTGCTTATTGCTTCAGATAGGCTTTGTCTATCTTGTTCACCCCAAATCACCCTGAAACCCCAGGGCTAGCACACAGTAGGAGCTCAGTGAATATTTGCAGGAGGATTAAATATATATCGATTATTATTCTACAGGCAAGAAAGCAGGATTAGGCATTCAGGGCACATCTGGGAGTTATCCACTGAGGATCAAAAGCTGAGAAGGGGTATGATGAGCTCTTGCATGGGAAGACTCAAGAGATGAAAACTGTGAGCCCAGGATTGTCCATCATGAAAGGCCACAGAGAGGTGGCAGGGGTGGGGGATGGGAGGTGAGTCAAGGAGGCCAAAGCAGAATCATCACACAATCAGGGCACCAGCACCCACACAGCTGGGCCCAAAATAAAGCAATGACTGAGGGGAAGAACCTGGAATGGGCACTGAGCCCCAGAAGATTATCATTTAATCAGGCTCCATATGTAAATGATCTCGCAGATTTATGAGCCTGTACAAACAATTGCTTCCTGGAATGTTTGCACAATTGATGCAGATTATGAAACTCTGGCCAGAGGATAAAAATATCACATGGCCAGGATCACAATGCAGCCTGGGCCATTGAATAGAGAGCAGAGCGTTTCTACTTCTAACCCTAGGCCACAGTTTTCCTGGTCTGGCCTGTTCACAGTTGAGAAGTGATGTGGAACCCAGCCAGTCCCTTACTGTTCAGAGATTAGCCCCGTAGGCCAGGGGGAAGTATTTCAGGGGAGTTCAAGATGTCTGGGCCAAGCTGTCTGCCACAGAAGCACAGACGAAATGTCAGGGAAGAGCAAGCTTTGAGAACCTTAAAGCACCAAAGACTCACAGTTCCAAAAGCATTTCTAAAGCACCTACTGTGTACCATGGCTTGTATTAGCCCATTCACATACATTATGGCATTTAACCCTTGCAATGTCTCAGTGAGATGGCTGTCCTTGATCTTCACGGCCCAGATGAGGATCCTGAGACTCAGAAAGCAAAAAGGATCTGCTCAGCATCACAAATCTAGTTGATAGAAGAACAAGATTCAAATCCAGACATTTTGAGCCCAAATTCTGTGTCCTTTCTGATATGTTTCAGCAGGCTCAAAAATGCAAAACCCATTGTGAAAGCACACTATGCTCCCCATATGCAACTTAGCACGTACAGGTGACTGGCGACTACATTTATTTCCCTGGCTCCATAAGACTAAAGGCCCTGTCTTAATAACTTCTCCCTCCCTAGGGACTAGCATTTATCAAATGTTGGTCGAGTTGACAAGCTGGTGGATTGACTGCTACCAGACAGGATGGACAGCAGGCCAGTGCCTGCTCATCCTCTACTTGGTTACAGATGGACAAATTTATGAGATTTGCTTCCGTCAATTGAGGTGTCAGAGAACTGAGCATTGATACTGGGACAGCAGTAGACTGGATGACAAAGCATAACCTGAGAAAGGAGGCTAGGGAACTTTGTGGCAACAAATTGGAATGTCATGCCCAAAGTGGACCACTGAGGACAGAGTAGAGACAGCATAAGCTCCAGATTTAAAAGGGCCTGGATTCAAATTCCAGCTCCCTGGCTAGCGCCATGGCTTTGGATAGGTACTTAAGCCTTTGTGAATCTCAGATTCCTCACCTGTAAATGGGGATAATGCCACCTGCCTCATGGGGTTGTTGTAAGAATTATAGATAACGTACATAAAGTCCGTGGCACATAGTATGTGTTTGATAAACTACAGCCATTGTAAATTTTAGGGCCAATACCTACAACAGAATGATAAGATTTCACAGATATTGTTTTGCCCAGTGCACCCACACAATTAACATTTATTTCGTAAGTCACTAGGAAAGCAACATTCCGTGGTCAAGCACCATTCTCCAAATCCATCAAAATCCACCACTGCTACCTGCTCCCCCTCAGACTTCCAGCTGCAAAATCCCCAATCATCTTATAATTCAATCTTTCTGCGAGGATTACATTGCAGGAAGTTTAGAAAAATAGATTCTCAGATGGAATATGTATCACATCGGTGTTTTTAATACCTAGCAATTAAAATCTTCAGAATGAGAAAGATAATCAGCAGGCAAACTTTCAATGGCTACAATGAGGCTGAACCGCAAGGAAGCCATACTCAAGGCATCCAACGTAAAGCTGGTTATTCTGGGACTAGGAACAGCTGGAGAAAGTCAGCCTCCCGTGAGGTTTTTCTGAGATGTATGATGGGCTTGCAAAGAGAGTCACAAATGTTCATTATCCTGAGAAACTCCAACATGCAGCTTATAATCTGCTGTTTCACAAAACATTCTAAAACATACAAAGATTTACACGTTGTTTCTAAAATCTCTTAACCCTCTTTCCTTCCATCCCAAAGTCTGATGTTTCTAGCTTGGAGTTTTCAAGGTTTCACCTCCTAGGAAGTTGGCTATACCTTCCATGAGTGTCATAGCATGTGCATTCAGTCCCCCGAGGAGCTTGTTAATATGCAAGTTCTGATACAGGAGGTGTGGGGAGGGCTTAGGATTCTGCATTTCTTTCTTTCCTTTTTTTTTTTTTTTTTTTTTTTTACACTCCAGGTTATTTCTGCTCTTTTTAAAAAATTTCTATTTTATTTTATTTTATTTTTTATTTATTAATTACAATGTAGTTGATTTTCGTGTCCCTTTACCAATTCCTCTTTCCCTCCTCCCCCTCCCTCCCATCAACATCACAACTGTTCACTTGTCTTAACAAGTTCAAGGAATTGTGATTGTTGTATCTTCTTCCCTACCCCCCGTTTGTTTTTATATTTATTTATTTATTTTTAGCTCCCACAAATAAGTGAGAACATGTGTTATTTCTCTTTCTGTGCCTGACTTATTTCACTTAATATAATTTTTTATAAGTCCATCCATGTTGCTGCAAATGGTAGTGTTTCATTCTTTTTTATAGCAGAGTGGTATTCCATAGTGTAGATATACCACATTTTCTGTATCCACTCCTCTGATAATGCACATTTGGGCTGGTTCCAACTCTTGGCTATTGTAAATAGTGGTGCAATAAACATTGGTGTACAGGTATTCCTTCAACATGATGATTTCCATTCCTCTGGGTATACTCCCAGCAGTGGAATAGCTGGGTCATATGGTAGATCTATCTGTAATTGTTTGAGGAACCTCCATACCATTTTCCATAAAGTCTGCACCATTTTGCAGTCCCACCAACAGTGTAGGAGGGTTCCTCTTTCTCTGCAACTTCGTCAACATTTATCATTCTCAGTCTTTCTGATTTTAGCCATCCTAACTGGAGTGAGATATCTCAAAGTGGTTTTGATTTGCATTTCCCAAATGCTGAGTGATGTTGAGCATTTTTTCATGTGTCTGTTGGCCATTTGTATATCTTCCTTTGTGAAATGCCTATTCAGCTCCTTTACCCATTTTTTAATTGGGTTACTTGTTTTTTTGCTGTAAAGTTGTTTGAGTTCCTTATATATTCTGGATATTAATCCTTTGTCAGATGTATATTTTACAGATATTTTCTCCACTCTATTGGTTGTCTTTTCACTCTGTCAATTCTTTCTTTTGCTGTGCAGAAGTTTATTAGTTTGATATAATCCCATTTGTTTATTTTTCCTTTGGTTGCCTGTGCTTTGGGGGTCATATCCATGATATCTGTACCCAATCCTACTTCCTGGAGTGTTTCCCTTATGTTTTCTTTAAGGAGTTTTATTGTTTCTGGGTGTATATTTAATTCTTTAATACATTTTGAGTTGATTTTGGTATCTGGTGAGAGGTACAGGCCTAGTTTCATTGTCCTGCATATGAATATCCAGTTTTCCCAGCACCACTTGCTGAAGAAGCAGTCTCTTCCCCAGTGTGTATACTTGGTGCCTTTGTCAAAGATCAGATGGCTGTAGGTGTATGGGTTGATTTCTGGATTCTCTATTCTATTCCATTGATGCATGTATCTGTTTTTATGCCAGTACCATGCTGTTTTGATTATTATAGCTTTGTAGTATAGTTTAAAGTCAGGTAGTGTTATGCCTCCAGCTTTTTTATTTTACTTTATTTTTTGTCCAGAATTGCATCGACTATTTGTGGTCTTTTCTTATTCCACATAAATTTTAGGATAGCTTTTTCCATTTCAGAGAAAAATGTCATTGGAATTTGGATGGGAATTGCATTGAATCTGTAGATCACTTTGGGTAGTATGTACCTTTTCACAATGTTAATTCTTCCAGTGCAAGAGCATGGGATATCTTTCCATCTTCTTGTGTCCTCTTTAATTTCTTTCAACAGTGGTTTGTAGTTCTCATTATAGAGATTTTTCACATCCTTGGTTAACTTTATTCCTAAATATTATTTTTTTTTTGGTGGCTATTGTAAATGGGCTAGCTTTCTTGATTTCTTTTCTGCATGTTCACTGTTGGAGTATAGAAATGATATTGATTTTTGTGTGTTGATTTTGTATCCTGCAACTTTACTGAAATCATTTATCAACTCTAAGAGTTTTATGAAGAGGCTTTAGGCTGTTCGATATGTAGGATCATGTCATCTACGAACAGGGACAATTTGACTTCATCTTTTCCAATCTGGATGCCCTTTATTTCCATCTCTTCTCTGATTGCTCTGGCTAGTACTTCCAACACTATGTTGAATAGAAGTGGTGAGAGTGGGTATCTTTGTCTAGTTCCTGTTCTTAAGGGAAAAGCTGAAAGCTTTTCCCCATTCAGGATGATATTGGCAGAGGGCTTATCATATATGGCTTTAATTATGTTGAGATACTTTCTGTCTATACCTAACTTGTAGAAAGTCTTTATCAAGAATGAATGTTGAATTTTGTCAAATGCTTTCTCAGCATCTATAGAGATGATCATATGGTCTTTGTCTTTGATTTTATTGATGTTGTGTATCACATTTATTGATTTGCATCTGTTGAACCAACCATGCATCCCTGGGATGAATCCCATGTGATTGTGCTGTAGAATTTTGTGTATGTGTTGCTGTATTCTGTTAGCTAGTATTTTATTGAAGATTTTTGCATCTCTATTCATCAAGCATATTGACCTGTAGTTTCCTTTTTTGTTGCATCTTTGTCTGGTTTTGGTATCAGGGTGTGTTTGCCTCATAGAATGAGTTTGGGATAATGACCTCTACTTCAGTCTTTTGGAACAGACTGCAGAGAATTGGTATCAATTCCTCTTTGAAGGTTTGGTAGAATTCTGCTGTGAACCCACCTGGTCCTGGGCTTTTCTTTGTTGGGAGCCTTCTGATAACAGCTTCAATCTCTTTCATTGTTATTGATCTGTTCAGATTTTCTATACATTCTTGGTTCAGTTTTGGTAGTTTGTGTGTGTCCAGAAATTTATCCATCCCTCCAGATGTTCAAATTTTTTGGCATATACTTGTTTATAGTAGCCTCTAATGATTCCTTGTATTTCTGAGGTACCAGTTGCAATATCACCTTTTTCATTTCTAATTTTTGTTATTTAGGTCTTCTCTCTTCTTTTTTTAGTTAGCCTTGCTAATGGTTTGTCAATTTTATTTATCTTTTCAAACAACCAAATTTTTATTGCATTGATCTTTTATATCATTTTGGGGGTTTCTATTTATTTAGTTCTGCTATGTCCTTAATTATTTCTTTCCATCTGCTAACTTTGGGTTTGGATTGTTCTTGTTTTTCTAGTTCTTTAAGGTGAAGTGTTAGGCTGTTCCATTCTTCTGAAGTAAGCATTTAATGCAATAAAATTCCCCCTTAGTACTGCTTTTGCAATATCCCACAGGTTTTGCTATGATGTGTCATTATTTTCATTAGTTTCAATGAATTTTTTGATTTCCTGTTTAATTTCTTCTTGGACCCATATGTCATTAAGTAGAATGCTGTTTAATTTCCATATGTTTATATAGTTTCCAGAGTTTTGTTTGCTATTGATTTCTAATTTTAATCCATTGTGATCTGAAAATATGCATGGAATAATTCTAATTTTATTGAATTGCTGAGATTTGATTTGTGACCTAACATGTGGTCTTTCCAGGAGAATGTTCCATGTGCTGATGAGAAGAATGAATATTCTGAGGTTGTTGGATGGAATGTTCTGTAGATATCTGCCAAGCCCAAATGGTCTAAAGTGTTGTTCAGATCTTGTGTTTCTCTGTTGATTTTTTGCCTAGATGATCTGTCCAATATTGAGAGTGGGGTGTTCAGGTTCCTTGCTATTATGGTATTAGTATCTATCTCATTCTTTAGGTCTAATAGTGTTTGCTTTATAAATCTGGCTGCTCCAACGTTGGGTGCATATATATTTATGATTGTTATGTCTTCTTGATGGATAAATCCTTTTATCACTATATAGTGGTCTTCTTTATGTCTTTTTATGGTTTTTGCTTTAAAGTCTATTTTATCTGATATAAGAATAGCTACTCCAGCTCATTTTTCATTTCTATTTGCATGGTATGTCTTTTTCCATCCTTTCACTCTTAGCCTATGTGTGTCTTTATAGGTGAGGTGGGTCTCTTGAAGGCAGCATATAGTTTGGTCCTCCTTCTTAATCCAGTCAGTCAGTCTGTGTCTTTTGAGTGGGGAATTTAATCCTTTTACATTAAGAGTTGTTATTGAAAGGTGTTGATTTACACCTAGCATTTTATTGATTTTTGTTTGGATGTCTTAAGTATCTTTTGTTCTTTTCTTTCTGATATACTGTTTGTTTTCTGTGCTTATTGGTTTCTTGGAGTGGTAGATAAACTTTTTTTTTCTCTTTATTGTTAACATTTTTATTTTACCAGTCAGTTTTGTTCTTTCTTGAGTATTTATGGCAGTGGTGGTTGCTTTTCAGGTACGAAACCCAGTACTCCATTGAGAATTTCTTGTAAGGCTGGTCATGTGGTAGTGAACTCCTGCAGTTTTTGTTTGTCTGAGAAATATACTGTTTGTCCTTCATTTCAGGATAGCCTTGCTGGGTAAAGTATTCTTGGCTGGTAATTTTTGTCTTTTAGTATTTTTAACATATTATCCCATTCTTATCTGGCTTTTAGGGTTTCTGATGAAAAGTCTGATGTTAGTCTGATTGGGGCTCCCTATAGGTGACTTCACACTTCTCTCTTGTAGCTTTTAAGATATTCTCTTTGTCTTTGAGTTTTGCCAATTTTACTATAACATGTCTTGGAGAGGACCTTTTGGGGTTGAATATGTTTGGTGATCTCTGAGCCTCCTGAATCTTAAGATCTGTGTCTTTCCCTATACCTGGGAAGTTTTCTGCCATTATTTTATAGAATATGTATTCAATGCCATTTCCTTTTTCCTCCCCCTCTGGAATACCCATGATTTGGATATTTGAGTGCTTAAGGTTGTCTGTTATCTCTCTTAGACTTTCTTCAATTTTTTTAATACTTTTTTCTTTTTTCTTTTTTCTTTTTTTTGTTCAACTGTGTTATTTCAAACAGCCCATCTTCAAGGTCAGAAATTCTCTATTCTGCTCATTCTAGACTGCTGGTTAGACTCTGTTGTGTTTTTTATTTCATTGAATGAATCCTTCAGCTCCACAAGCTCTGCAATATTCTTTTTCAGGGAATTGATTTCTTTGAACATTTCTTATTTCAGTCCTGTATACTTTTTCTCATTTCACTGTGTTGTCTGAGTTTTCTTGTATCTCACTTAGTTTCCTTAGAATTGTTGCTTGAAATTCCTTGTCAGTCATTTCAAGGACTTCCTGTTCTATAGCATCTAGAGCTTGAGAGTTAATATTTTCCTTTGGTGGTGTCATACTTTCTTGATTTTTCATATTTCTGGTATCTTTCCTTTGGTGTTTAGTCATCGTGGCAGGGGATTTCACAGTCCACTCATTCAACCCAAGCATCTGGCTAGGATCCTGTGGGTACTGCTAATTCAGCATGGCTGCCTCAGGGCCTATGAACTGGCAGCTTGGGCCTCTCTGGGTGGCATGGACTGGCCTGGGTTGGGGGTACCACGGTGGTGTCTAACTGTTCCTGAGTGGGTGGCTCAGGGCCCTGTGGGCCTGGCAGCTCTCAGCACTCTCTTAGATTCTGCATTTCTAACAAGCTCCTGGGTAATGCCATTGTGGGTAGTCCATACACTAGGAGTGGACAGGCACGAGGAAAGAAGCAGGGCCTACTGCCTAGGGTTCATTGAAGGGCATCAACTCTCTGCAGGTGTTTTTCTCCACTGAGCTATTTTTCCTATAAATGGAACTTTTAAATTAGGCTTGAGAATTAAAGAACTCTATTTAAACTGAATTACAGCAAAGAGGAAGATTTAAGGAAAATAAATGACTTCATAGTTATTACAATGAACCAATTCTAACCATCCTCCCTGACATTAGAAAGGCCCTGTCCTCAACCTACAGTCTCTGGGACTCTGAGTGAATTCTCCTGGAGCTTGACTGGACCAGCCCTCCCCTAGGCTACCAGGTGTGGTGCGCTCCATGAACTGGCTGCCTCACCAAACACCCACCAACTATCCATCCCCTCCCTGGATCTTTGCTTGAGGAAGAAAAAACTTTTCTGTTCCACTTGGTTGGCAAAGCTGGCAAAGGAAAGAAAATGTCCCCTGGAGGAAGAGACTGGTGAGGCTCAGCAGCTCCTCCCCTCCATGGCCACCCATGGCTCATGCTCCAGCAACCTGAGCCACAGGCAGGTTCTACACATGCACGCTTCTCCAAGCAGTTCCCCATGCCGTTCCTTTTCCTTGAAATGCCTTTCCACCCTGACCACCTCCCTTGCTATATGCAGTGTGCTGCTCTGACTCATCCTTAAATGTCAGCTCAGGAAAGCACCTGGAAATCCTCTGTCTTATCCAACAGCCTCCCCACTGCTACTCCTCCTTCAGCCACCATGTTCCCTGAGCACCTGGCTGACCTGGGTCATAAATGTTTAAAACCATCAAATAGGATAAGAAAGATCTTAATTTAGAAACATGAACTGAGAACTGTTTTTTTCCCCCAGAAAGGGCTTACTTACCAACTAGTATATGCGTATGTAGAGTGTGCCTGTGTGTGTGTGTGTGTGTGTGAGTGTGTGTGTGTGTGTGTGTGTACACTCTGTAACTGAAAGACAGAAAGTGATATCACTGAAGAAAATTTTGAAATAGGACAAAAAAGATATTTTGGGGACGAAATGTGAGTTCTCATTCCGGATCAGGCAGTAGCCCTCTGTGCAGCCTTGGGAACCAACTCCCACCATCCTGCACGCACCTTTGCCTACGTTTCACCCAAAAGAAAGGTCCACTGTCCTCTTTCTCCCTGTTTTCACCCCTAGCTCCTTTCATGACTGATTCTTTTCCAGGAAATTATTTCAGAACATCACGTTCTTGCCCTCACTTTTTAAAAACCCTTTACCTGCTGCATTTTTGAGTCATGGAGATAATAATTTAGAGCTTCTTTCAAATATTTACTTTAGTCTTATCAATTCACATTTTCTCTCTGGCAAACCAAGGTCAAGTTATCAACACATTTCCTGATGTTATATTATGGCTCAGTGAAAACTTTTGAAAAATCCTTGGATAGAAGTTACTCTAAAAGCTGTGCCATCTCAAACTGGAACTTGATAATACAGGTTCCCCACTGTCCCATGTTGTCTCTGAGAATCTGTTCAAGCATATTTTGTGTCTCCACTGAGATTCAGATTCAACAGGCATTTATTGAGCATCTATTACATGCCAGGATTTTTTTTATATGATCCATTTAAATCAACCACACAAGATAGGTGTTATTATACCCATTCCACCCAGGAGAAAATAGAGGCTCAGAAAATTAAAGTGATTTTCCCAAGATGGCATAGTTAAGACATCACAGGGCCATAGCCCAACCTGGTCCCCTGACTTCAAACCCAGAGCTCTTCTCATTATAATATGATACCAGTTCCTCACCTCTGAGCTGCTGCTGTGTCACCCCACAGTGCCTGGGTCAATACTGGATGCAGAGAACATTTGTTAATGGATTTACCTTTGCCCTGCCTTCATGCTTTTGTGCAAAGAAACAAAGCTACGGCAACTTACAGTTTAAGACTGCATTAATTTGAGTCCTTTTTTTTTTAATATTCAGGGGTCAAAAATGCAGCTATATTTAAAAAGAGGTTGAGAAAAAAGTTTCAACAGATGGAATGAGATCATTATTAATACCACATGCATTCATATGCATTTCTTTTCAAGGAACTTAAATGCAGAAGCAAAAGCAAGAGGTTAAAGATCACCACTTTCCTAAGGCAGACAGGTCTAGGTGTGAAAAAATGACAGGCAGATACGGGTGCCTCAAGTCTTCTATATTTGGTGCAAAAACATAATATATTTTTTAGCAGTCAGACTTATTTTGAAATTGGTTGTAAGGTAACGCATGTGTCTGAGAATCAAGAAAACGTAAATAACACTAGCTGCATGGTGGCCTACTTAACAAGGTTTCATTTTGTAAACTGTCTTTATGTTCCTTGAAGGCACTAACTTTTTTTACCCATGTTGAACTCTAAATACATAATTGTGGGATAAGAGCATGAATGTATGTATTTGAGCAGAGACTATTTTATCACATAAATCAAATTACTTTGAACAGAATTTAACATGAACAGAAATTTAAACTGATCACACAATAACCCCAAAGTGAGATCCCAATTGTTCCATATCCTTACCATTTTTGAAAATAGTCAGACTTTTTTATTTAAACCATTCTAGTGGATATGAAAATGCATGTCATTTTGCTCTTAAATTGCATTTTCCTGATTACTAATGATGTGGAACTCCTTTTTATGTGCTTATTGGCCATACTTATACCTTCTTCTGTGAAGTGCTTGTTCAAGACTTTTGCCCATTTTTTATTGAGTTGTCTTTTTACTGTAAACTTGTAGGAAATCTCTCTCTATATATATATTCTGGATATGAACTTTTGTTAGATGTATGCATTGTGAATATTTTCTCCCGGTCTGTGGTTCATTTATTCTTGCAAAAGCACATTTTTGACAAGCTTGGAAAAAAACTCATCCACAGTCATTAGGGTCCCAGCTCAGGGGTAAGAAAGTCTGTGGTAAGGTTATCAGCCCAGAGAAGGCTGTTCCACCAAACACTTCCATGCCAGATGCCTTGTTATGTTAATGCCAAGAGTTTCCATTTTCATCTTGTGGTCCTCAGTCTGTCCAGAGAAGCTCACATTCGCTAGGTACCTGGACAGCATCATGGGACAGATGGACCCGTCAAGGACAGGATTCACACTAGAAGCAGCACTTCTGCAGGAGAGGGGAGGAGTGGAGAGGTCATGTGCACATGAGTCATGTAAATCATGCCCGTAATACTAAACATCCAACAACCAGCTTCCATCTAAACCACAAATGACAGCAATTCAACCTTATACTAGATATTCCCACAGATACCCTGTGTCAACTCACATTTGTCTTTGTCTCTCATACTGTCCAAGTCAACACTCACACAATGATAAAGGTGATAAAGGATGTCCAATGTCACAGCTAATGCAGGCAAGGCCAAAAAGTAAGTTTCTATAACTTAGTTTATTCTCTTTACCAAAGTAATATCTTTTTATTATAGAAAATTTAGAAAATACTGATATGCAAAGAAGAGAGAAAAAAACTCACAAACTTCACTCCCCCGAGATAAATGTTTTAATAGTTTAGGGTGTATCCTTTTAGTCTTTCTCCTCTCTATATATGTTTTTATTTTTAAGAATGGGTTTACGAAATACATACCATATTGTAATCTGCTTCTACCATGAATATTTTTATTGTGAATGTTTTTCATGTCATTGCATAGTCTTCTGTTACATCATGTTCAATGGTTGGATGGTTCTCAATCAAATAGATGCACCACAGTTTAACCAATTTCCTATTGCTGAAAATTTAGCTTGTTTCCAATTTTTCACTTCAATGCAACACTAGGACAAACATTTTAATAGCTAAATCATTGAGCACTGAAGACTATTTGCTTAGCATAAATTCCTGGAAATGGAATTGCTGGGTTACCAGGAATGCAAATGTTTGGGGTTTTGGGGTTTTTTTTTTAACACGTATTGCAAAACTGCTCACTCATTAAAAGGAAAAACCTTTAACATTTATTGAGCAAGTATGCAGCAGGCGCTATGCTGGGGCTTTAGCTGCATGACCTCTAACTACTCACAACAATCCATCATGGGGGTCTTACCTTGATTTCACAGGGGAGGCAACTGGAGTTCAGTGAGTTTGAGGCACTTACTGGTAACCTGGGACTGAAACGCTGCTGTGTCTGACGCTAAATCCTTTGCTGTTTCCAAACTTTACTCTCTTGGCTTCTGTTTACTGTGGTAGAGAAGCAGACTAAAGCATTTCTCAAGGGCTTTTTAAAAGGGCTCTGTATTACTGGGGGCAGAGATTGCGGGGATGGGGGAAACTGACTGCTACAACAATAACTTGGTGACTTAACCCAGTAAAAGATGAGCTCTTGCCTGCATAGTAGTTCAGTGCTGAGAGTAGGCTGGGCAGCGTGGCTTCATGTGGTCATCCAGGTACCCAGGCTCCTTCCATCTTATGATCCTCCTTTAAGTCCTCTTGGATCATGGGTGGGAGGGTTATTCTGGGGGTAGGTGACAAGTGTGGAAATAGCACACATCCCTTCTGCTCATAGTCTGTTGGCTAGAGTTCAGTGACATAACCACACTTAACTACAAAGGAAGCAGGGACGTGTAGTGAGGCTGGGAGCCCAGGAAGGAGAGAACACAGATACCAGCACACTGTAGCCATGTCTGTCACAGGGTTGAGGGACATGGGTTTCTTTCTAACCTTCAGTTAACCAGAGAAGCTCATGAATCCTTCACTGAGCCTAATAAAGAAGTCCAGTGTGGATATCTTGGAATAAGACATCCTATATTCAATCACAGGTCTAGACTCACAAACTGTGCGTCTTTCAGGGTAATAACAGTAACAGCAGCCAACAGTTACTGGGCGTTCTCTCTATATGAGATGGTATAGTAAATGGTTAAGCACTCAGACTTTGGAGTCAGACTACCGAGGTTCATATTCTGGCTCTGACACTTACTAGCTATGTGACCTTGGGCAAGCCACTTAACTACTCCGCACCTCAGTTTCCTCATCTGTAAATGGGGCTAATAATGGGATCTATACCATAGATGGTTGTAAGGATTAAATGCGTTGTAAACATACTTAGAACAATGCCTGCTGGACACAGAGCAAACCTTATCTTAGTTTTACTACTGCTGTTGGATGGTGTGCCAGGCACTGTGCTAGTGCACTGAAATTATTATACCTCTTTGGACCACAGTTTCCTCCTCAGTAAAGTGGGGAAGATAATTACTCCCCATAGAGCTGTTATGGAAAGCACAGCCCAGCATCTGGCTACAGTGAGCAGCTCCACGAGTGGCAGACGCTGTAGACTCCCCCACATGCTCCAGTTCATCCAGGTTTGCTGGTCAGCACAATTCCTCACCCTGCACTGCCATCGAAGGTCACTGTGACAATTCCAGGCTCTCATTCAGTATAGGCTGAAGAAAAAGAATTCTATAACCAAAGCCATCTCCCAAGCTCACCTCCCATGTCATTGTACACAGAGAACATGGTGTTGCAAGCACATTATTCAACTCCTGAGGACACCGTGCCCTTTTCCCTCAGGGTCCATTCAGCTTCAATTAAAAAGGCACCATCTTTCCCAGCTGCCTTTCTGAAATATTCATCCCACAGACAGAGATTCCAGTGCACAAAGCAGCCCTCTTCCAAGCCCCAGCATTGTGCCCACCTGGGGGCCAGGTGGTGATGGCCCCATTGAGCAGCCTGAGGACGAGTTGTGGCCACCCCACAGGCTGGTATGGGACACACTGCCCATGGCTGCCTTGATTCTACCAGGTCCTGCTGGTGCCTTCACAGCCTCTCTGGCCCGCTACACTATTTTGCCATCCACACTTTCATTTATTCATTCACATAAATGTTTACATAATTAAATAAATCTTTATATTAAATATTTAATAAATGCCTATGCCCAGTCACTATGCTAGGTGCCAGGAATACAAAGTCTAATAAACTGTATTCCTGCCTTCACCGAGCTCCCAGTCCAGTGGGGGTGGGAGGGAATAGACACAGAAGGGGCAGAGTGATGACTGACAATGGGCACAGAGCAGAGAGACTCCCTGACCTGGGGTGTCAGTGAAGCCTTCCCAGATGGGCGATGCCTTGCTGAACCCTCCAGGATGAGGAGAATCAGTTAGGCAAGGACAGGGGAGCCAGGGAAGGCATCTAAGCAGCAGAGAGAGCACAGATATAGGCAGAGGCAAGAATCAGCAGAGAATCATTACATCCCATTGAGAACCACTACAGCTTATTACTCAAGATAGAGAGAGGGGCGGTGGGGCTGCAGGGGGGTGGGCGGGGCCTAGATCATGGTTGTAGCTGGTCAGCTCAGCCTGGCTTGCCCAGACTTTCCTGGTTTCAGCACTGGGCCCCACATCCCAGGAAATCCTGGGATACTCTTGGTCACCCTACTAAAAAAAAGTTTCTCTTGGTTGTGCTAAGGAGCTTGGATATTTTGCAAAGGTGACAAGAAGTTAGTGGGAGACCCTAAGCTGGCAAGTGACATGATCAGATTTGTAACTATAATGTATGCAGAAAGCCTACCCCACTGTTTCTACCATCTGGACAGTGGATACACCTTCCTCCATGAGCACCCCTGGCACATCACACCATGGGGTTCATAATGCCTCCTAGTGCATTGGCCACCAATGCTTTGCCATGAAATTGAAGGTTCTGCCACCTCCTATGGGCCTGCTGTCATGCAGGATCCCCGGAGATGCACACCACATGCTTCACGGTAACCTACTCAGAACACTCTGTTTCCTGCACAGCCCATTAGATCACAGAACATGGAAAATCCAGAGATAGTTCAAGCATGCCACAGTTTTCCCAGGCCAGCACAATTTCTAGTTAGTGCCTTCCAGACTTTCAGAGCCACAGGGATGATGTATCTCAGATCACGGAACAGCAGTAGCCTAAGGAAATCCAGCATGGAGAGAATCCCACTGTAATGAGCTTGACGGACAGCAATGTTGCTGTGTTGTGTTCAGATCTCATTGAGGCCGACTAGACTGTTGCAAGAGCCAAGAAAAGATGTCCTATATAATTTATTAGTTTTATTTGTGCACATAAAATGATTCCACTTACATGGTTAATTGCAAGTAACACGGCAACAACAAGGGGGTGAGGAGAATTAGATAAAAGGGATGTTTTGTGGGAGAGCCTGGAAGGTAAAAACCATCATGGCAGGATTTATGCCTTCTGCAACTATAGTACATGATATTAATTATATAACTTCATTATCTATGTCTATAATTATAGGCACTTTAGCCACCCAAGATATTAATCAAATCTGTTTTTTGGAAGGGTTTGTTGGTGATGTGGGAGAGCTAGCTGCATTCTTGGTGCTGGTGGAGGCAGAAATACTTCCTCGGAAGGCATTGCTGGCAGGTGAGCTGAGGGCTGGGTTCTGCATGCAACAGCAGAGCCGTAAGAAGGATGAAAGGGGTTGGGGGCACGGCGAAGCAGGCAGCCTGAAGTGAAATAGAGGGAAAACGTCTGAGAAGTGCACTTGGGGCTCTCGTCAGCTCCCCAGAGACACAGTGGGTGGGATTAGAGCAATGCTGGGGGGTGGGGGAGGGGTGACAGTGGAGACAGTCAGCGGAAGTGACACAGCCCAGCAGGTGCCAAGATGTGAGGGGGTCATCACCCTTCCTCGTCCTCCCACCCCTGCCCCTTCTCCCATGGCACTCACTCAGGAGTCTGCTCAGAACATAAGAAATGGAGAGAAGATGGACACTTTCCAGTGAATCAAGTATTAGGTATGAATCTCTCCAAATTCTTGGAATGTTCCCTACCACTGCTATTGCTTCTTAGCATCCCTTCCCACCAGCCCTCTACTCCCCAGCTAACTGGCTTGCTCTTACTCTCTGAGTAGTTCTCCCTCTGGCCCTCTGAGCCCCTTCGTGGCTCTCCCCACTGTCACCAGGGCCCCCCCTTGCTCCCTGCCCCTGCTCCACCTGGCCTGTCTGGTGTGAGCCACACTGTGAGCTCCTGGCCTTCCTACCACGGCTGCTGCGTGGGCCTATGGAGCAGTCCTCACCTGCCCACCGACAGTCCTCCAGACAGTCCTCCCCCTCCTCCTTGGAGACTCGGCTGGACCAGCAGCATCTCCAGGAAACTTCTCTGCCCACCAGCCCCACACACACTGGGGGAAGGAGTTCAAGAGAGATGGAGTAATTTGTCCAAGATCACACAGCAAAGGAGGGGTGAAGCCAGGGACTGAACTCAGGGCCATGGGCCTCCATAGACACTGACTTTCTCCACGTGCCTGAGCCCGGGGCTGGGAAAACTGGAAGAATACAATAAAACCCCTGCCCTCAGGGAGCTCAGAGTCTGGAAACTTCTGCCTTCTGGGTGCTGACGCTCAGAAGCCAGTTCCCCTCAGCAGCACCCGGGAGGTGTGTGTTGATCACCTGTTTTCTGGAGCAATCAAAGACAGCATCAAACCTGTCCTTGGCTCAATACCTAGAGACTCTGGCAGAGACAAAGTCGTTTTGACAAAAGGGAGCATCTCCTCCGTGAGTGACTTCCCTACCCCACCCCACCCCCACCCAGCTCTCCATCTGCCATTTCAAAAGCCAATCTGCACGAGATGCTTTTATCACAACCAGCCCTATCATAGCACATAGTGAGGTGATGCTCTTTATTAAAGCTGTGGCCCGATCCCGCGAGTGGCGTCTATAAGCGATTCAGTGTGTGCACACCGCACCACCACCCTGAGCCTGCCAGGGAACTGATAAGGTGCCTCTCATTGGGCTTTGACAGGCAGCAGCATGGGAGGATGTGTCAAAGGCCCCACCGAGCCAGGGGCACGTTGCCAAGGAATAAACTCAGGGGTGGGGGAACAAAGAAGACCAAAACAATGTCCCAGAGCAGTGAAGGTTAGACAAAAAAATGAAGCAGGTACCCCCAAAAGCCCAGCAGCCCCCATTTTCTGTTGGCCTGAAAGAGTCCATTGCAACTTGGAAGCCGAAAGATAAATGGCAGGTGCAGGGGGGCCGGGCTGTGACAGCCGAAGCAGGGGGAGAAATGTGTTTGCGGTACGCATCACTTCACTGCACGTGAAGCTTGTCTCGCAGACACTCTGTGGAGCCCTTCCCCTCGCTCCCCAGAGAGGAGCTGTTTGTTCAGGCCCTGGACAGCTCCACCTTGTCAAATGCTGTCTCCTCTGATCTTCCACCTGCCTCCTCCCAGCCTCCCCTCCTTAATCTATTCCAAAGGCTGTTACCCAAATGAACCTTCACACGCCTCATATCACTCCTCTCCTCGAGTCAAGCCATTACACCCCGACAGCTTACTCCAACGAAAATGTCTCTTCTGTTTCCCCAAAGGAATGAAATGAAATTGAAATCCTGGAAGTCTTGGTGGAATAGCAGAACCGTTGCCCTGGGAAGCAGGAAACCTGGCTTGCCCTTCCCAGTATTTCTTTTTACCTCCCAGGGCCTTGAGAGTCTCGTCCGTATAATGGACACTAATGTATTTCATTCTGAATACTCAAGTCATCTCTTGGAAACTTCTTGCAACTCAAGGACATATGATCAAACCAAGTCCTCAATCTCCCATTGTGCATCCACACATGCATCACACCAGGCACCATACTACATGCTAGGAACATGGAGATTAGAGTTTGCAGGCCTGCCAGGAGCCAGTGGCCAAATGGAGAGTCAGGGATGCAAATATAGTGAGTGGGACAAACATGTTATAGCGCAGGGCTCTGCAGGTTCTGAGAAGGGTACAGTGCAGGGCTCTGCAGGTTCTGAGAAGGGTACAGGAAGAACCAAGCAAGGGATGAGATGGAGGTTAACAGACAGACAAGATGGATAAAGGCTTTCCAGGCAGAAGGAAGAGATAGTGCAAGGCAATAGACTATGAGAAGGCACGGCCAGCACCCTTCCAAGCTCCCTGACAACGTTCCTATTTGCCCTGTTCTAGATGCTTCCTTGGGACAGTGCAATCTGCACTTTTAAGCTTTTGTAGGATCCAAACTCTTGATATCACTGATGAGAAAGCAAGCCCCGAAAAATGACAGAACTTGTCCAGGGACAGAACCAGCTCTCCTATTTTTGTCTGGGACACTTTCTCCGTGCCATGTTTTCACAGCCTTCTCCAGGCCGTATTACTATTCAAAATTCCCTCACTGGGAATGTCCTTCCTTTCTTAGCTAGCTCTACACCACCATTTTATTGACAACTGAGCTCAACGAAGAGCAACATAAGAAGTGTGCAGAGAACTTGTGTATAGGAAACTGGCACAACCCACAGAAATTAATGCTTGTTAAATACACATACACGGCAAGACTCAGCTCCAGCATCACTTCCTCCAGGAAGCTTTCCCTGAACACTGCCCCAGGCCAAGGGTCCCTCCTTTGTTTTTCCAGAGCCCCAATGTTAATGTGTGAGCACTTGTCCCACTTTACTATAATTATCTGTTTACTTATGGTCTTCTCTGCCAAACGGGGAGTTCCAGACAGTATCTGGTACATAGTAGGTTCTTAATAAATAGTTTTGGATGGATGGATGGATGGTTGAATGAACGAACAAAACTATTTCTATTTCTTTAAGAAGTAGTGTGAGATTTTTTAAAAAGCTTGAAACAGAAATGAAAGGACTTAAGTTCAAGGACAGCTTCACTATTCACTATCAGTATGACAGTAGATGAGTCTCTCACTCCCTCTGAGCCACAGTCTTCTCCTATGTGGTATGTGAAACAGGGTTGTCATGAGATTTGGTGCATTGTAAACTACCAAATGTTGGGCACATGTTGCCTGTATTTATTGATTAGGGTGCTTTTCCAGCAAGTAAAATAAAAATACACTTTCATTTACCGGCAACAACAAGGGAATGTATTGGATTGCATAACCAGAAATGCACAAATAAGAAAAGTTTTGAGCAGAAAATAACTACAGAAAATAGAAAGCAAGGTATTTCTCTAAATACAAAATTTTTCCTAAAATAATCTCCATAAACTTGCTTTTTCTCCTGTGACATGTCTGGCTTTAAACTAGCAAGTTCTTAGCTGTCACATACCATCTGAAAGAAAATTGATGAAAGCTATCTTTAAGAAAAGTCCATGGCTATAATGTGCTCACTCATTTAAGCAACAGTTTAAACCTATAGATATTCAATCCTTTTGCCTAGTCTCTTCGGAAATCCCCTTCAACCTTCCCACCAAGGTATTTATAGTATATTTGTGTTTTTAACAGAAATGAATCTTATGATGAAAGGCTAATAAAATGATCTTAAACACCCACCACCACCACCATCAGCACCAGAAGATGAAAAATAGAGTGATAAGAATGCCAAGTGGTAATAACACGGGATTCTTTTGTCGAGACCTTCCAGGGGAGTTTAGTGTTTTCTTGGGTAGAGTGATGGATCTGAACACCTGCATAGATGAAAGCGAGAGGCTTTCACACAATTCTATAGACAAATTCAGATCCATCTAAGCCACAGCATCCAGCAGTTCAACTACAAGCTGTAACTCCAAACAGCACCAGCTGATGGATCTTTCTAATATCTAATTTAATAGGAAGAAGAGGTGGGGGGACAGTAAATTCAGATTGATGTAGAGCAAGAGCTGAGCTTGTGGAGAAGGAGGTAGATATTGAAATTCAAGCACTAGGAAAAGGATAGCCCTCAAAGAATTCTGCTGGAACAGCAGAGAAGGGAGCACCAAAAATTGCTCTCTCTCTCGCTGACTGGTCTCTCCAAGCCTGTGCCCACCCTCCTCTGTAATGAATTTAGACTGATTTTGAGCGACTGAAGCAGGAAAATGGTGCTCCTGCACAGGTCCACCATAACTTCACAAAAGAAAGAGTTTTTACCCAGATTTGTGGGACTGTGACTCCTCAAATCTAGAGGGATTATAGAGAGAATAATGGCTGTCACAAACCAAGCAGAGGTTGGACAAATGAGTATTTACTGAGTGGCTACAGGTAGCCAGTCATGAGCTAGAATTTGGAAGGAACACAGAAGGATAAGAAACTGTCATTGCCATTAAGGAGCTTTCGATGTGGATAGAGAGGAGGACCTAAGAGACACCTTGTTGTCGGAAGCAGCGTCCAATTAGAAAGGAAAGATACAATCGAAGCCAGTCTTTGAGCACCTGAAGGACTAAGAATCAGAAGGGGATGGGGCAAGGTCTTAATAAGGAGAGACAGGGACAGGGTCACATCTAAAGAGCAGTGAAAGCCTAGCAGTGTAATATGATGGGGGCCATGCTGCCACACAGGCCAAACAGTTGGGGAGCAAAGTTGGGGGAAGGCTATGAACTCTGAATGTCCAGATTCTGAACTACCCTGGATTCATGACATTCCCACTTTAGGCTTCTTAAAATCAAAAAGACAAATGATTTAAAAACAAAGACAAAAAGGATGTGAGCCAGCTCACCAACCTCTGGTTGGATTCTCTTGGTGTTTCTTCCTATTATGCAGATTATGAAATGAACATGTAAAATATACTTACGTAATTGCAACATAAAGCTTCAAAATAATTGGCTTTTGCAAAGCACACGAGTCACTCAAGATCTCCCACCTATGTGTCCTCAGAGAATGCACTGTGGTGCCCTGTGACCATCCAGTCAACTGGTGGTTCACCCTATGACCACTACCAGGCACTATAACAAATTGTCCTTTAGTGAGGACAGTGATGTGGGGCTTTTTAAATAGGTAATTATTTTTTAAACCCTTTAAGAAAAATTCTATTTAGATCATCGAGTATTTAAATTCCTAGATTAACAGTCATCTACTAGGGCTGACAAAGAGGTATGGGTGCCAAGCTAGCATATACACAATAAATAACAAGACAACAAGATTATGTGCGAAATCAGAAAAGCACGTGTTTTAGGGGAAAAAAACCCAGACCAGTGAACCAGTGACACATGTGGTAAATTATAGTCACCATACATTATCATAATGGCTATGAAATTACGATAGCTTATAATTTATTATCAAAATAACTCAATACCTTGTTTTTTCTATATGTGATCTTGATTAAAATTATTATACCTTTTGTGAGAGGGGAAAAAAAGCAGGTCATGTGGGATATACTATGCCTTTCAGCTTCTATTTCCTCATCTATAAAATTTGGGGAAATAATACCTACCTCTCATGTTATTCTTTCTTTTAACCCACAGAATATATTCACTGGGCCAGGGCCATGTGCAGCCACATTCTAGGTACCAGAGCTATAGCAGTGAGCATGACAGTGCGTTTGCCTTTGTGGATTCTATGTCTGAGGCAGGAGATAATCAATAAGCAAGTATATGAATAAGCACGCAATGTCATTTTAGGTAGGATAAGTGTTATGACAAAAAACAAAAAACAAAAAAAGGAAGAATAGGAAGTTAGAGAGTAGGGAGTGGGGTCCTATAGAAGGGGCTGCTTTAGATGATGTGGTCAGAGAGGGTGACCCGAATGAAGAGGGAGGAAGAAGTGAGAACACGGGGGGAACCATTTTCCAGGCAGACAGAATGCGAAGACTTTGAGGTGGGAATAGCTGGCAGGTTCAAGGAACAGAAGGAAAGTCACTGTGGCCACAGGGGAGAGTAGAAAGAGAAGGGGTCGGAGAGGCAGGCAGATGCCACACCCTGTAGTGCATTTCAGACTTCCAGGTGGAGTGTATGAGTCTGGAGCACAGGTGAATAGTTGGATCTGTGGTCATAAATTTGAGAGTTATCTGTGTAGAGGTTGTCTTAGTCCATTCAGTGTTGCTATAACAGAATACCTGAAGCTGGATAATTTATAAAGAAAAGAGGTTTCTTTGGCTCAAAATTCTGGTGGCTGGAAAGTCCAAGACTGGACGACCGCATCTGGTGAGGATCTCAGTCTGCTTCCACTCAGGGCAGAAAGTGGAAGGGGAGCAGGCGTGTGTGAGAGATCACAAGGTGAGAGAGGAAGCCAGACTCTTTAACGACCCACTCTCAAGGGAACTAACCCATTCCCCTGAGGGAGGGCATTAATCTATTAATGAGAGATCCACCCCCATGACCCAAACACTTCCCACTGGGCCCCACACCCAACACTGCCACATTGGGAATCAACTTTCAACAGGAATTTTGGGGAGGACAAACTGCATCCAAACCATAGTAGAGGTGGAAGGTAACACCAAAGGACTGGGTAAGACACCTACCAAGTCCCAGAGAAGAGAAAAAAGGACTGAAGTCTGAGCTCTGTGGCACTTCACATTCAGAAGAGGAGCCAGAAAGGGAGACTGAAAGGGAGAAACCAATAACGTGGGAGAAGAAGCAAGAGTGTGAACATTGCACAGAGAGAGGATCTATTTTTGTGGGAATGATCTGGAATAATGTCTGTAAAAATCTTAGCAGAGTGTCCAGCAAAGAGTCACCTCTCAGAAATGTTATTTGCCTCCCCCAGGTTTCAGAGAAAATTAAGTCCTGCAGGGTTTAAAATAAATAAGAAATCAGTGTAGACTGGAGAAAGGAACACTATTCCCCCACCCAAATAAAAAAGAATACTATGAGACTGGTTAAGGTTAAAATGATTTTTCCTAGAAACCCCAACAACCCAAATGGCCAACTGCTGTGAGATGTTTAGAATGTTCTAATGTTTCAGGAGGTCCTGGAACCTGGTTTCCGCAGCCATTCATCAGCCTTACTTAAACCTTACCAAAACCTCTCAAACCTGGTCTCTCCACCATCTCCTGGAATTGGGGAAGCATTTCGGAGCAGGGTTCAGCCTGTCTGTCTGGAACCATTGACTTCTATGTGCTGTCCTTCAAACACAAAGGGACAGGGACTCAGCGTCGGAAGCCCCACTGCTCCCCATTGCAGGCACCCCCAGACATCTGGAGGGAGCACTGTCAACCAGGCTCCATTGTCTCCCTGAGCCAGCTGGAAAAGAGGTCTTGCTGACAGCCACTTAATACCCAGGCCATGCTCCATCTGAAGAAAATACGAGGCCAGCTGTCAGCTAACTCACAACAAATGCAGACCCTCCAGCGGCAAGCTGGGTGGATGAAGCAACAGAGAAAGCTCCCAGACCTCAAAGGATAAAGAGACCAAATGGAAAGAACCAGAAGAATCCCTGTCTGGCACTTTTCAATTCCAGAAGCATATGCACGTTCACTATCTCACAAGATGCTGTGGCGTAAACAAGGATATCTCTCTTTTACAAATGAGGAAACTGAGGCTCATGGGGGGGAAGTGACTTGCCCTAAGAGCATGTGAGGCATTTAGTATTAGAGCTAGAATTATCTCCAGGTTTCCCCACCCCTTATCTATAGGCTTAACGTGAGGATTAAATGAGATATAGAAGCAGGTATGTATAGGTGATTCTGAGATGCCTGGCCACACAAAAATGAATTAGGGAAGTAAAATTTTGGAGTCAGACAGCTTCAGTTTGAATCCTGACTTACTAACTATAAACCCTGCATAAGTTGCTCTTAACCACCCCCCTACCCCCCAGCCCTTGGTTACTTCACCTAGTAGTAACTACCTTCTTCTAGGATTGTGGTAAAATTAAATAAATGAACGTAAAGCACACAGTGCAATCCCTAGCACACAGTAAGTGCTCAATAAACATTAGCTACTTTCAGTAGCAATAACAATATTTTCCACTAACTATTTGAGGGACCTTGGGCAAGTTGCTTCCCTTTTGGGGGTTAGAGGTATCCTCATCTGTAAAATGAGGGGGAGTTAAACGAGAACTATTTGGGAGGTGGAAGAGGATGGAGATTCAGAATGTAGACTCGGGCATCAGACAGTGAGGATTTGAGTGCAGGTTCCTCCACACTTGTTTTCTTGAAACCACATTGCCCCATCAGGAAAGTGGAGATAATAAACAGTACCTACCTGCCAGGGGTTTTCTAAAGATTACATGAAATAATGAATGTAAAGTCCTTAACACAAGGCCTGGTGCACAGCAAACGCTTCATAAACCTTGATTATTGCTATTGTTTCCACTTATCTGCAATTCTTTTCCAACGATGGCAAGGATTATAGAGGCTAACTTGCTATGTGACATTGAGCAAGTCCCTCGCCATCTGAGACCCCAGTTTCCCCATCTGTAAAACAGAAGGTTGGACTAGAAGGTCTAAAGGGACCTCCACCTCTGATGTGTTCTACATACAAGGCTACAGGCATTTCAGGAGCAAATGGCCAAGGAAACACTCCCTTCCCAAGGAGTTATGGAATCCTTCCAAAACACAGAGTCGGAGAGCCTGCCTGGCTGCTGTTACACAAGCTTGGAAGCCATATCTCCTGGCGCATGTCCCCATGTGAAGGCAAAGCTGGCCTTCACAGCAACTGCAAATGATGTATATGTGCACAGTGGGGAGCCAGCAAGCGCGGGGGCCATGTTCTCCTCTGTGGTTACACAGTCCAGGCTCGGCCAGTGCTCCTCTGACTTAGCACATTCCCAGGCCATTTCAGGACACAAAGGAAATATCAGAGGAAAGAGGACTACTCTCCTCCTTCCTTCCTTCCTAAATAAATATTCCACTCCGTGTTGTAATTATTCTCCACAGGGTCCAAGATATTTAGCAGAAACATTTGAGGAGTGGGCAAACACTTATCAGAAAGCTGTGTCACATGAGACATTTACTGCTCAGAGTCACGTGATATCAGATGACACATGCTCACCTGCACAACAGCTGAATCTGAGTAAACAGAATCAGACTCTGCTATGGAGTTTGAGAAAAACTTGCTGAGCAAAATGTTATAATGCAGCTTCCCTTCTTCCTCCATCTCCCAAGACCAGCTCAATGAAAAAGCTTGTCCAACAAGAAGACTTAACCATTTCCTCATTAGCCATTCTTCCACCCATTCAAGCCAAATTGGTATTTGATACAACAGGGAAATGTGTCGAGTACATTATTAATCGGGCTCTGCAAAGGAAAGGTCATGGAAGTGACTGGCACAATTATGGGATGTGGGCAACAGGCCAATAAAAGAGCACATCAGGGAGGAGGGGAAATCGATGGACAGTTATTATAGTTGGAGGCAACTGAAAGGCTGACATTCTGCCCAAACCAGACACGTGCAAGGCTTCTGTGTTCAATCGTCTTCAACTGTTTATCATTACGAAGAAAACTTCTTGGCTCCAAGGCAGCTGGTACAGAGAAGTGAACCCAGAAGCCTGCAACCAGATCTTGGTAACAAGAGCCCCTTGTCTCAGAAGATTGGATTGGAAATTTATCAGACTGGTTAGAGCTCCAGCAAAATAGAGATGTCAAGGTGCCCTCCATAGGAAACTAGACTTGTTATCTCTCGATTTCCTGATGCAGCTGCTTCGATATTCTCAACAGCCTCAGGAGGACATGAGTTTCCGAGAGACTTTTCCAGATAGAGTATGCTGGGGTAAGGAAATGGCCCCCAAATTGCCTTAACTGGGCATTGATTCTTTAGAATCAATGTGCATTTAATTCTACAATAAAATAGTAGTGAACCATCTAGAAGATCTCCCTAGGGCCCATAGCTCAAAGAAAATCTCTAAGGAAGTCACAAAAGTTTGCAAAGGATATTGTACCAGAGATGAACCACACAGCATTAAAACCCTCAATCCCTGTTTAAAGGCCTGGCTAAGGATTTCTTTTTAAAAGAAATCACATTAAGCGATAACTACAGAGAGAACTATCCATCTTGTTTATCAAACACAGAGTAGACCAGGCAGAAATGAAGTTGTGGTTATTTTATAAAGGTTTTCAGATTATTAATCTGAATCATCAATGAAAGCTTTCATTAAGTTGCACCCTAGGAATTGATTTGCAATGGGTCATTCCAATGTGCTATGCAAAGTTGCTGTAGAAAATTAGTCATCCTAGACTCCCTAAAGAATACAGACATGACATCCGGGCATCTGTTAAGTTTGCTCAAAAACATATGCAGGCCTTTTTTAAAAGAACCATAATTACATCCTGCTGAAACCTCCAAGGACCCTGTTAACTGCCTTTGCATTACAACATCCATTTCCCACTTAGGAGGCTCGGCTCTGCTATTTAGATGTGTGTTACGATCTGCTTGCTCCTCCAGCACACTTTCCAAGCTAGAATCTGCAAATGGTTGAGTCCTTCTGTGCTCAAAGAAGACCAGACTTGGAGTAAGCAAGAGTTGTAATGTGGTGTGTGTGTATGTGTCCTTTGGAATTTGGAGCTGAAAGGAACTTCAGAATTAATCCAGGCCAAGACTTTCAGTTTCACAGCTAAAATCTGAAGCAATATATGGTATAGTGATTAAAAGTTTAGGCTCTGGGGTCAGAAACAACCAACCCATGCTCTATCACTTATTTGCTACGTGACTTTGAGCAAAGCACTTAACTTCCCTGAGCCTCAGTCCTTTATTTATAAAATGTAAATTGTAACAGTGCCTGCCTGGTATGTAATAAGTACTAGATGAACATTAGCTGTTGGTATCCTTTTCATTTTCACAAACATGACCTCGTTTAATCCTCATAACAACTTTATAAGGGAGAAAGGGCTGAGATGACTGGCCTCATTATACAGATGAGAAAACTGAGGCTCACCATGGTGAAATGACAGTTCCATGGCCTACCATGGCACATCCAGTTTCTTACAATCCTGCCGCAGTAGATGGGAAGGGGCCTGGCCCCTTCAACATCCCATTGCTTTCTTCACTTCACCCAGAGAAGAACAGGGAGGCCAGGAGGAAACTTGCTTGTTTGTTTCTACACAGGGGCAAAATTAGTGTGGCCACCATTCTAAGGACTTCAAATCTTGCAGGTCCTCTTGGTCTGGCTGGCTGTTTCCTGCCCTGGGGAAGGGAAGAGAGCAGTTGTGTCTCTGAACCTGCTACTAGACATTGGGGCCCGTGTACATGTGGTGGTGGGGAGAGACATATTGCTTCAGGATTCTGCTACGTATTTTAAAGCTAACATCAGAGTACTTATCAATGCTCCATCAGTCTGCCCTCTTGACCCCCAAATCTGGCCTTTGGGAAAATTTAATTGCCTGCTCTGAGTGACACTGGAGCCTTGTGAGTGATAAAGTTGTAGGCAGTCACTTTGAGATTATGTGCCCTAATGGAAGGAGAAATGTGCTGAATGAACGCATAAGTGAATGAATGAATGCACATAAGGTTATTTATACTAAGCTCTGGAGTGCAATATAGTGATGTTTCCATTAATCCATCTTCTGGGAACTCAGTCCCTGTAAGGATGTCAGCCAAGGACAGTTCCATGAAAAAGCTGCAGGGGCTGTCAAATACAGACCCTAGATCAAATACAGACTCCAGTCTTCCCTAGGCCTCCTTCGAGAGGCTTTGAGGTCCACAAAGATGGGTGTACAGCTCAAGCACTGGGTGGCTGCATTCTGGGCCACTGGAAGGGAGACCATCCCAGTTAGAAGCAGAGAAGTCTCCAAGAGCAAATGGGCTGGGAGTCCACCATCCTGATTAACAGAGCCTGTGGGAGCCACTGCCATGAGCACCTTATGCCCTTAGTATTTGTTCAGTCACTTACACACTCCTTGGATGAGCAGATCTTGGAGGACCTACAATGTGCCAGACATGAGACTAGAAGTACAAAAATGAATAAGACTCGGCTTGAATCCTTGAAAAGCTCTAGTAGGAGAAACAGCTGCCCACAACACAGTGTGAGAAGTGCCACCACAGAGGTCAGCTCAGGGGGCTCTGGAAGCATGTGGGGGTGGGGGTAGGTTGGGGAGCTTAGGGAAGCTTAAAGGTGGACAAACAGGTCAGCACAGTCATTGAAGTGGTTGTTCTTGACAGAGGGAACAGTTAAGTTCAAATGCTCAGAAGCTGTGAGAATACCCTTCGGGGCCAGAAAATTACAAATGGTGCTGTGAGACCTGGATTGAGGGCCTGGTTCTGGTTCTTCCTCTCTGGGTATGTGGGTCTCAGTGTTCTTGTCTGCACACTGATGACTCTAGACTTAAAGACCCAAATATCAAAGAAAACCCACCAGATTTAAGAAACCTGTGCTAGACAGTCCTCAAACGAAAGTGAAGAGCTGACACAGTACATCATTAGAACATTCTAGCAGGCACTAAACAGCAGCTATTACACTCTAGCTAGTTGTGTATTTAATATTTGGGGTGGAGGTGGAGGGGAGGAGGCAGGAAGGGCTGCCATGTATCCAGTTCTCACTATGCACATTCTCGGTGCCTCTCAGACAGCCTCAGTGCTCTCCTAAAAAAGTAAAATCCAGAAAAAGTGTTATTCTCCCCCATTTAAAAACGAGGAAACTGAGGCACAGAGAAGAGCAATTTGCATACAGTTTGCATACAGGAGCAGTTTGCATACATTGTAAGAGCTGGATCCAGGATTTCATCTGGGGTCTGTTTGATTTCAGACCCTGCTTTTCCCAGAACAGCCCTCTGCCTCCCATCCACCACTGGCAGCTCTGGCAGACCCAACCCAGGGACCTGAAGCCTTTTGTCAACTCAACCACCCACATTCTTGTCCATCCAGGGACTCCCAGTACCCCTCCTCTGCAAACTGGCCTCCCGGAGAAAGCTGCGGAAAGACGACCCTGCTTGAACTGAGCAGGAAGAAGGAAGAGAAGCCTGGGCTCCTCTCCTGCCATCCGTCCACAGCACCACACCTAGAAGACGTGTGGTCACTGGGCACAGCTGCTCCTCTCCTTGGCCAGAACAGGGGCTGTTAGGAGCCAGGAGCACCCTGACGTCAGGCCCACTGGTAACCCGACCCCTGATGATTGCTTCCTCCTCGCCCCGGCTGGGCCCATCATGTCAGCTCAGGACAGAGGTCACCTCCCCAAGGGAAGGGGCCAGGTGGGGTTCTTTTTAGTGGTGGCTGAAATGAGAGATAATTTTGGTTATTGACATCTCCCATAAGACATCCCCATTCTCAGAGCTGTTCCTAATACTCCCTCTCTGGCTGTCTCTAGAATCAGGCCTGCTTTCACTTCATACTAAAAGAGAAACGTGACTCCCTTTTTGCTTATGCTCATTCTGAGAAGTATTAGCCGGCCAGGAGCAGGATTCTTAAAAGCATAAGGCTTTGTCAAATGCTATTTCTCTAAGATGATAAACACTTATGAAAAAACGCTTTATTTAATCACAGACACATGCACTCTATAAAATGGATCTAAGTATCAGCCAAACACTAAATGTATTTCAATGCAATTCTAATAAAGCAGAGAGGAGGGGAAACATGAAATTTGAAGCCTCTTTACACCCATTGAGTATTCCTCCTATGACTTTAGCACAATGATCCATTCCAGAGGATAGAAAACAAATCTGATGCAATCTCTGCCCTCCAGTATCTTACAGTCCAATTGGGAACATAACTGCTGTGATTACCACAGTTGCTGCTCCTGGTCGGCATTTACTGATATTTCCTGTCTGCCGGGTACCTGCTGAGTACTTGTATTATCTCATTTGATCCTCATCACAAGCCCAGGATATAACAGCTGTTGTTTTTTCCATTTAACAGAGAAGGAAGCTGAGGCACACAGAGGTGAAGCGACTTTTGAAGGCCAATGATCCAGGATTTTCATCATTTTGACTCCACAGCTTATGCTCTTAACCCACAGGTGATTCGATGAAATAATGTATCAGGAGAAAAAGAGCGAGAGAGTTGAAAAGAGTCAGAGAAGAAAGAAAAACAGGGAAGAGACAGGGACGGTTTCCAGTGGTGAGAAATGTGAGATGAATCTTGAAGTGACTAGGGGTGGCTGGTTGGAAAACAGAGGAGAGAATGAGGCGGACATGGGCAGACACCATCTCTGCTTCTGCTAGGAAGGCCAGGCCTGCCTGAGATCGTCCAGACACAAGCTAGCGTCTTCTGAGTATTCTGTCATCCATATTCATGAAACTTGAACTCTAAATACACCTGCAAAAGTACCTGAGACGGGATCATTTCTGGCTCATTCTCTCCAAAAGAGGGGGAGGTGTGAATTTCTCATCTTCAAAAGGAAGCTCAGGTGCCTGTAAAAATAAAATTTTGCCCAGAGATCCTCCTGTGGAAGATGGAAAACAAAAGCCAAAATTTTGTTGTGTGGGTAAACCTAGCTTTGCATAGTGAAAAATTCATGAAAAGCAGCACGTGGTAACAGTTTTTGGTAAAGTTCTTTAACTAAAAGAACTCCATGATGACATCTTCTGTAAAGTAAACCACTATTTTATACAAAGGAAAACAAGCCCTTAACTCCTTGAACTTGCAAAACTAGATATTCATGTAGGATTATGAATGTGACTGTTGTATTGTTACTGTGGCATCTGTCTGTTCAGGTCCTTGTAACCCCCTTGTAGTCCTGCGTTCCAACACGTTAATCACCCACTGTGTGCAGGGGCTCCGGACTCTGGGCAGACACTGCGGGGGACACAAAGATGCCACAACACGCTATCAGAAGTTGAGGAACTGCTAGCATATATCTAGAATCAAAGTTGGAAGACAGGGACAGACAGGGCGACACTGGCTGCTTTTCAAAAACCAAACTAGGCTCAGTTGACCCAAGAGGATGTCTGAGAAATAAATGTGTAGACATCTCGCTGTCAGGAAGGGAGGCGTCCTTTCATGAGGAGGCAGTAATGGCAGAGTAGATAAGAGAACCAGCTATGGCTTCTGTGATTGTGATGTAACAAGAAATACACATTTGGTCATCATCCCTGATTCCTGGCCCAGAGATCCTAAAACCCTTGCAATTTTCTGAGTGATAAGGGTGAGAGGAGCATCTTTTGCTATTCCTAACAAGCCCTTTTTAGCCATACCTGAGCTTATGCTAATGAGGTGACTCTTGGGGGAGGCCTAGATGGCTTCAGGATGAGGGCTGCTTGTCAGAGTGACCAACCATGTGGGTCTTTCAGCCCCACCCTCTGGGGAAAGAAGAGGGGCTGGAGATTGAGTTAATCCTCAACGGCCAGTGATTTAATCAATCATGCCTATAATAGAACTTCCATAAAAACCATAAACCATGGCATTTGGAGAGCTTCTAGGTTAGTGAATACACTGAGGTGCTGGGAGGGCAGAGCACCTGCAGAGGGCATGGAAGCTCCAGGCCCCTTCCCACATACCTTGCCCTATGCGTCTCTTCCATTAGGCAGTTCCTGAGTTGTATCTTTTATAGTAATCTGGTAAAAGTAAACTGTTTTCCTGAGTTCTGTGAGGCATGCTAGCAAGTTATTGAAACCAAGGAGGGTGGTCTTGGGAACCCCTTGATTTATAGCTGGTTGGTCAGAAGTATGGGTGATCCGAACTTGTGATGGCCATCTAAAGTGGGGGGCAGTCTTGTGGGACTGAGCCCTTAACTTACAGGATCTGGTGCTAACTCCAGGTAGACAGTGTCAGAATTGAACAGAATTGTAGGATACCTAGCTGGTGTCAGAGAACTGGTCGGTGTAGAGAAAAAAAAAAAAAAAAAGAAAGACCATATATTTGGTATCAGAAGTGTTCTGTGCATAGAAACAAATTATAGTAGCAGAGATTCTGACATACCTGGGTTTGAATCTCAGTTTCATCATATATTACCTGGGAGGCTTTGAGGGAAATAAGTTTTCTCATCTGTAAAATGAAGATGATAATAATAATACCCACATCATCAGATTATTGCAAAGAGTAATAGAACAATGTCTGGTATACAGAACATGCTCAAACATGAATTAACTGTTAAATGATTGGGTGCCTGAAAGAATGAATAAATAAATAATAGCTAATACACAGCACTTAATATGTGCCTGGCACTTTTCTAAGTGTTATTAACTTGTTTAATTCTCAGAATAACTCTAGATAATAACACTATTATCATCCCCATGTTGTAGACGAGGAAACGGAGACATAGAGAAGATAATTAAGTTGCTCAAGATCACAGGGCAAAGAAGCGGCAGATGTGAATTTCAAACCCAGGTCAAGCCACAGAGCCCGTGTTCTAGCCACTGGGATGCTTTACACGTTGCATAACAGATGGTGAGTGCTCAATGATAAAGATGTTGTTATTATTGGAGTTATATTGTTACTTACGCTACAGGGCAGTATCTCCCAAACTGACATCTGTGTACCCCTGGTGGTATATATTATTTTAGGTGCTACATTGATGAAGATTTAAAAAATTTCATGACTAAGATTTTATTTTAATGGATATCAGAAAGAAAAATAAGTAGCTCATCAAACCCGGAATTTCACTGATATTAGCTTTGTGACAAGGCCAAATTTTAAAAAATGAATCAATTTAAAGACAGATACAAGGTAATAATACTATGACAGAAATCAGGTCAGTCAGTGGTATTATTAATGTCTGATAATGGTATGTGATGAAAAATGGCACAGGCTTTGGAATCACACAGAGTTGGCTTTGAGGCCCAGGTCTTCTGTTTCCAGCTGTTGGAAGCATGGGAAAGTTACCTAAGTTCTCTGTGCCTTTATATCCCTATCTGTAAAGTGGGCACAACAGCACTCCCTCTCACATGCTGTTGAAGTGAGGATTACGGGTCCTAATGTGCCACCTGCACCTGCAGCACAGGGCCTCAGCCGCTGCTGGGCCATCTGCACCCCTCCATCCACCCCCATGCTCTGTGCACACTGCCCTCTCTCATGTCCTCCCCATCACCTCCACCTCATCCTCCTAATCTAGCTGAGATCCATGATATTTGGGCATCATTCTCTGAGCCTGGGGATTCTCCTCACAACCCAACTCCAGCAGGTGAATCCTTTCCACCTCCTCAGTTGCGTTGATAAGATTTGAAGACTCTACAGGAATCCAAATGGGAAGATTCTACAAGGACATGAGCAGAAACTAGATTTTTTTTCGATTACCATAGGCAAAGGGCTTCATGTTGTTCTGTAATGCAAACTGCTTATTTGTTGTTTCTCTCTTTGCTGTCCTATGCAGGCCCTGCCAGTGACTGATGGCCACAAGAAAAGAGAGCTCACATCCAATGCTTGCATCTTCAAGCTCCCTTGATCTCAATCAGCAGAGTGCATTGGTTCCCTGGGCTTGGCGTAATGGCCTCAGGATCATGAAAGACACTTGAGAGCTGGGAACTTTGCCCTGCCTTCCAAGAGGAAGGATCCTCCCTAAAAGCGACCCATATATCAAATACTAGCAAAAAGCTAGACCAAGGAGTGAAAGAATCTCACACAAGTCCAGCAAGAAACTGAGGTCCAAAGAAAATATGTGATCACACAGTTATGCCTGTCACTCCAGGAGGTGACAGACTGGGATTGGAATCAGACTTCTATAGACAAGGGATGGTGGTACCAAAGCAGATATACTAAGACCTCAATAATAAAATACAATTTGTCGTGGCTTAGCATGAGTTCAGAGATGGAAAAGAAGAACTCACTTTGGGTTGGCAACAACACAGTACACCAGGTGCTGTGCTAAGTACTTCACTCACGTTATCTCATTTGATATAACCCTACAAGGTAGAAACCATTAGTATCCCCATTTTATTGGTGGAGCAGTGAAGTATAGAGAAGTTAAGTCACTTTCCCAAGATCAAAAGGCCAGGACATTCTGAGGCAGGGATTGAAACCGAGATTGTTCTAATTGCCAAAGTTCTTCTCACCTCACCATTTGGCTTCCTATTTTCCACTGTTGAAAACTCCATCTTTTCTGGTATATTCCACCTGTCAGTTTGTGGAACCTAAACAGATATTTGTTTAACTGTCCATGTAATGCCTATATTCTCCATTGGACGTTGAGCTTTGTGTGGGCAGTGACAATCCAGTGTGGAATATAAACATTTAACAGATGATTCTATCCCTCCCCTCACCATCTACCCCAAAGATTGCCATCTGCTCTCCAGCCTTTTTCTCCCTGCTCCTTCCATCAAATTTTACTCAATGGCTTGCCTGTCCACTCATGCCCCCTTCTGGAGCAACTAACCCTCAAAGGCTAGGTTGTAGACACTGTAACCCTGTCCCTTACCCCAGCCATAATTGATTGGCCTGGGGTCAAACACAGAACTCAAGAGTGGTCCATCCAAAGGCTGATCTATCTCTGTGGACTTGCTTTGTTAAATATATGTATTATTCTGACACTTGTTAAAACAGTAAGAAAGACTTTATTCAAGACTATTGTAATAGAGGTACTGCAATAGTGGAGAGAGATGGGGCTCAGCTCCAAAAACAGCAAAGATATCTGGGGATTTAGAGCCAACGAGCAGAGTTAGGGGGTCAGTGGATGCTAAATTACTAAAAGGAGATGTCAAGAGTAGGGAATTCTTCTTAAAGTCACTTAATGGGATTCTTGCTAAAGACAGGCCAAGGACTTATACATCAAAGGTAGAGAGGCTGAGGAACTTGATCAGATATCAAGAGTGGGGGGGGATTCTCGCTAAACTGACTTAGCAGGATTCTTGCTAAGACTGGGCTGGACAGAACAGGACAGGACAGGGGTCAAGGCCAAGGTGTAGTTGAAGAGATGTCCCAGAGGAGCTTAACTAAAAAGTCCAGTCAAGAAGAAAGTCTGTCAGCTTCTAGGCTTGACAAGAAGAGATGGGCCAATGAGATCATCTCATGACTCTGCACTAAGAAACACAGAGGGGAGTTCTCAGTGGACAGTGTGACATTGAAAGAGACAGGTGGTGACAGTGCACGGGGTAATGAAGCCTTGAAGTTAAGAGGGAAGAAAAAGGATCTATGACTAGCAGTGGAGGAAGTGTGTGGGAGGAAGAGGCAGGAACTGATGCACCAAGGGAGGCAGAAAAATGACCCAACAGCCAAGGAGGCACAAGTGGCCAGCGCCTCCAGCTGCCTGATTTCCTGCCCTTCCAGAAGCCAGGCTGACACTCAAAAGACCAATGTTAATTGCAATTCTTTGCTCAAAGCTGTTTCTCTTGAATGTGTCCCATTTTTCTGGAGGAACCCCCTGGAAGAATAGCCCCATAAGCCAAACACCATCTACCTTCTTTTTTGAGTGAGCCCAGGCATTTGCAAATCAATGCCTACATCATGTGTCTACATTTCAGAACATTCCATGGGCTTCCACAGGATGCTCTCTCCCCCCTCAAAAACTGAGACAACTCATTACTTGCTCTCACAATTTATCCCACTATTCCACAACATGCAAAGGCATATTTTGCACTGACTTATTCAGTACACACTCTTTTGGGTACATCTGAGCCACTGTTCTTGCCTCTTATCTAACCTCTAAATGATCAGCCCATGCAGACATCAATGAAATGACCTTCCAGGTCAGCCGTCACCATGGACCCATGGAAACTCAAAGGGAAAAGGCACATTTCTGCCAGGGGCAGGGGGAGGGATGAGGGGAGAAATAATAGATTCACAATAATAAAACTGGTGTCTTCACAATTAAGAATCCCCACTTGGGGCTGCTCTTGGGCTCCTGCCTGGGGACCCCGGGTGTGCTCTCTTGCCTGCTTCCAGGCGGAGGGATGCATCATGGTTTTCTATCCATTCTGCCTATCTCTGTCTTTTGACTGGAGAATTTCATCTATTTACATCTAAAATAACTCCTGATAAGGAAGAACTCACTTCTGTCATTTTGCTGTTTTCTATATGCCTTATAACTTTTTTTCCCTCTTTTCCTGCATTACTGTCTTCTTTTCTGTTTAGTTTACTTTTGTAGGGAAACATTTTAAATCTCTTCTCATTTCCATTTGTGTAGACTCTATTTTCTTTGTGGTTACCATGGGGATTACACTGAACATCCTAAAATTATACTACCCTGGTGTGAATTTATACCAGCTTACCTTCAATAACATACAAAAACACTGCTCCTGTACAGGTCCAGTCCCACTCCCTTTCAGTTGTTGATGTCACAAAATTACATCTCTATGCATTGTGTCCAAAAACACAGACTGATAGTTTCTTGTTTGTTTGGGTTTGGGGGGGGGGGTTGTTTGTTTGTTTGTTTGTTGGATACATGAGTCTTCTGAATCATATAGAAAACAAAAATAGTGTTAGCTTTTACCATTGTCTATGTACCAGAGATATTTATTTCTTCAGACAGCTTGGCGTTCCTGTCTAGTGTCCTTTCATTTCAACCTGAAGGACTCCCTCATGCAGGGCGGGTCTACTGTAATGATCCCCCTCAGCTTTTATCTAGGAATGTCTTAATTTCTCCCTCAGTTTTGAAGGACAGTTTTTCTGGATATTTTCCTTTAACCCTTAGAATATATCAATCCCCGGCCTCTGTCCTTCAAGTATTCTGATGAGAAATGTGATGATGACTTCATAGGGAAATTATGACGAAAGCTCTCTTCCTTTCAGGTCTAGCCATGGTAATAATGTATCTCACGGTGTCTTTCACCACAGAACATGTTCTCCTTGCATCAAGATGTCAGTTAAATTGTAGCATCATTTCAAGATCATTCAGAGTTTAAGGAAAAAGGGATTGAATGTTTTGAGTGTAGACATTATGAGGTCTTTAAAAGCCAAAAGTTATTAGAGATTTTCAAATTAGAAATGAAAAGGGCTTTGAAAAGTCCTACAGTATTTAATTTCTAATAAACTGAATATCAATCTCTATAACCCATCTAAACAAAAAGCACTTTTTGGGGGGTCCATTTCTCGCTCTGACCTCAAAAAAAGCCAATGTTATGGAATTTCAGACACCTGTATAAGCCCCTGGCTGGGCCTAGTTTTGGGTCATGATAGCCCAGGAAGCTGATTTTGGTGACCTGTTGGACTTTGACCCCAGTTAGCTTGTTTTTGCCTTGTTTTGGTGTGTGGGGGGGGGGGTTCTATTTTGTTATTTTTTTACCTCTTTTCCTTTTTTCTTATTTTTCCTTTTTCTCCATCTTTTTTCTTTTTTCTTTCTTTGTTCTATTCTTATTTCCTTTTTAAATTTTTCATTGTTCTTTTTATCTTCTCATTTTTTTATTCTTTTTGTTTTTCTCCTCTTCCTTTTTCTCTTATTTTTATTTCGTCACTTCCTCTTTATTCATTTTTTTTTCTTTTTTCTCTTTATTCCTTCTTTTTTTCTTTTCCCAATTTTTTTATATTTTCTTCATTGTTTTTCTTTGTTCTTTTGTTATTTTCTTTGTTGTGTTTTAAATTTAGTATTAGTATTATTAGTTTTTATTGTTGGTTATTGTTAGTGTGGTTAGCATTGTATTATTTGTTAGTAGTGTTAGCATAGTGACAATAGTTGGCATCTTTTGTTGGTATCGTTAGCATAGTCAGTATTGTTAGCATTCTTAGTTAGCATTCCTAGTTAGGATTTGTAGTTAGTTTAGCTAGGAGGTCACAATGCAGCATGGCCTTGCAGCCATCTCTGCAGACGAGGAAACCCTTCTTGATAGTTACAGGCTCCTCAAGACCATTGGCCAGGGCAGCTTTGCCAAGGTAAAGTTGGCCCAGCACACTTTGACTGGGAACCTGGTGGCTGTAAAGGTCATCCCCACTGGTCAGTGGATCTCCTCCAGCTTCCAGACTATTCTGTGAGGTGGACATAATGAAGGCCTGAATCACCCGAATATTGTCCAGCTCTATGCAATCATCAGCACCCCAGAAAGACTCTACTTAGTAATGGAGTATGCCAGCAGAGGAGGCCTCTTTGATGATGTGGAACAGTATGGCCACATGGAGGAGGAAGAGGCCTGGGGAAAGTTCTGGCAAATACTCTCTGCTGTGCAGTACTATCACCAGAAGGGCATGGTCCACAGAGACCTGAAGCCACAGAGCTTCCTCCTAGATGCTGCCCTCAACATAAAAACAGCAGACTTGGCTTCAGCAGAAGCTGGGCTCCGTCTGTGCATTCCCTCTTATGCTGTCCTGGAACTCTCTCGGGGCCAAAAGTATGCCGGCCCTGCAGCGGCTGTGTGAGCCTGGCAGTCATTCTCTGCACCATGGTCACCGAGGGCCTACTTTTCAATGGGAACACACTTGTGGAGCTAAAGGAGCAGCAACTTCAAGGGAGAATCAAAATACCATTTTTCCTTTCATCATCTCTAGGAAGGTTCGTGAAGGAATTCTTGACCCTTGACCCCAGGAAGAGGCCCACACTGGAGCACATCATGGGTCACCCATGGGTCAACTTGGGCCAAGAGAAGATACTAAGGCTGTACATGGAGCCACTCCCAGATCAGCAGGACCAGCAAAGAACAGAGTTCATGGGATATAAGGCAGACATAATCCCGGAATCCACATTGTGCCAAAAATGTACGGCCAAGGAAAAATCCAAGGTGAAGGACTTCTACATCACTGTGAAGCCCCTGCCTTCAACAGATTCCACTGACACCTACTCTCCTCCTCCTTCCCCTCAAGTTCAATCCATCTCTATCCCCCTAAAGAGGAGAAGTGTTAGCATGCCTGCCCTTCCCACCTCTACCTCTGCAAGTCAGAATGATCAAGAGTCTGGGCTGAAGACCAGCAGAACAGCCACCATGCCCACAAGTCCCCTCCCCAGCCTGCAGACCAGGATCTCCACTCCCAGCACAGTCCCCCAGAGTGACCCTATGGTCTCCCCCTGCACACCCAGCACCAGCAGCAGGGGTGGAGACACAGACAGAGACAGCTGCTCCCAGGGATCATCCTCTGAAGGAGATTCTCTCCACGCTGGGCAGCCCCATGATGTGACCTCAGCCTCTCCCTGTGGCAGGAGCCAGGACCAGCAAGGGGCCAAGAAGAGGTTTATCAACTTTCTGCTAAGAACATTTTGCATCCTACTGCCCAGAAGACCCACCTTGGAGGTTGAAATAAAGTGGCTCCAGTGAGACCTGTAGAGGACTGAGGCAGGGACAAAACCAGAACAAGAAGACACGGAGCTCCACAAATCCTGAGACTGGGGTGTAGAAGATCAGCCAGGTGTGGATTCCACCAGCTGCAGTGGGAGCCAGGCAAGAAGCCCACACTGCCAGGTGCCCAGCACACTGCCAGGTGCCCAGCATGCCTGGCCCAGAGGCCTTCGTCCAGCACCATGGAGGTGTGCAAACTGCCACAGGGTCCTCTGCACAGGATTCAAGTCAAGAGAGGATCTGGCGCCCAGGCCTTCAAAAACGTCCTAGGCAGAGCAAGAGGGGAGGTGAAAGGACAGCCTGGAGCCACCTGGAGACAGGAGAGTCCCTCTGACCTCACCTGGGGAGTCAGCAGAGACTGGACTGTTTTCCTGGGCACCGCTCCCCTCCCCTGCTCTCCTCTGCCTTTTCTTCCATATTTGGAGAAGAGCAGAGATGGTTCTTAGTAAATTACTCTTTCTTCCAAATTTCATAATAAAACTGATGCTCCAGGAGAAAAAAAAAAAAGAATCCCCACTCACATAAAGACTCGCAAATGCAGGACATTCATCTCTAAGCAGTGCTCTCATCACAAAATCAAAGACAATTAAAACCTCCTCTCTGAGAGGCTACTGCTCTGTGTCACCAAGAGTCTAGCTCGGAGTCAAAGAGGACTCCTAACTCCCCCTTTCACTCCCGCATTCAGAATGTTGACCCTCACTTATTCATGCAACAAATATTTACTGATCATCTGCTATGTGCCAAATACTGTAATATGTGTTCTGAATACAGAAATAAACATGAAACTGAGTGGCTAATGAAAAAGGGAGACTTTAAGCAATTAATTAAATGCAGGTTTACACATGTAAGATGCACAGGGTATAAGAACTATAATTCTTTGTTCTACGTTTTAGCTTCTTATAAAGATTTTCTCATGTCACTAAGGATTTTTGCTTATTGCATTTTTGAACTATAACAGTGGAAAAAAAGATAAATATTTCAACTTAAATACAGAATCACACAGTCCCAGGAAGCCTCTCATCTACAATCTGCCCTTTGGGGGCAGCCTAAAGAAACCTCATTCACCTACCAAAAAGCCTACAAAAATCTGAATTCTGAACATAAAGGCACCACGTTTCCAGGTATCTAGATTGGAACTTCTGTGATGGCTTCATAAGAGATGAAGGACGTAGGATCCTGCTAGTTGTAACCAAGATGTTGACTCCTGTCCCTCAAGTCCCACTGTGACCCCAGAGATTCAAGGGAGCATGGATGCTAGAAATGGACAAGGCTTTGAGTAATCTTGTCCTTACTTACTCAGCTAACCAAGGAAGAAATTCCCATGTACACCCAAGTATGTTTCTCAACCTCCCTCTTTAACACGTGCAGCTATGTAGCTCTGGCTCATTCCCCAAATAGCCCCCGGTTCCCATGTCAGGAATCACCCTGACCTGCCTTTGTCAACCCCTGCCCCAGTCCCAATTCTTGCCTCTGCTTCCTCCACACAAAGGAATTCATAATGCAGATGTCAGGCTTTAGCATTGCTCCATGTCTTCAGAAGAGGCTGCATTGTAGAAATATCCACTCTCCTGCTCTGCCATCCGCATCTCCTCTCATTTCTCTTCCCAACCCCCACATCCCTCTCTTTCTATTTATCCCAAAGAGAAGGAAGATTAAAAATTAATGCCCTGAGGATGGGAGTCAGAGATGTCATTATTGTGATTCAAACCCCAGGCATAGAAGAATTTGATCTAAGCTTTAGGAGCAAAGTAACCTAGGACAGGTTTTGGAAAACCTTGATTAATTGGAACTCACCTCTAAGTGACCAGATTTTTTTTTCCCCCTGGAGCTGAGGTTTTAGGAGATGCCACAGAGTGTAACAAATGAAATTCACAAAACATAGTCAAATAAAAATGCAACTTGCAGGGGGTGTCTTAGAATCATGCCTCCTGCACGCCAGAGTCCTGAGAATGTGCAGAATGATGAGGTCAAGGTAGCTCCTGTAGGACTGCTACACAAAGGAAGATTTGGTTGTTTTCATCGACTATACTTCTAAAGCAGGAAAGTAGACTTTCTTTTAGGAAGATGCACAGTAACAAAAGCTTCAACTAGAAGGAATTTTATGTGACCTTCATTTAACCAGAAAAATAAACTCAAATGAACTAGCAGCAGCATCCCCATCCCCCCGGCACCATTTGACTCCCCAAATATGCCACTTATAGGGATTTTGCCAAATAAAGGGAAACATGATAAGAATCATAATAGATATTATTTAATACTTAATTGTGTGATAAGTATTATGTTAAATACTTCAAGTGCCTTCTATCTCCTAATCCTCACCAAAAGTTTTAGCATCCTAATTTTCATGATAAAAATGCAGAGGCTAGAAAGGTCAAATAAATTATCCAATGTAATAAAGTCCCAAAGTTGTGTTATTAACAAATACCAAACAACCTAGGTGACACTGCCACTCTTTTTCCCTACAGTTTAAAATCGTACTTCAGATAGTTTAAGAATGAACAGTGAAACAGCATAGACCAACAGGAAAAAGTGAAGTCTAAAGAGACCAGGTAAGTAAAAGGGCTTTAACAAACATGCCAATCCTGGATACTTACGTAGGATGTCAGCAGGAAAAGTGGCACTACTCACTATGTCTTATTATTAAATCTCATCCCTTTTTTGTGCTGAGGACTCAGTAATTTGGTTTCTGGAAGCCAGGTGGTGATACAGCTGGAAGGCCAAAGTAAATTCAATTTACTAATGTTCAGAGTTTTCCTCATGCAATTTATATGAATCTTTCAAACAAATGGAGAGTAGCCACCTATGAGGTGCCTGGACTATTGTTCAACTTCTAGCACCTTTAAGGACCAAAAAATAACCCGACTTTTCCAGAATCTTTAAAATTGGTTCCCAAAAAAATGCCATATCTTTTCCCCATTGAAAATTAAGCTAAAGTAACAAAACATCAATATTCATATCTGCTGATTGTGGAAAGCCATTTTATCCCTTAGAAAGCAACCTAAGCTGGAGGAGAGAAGGACCACAGATCTTCACCCTCATGTGGTCATTAACATGCTATGTGACTTTGGGCATGTCACTTTACCTGTCCGTGTGTGGCTCACCTCATTCACCCAATGGAGATAGCATCAACTGCTCTTTCGTGACTGGTGCCAGAGATCACAGGGCATTCAGGAGGCATTAGACATGATCCAAAGTGCCACTGGGCCATTAGACACCTTTCTACCAAACAAGGGGGTGAGACACTGAACCTTGACCCATGGGATTCATGTCACCTAGAACATGAGTCAGCCATATCCCGTTGCTTGCCAAATTCTATTCCTCAAATGCTATTCCCTTTGTCTGTGCCTGTGTTTCCCTTCCCTCTGTCCTAGCCCCAGAGTAGAATCTTATCACCGAATGCCTAGATCACTACTGTGGCCTCCCAACAGGTCTTTCTGATTCCAGACTGTTGGATGGTGGATAATAGATGCAGTGGGTGCCCTCAGGGAGCTAACAGTCCAGGTTGTTGTGGGCAAACTACCTTAAGCCAGCTTTCTCACTCTTCACCATCATATTAGTTCGCTAGGGCTGCCATAACAAAACACCACAGACTGGACGGCTTCACGGTAGAAATTTATTGTCTCATAGTTCTGGTGGCTGGAAATCCAGATCAAGGTGCTGATAAGGTTGCATTCTCCTCAGGCCTCTCTCTTTGGCTTGCAGACAGCCACCTTCTTGTCATGACCTCATGTGGCCTTTCCTCTGTGCACGTGCATACCTGATGTCTCTTCCTGTAAAGACACCAGTCCTGTCAGATCAGGGCCCCACCCTCAGGACCTCATGAAATCTTAATTACATCCTTAAAGGGCCTATCTCCAAATACAATCACATTGGGGGTTAGGGTTTCCACACATGAATTGGCGGAGGGCATTTGGACACAATTCAGTCCATAACAGCCAGCAGCCACCCCAACTGCAGTCCCACATAAAGGCCACATCCATTCCCCTGTGAGCTGTTTTAGTCCTCCCTCCAGTGTGCATTTCACTCGGCCCCTGTAGGCAGACTTCAAGTTCCTCCTCCTCCAGGGTAGCCTTCCCAACTGCTCAAAACCAGGAAGACACTTACCTGACATCACTGTCACTGCTGGCTGAACTAACATCCTCAGGACACTGGAAGTGCCAAAAGATTGGGGCCAGTATCTAAGCCCATCATCATGATCTCATGCTGTGGCCAGCTGGCACACAGTAGGTACTCAATAAATAAGCATGGGATGGAGGAATGAATGGAGACTAATCCTGTGTTGTCTCACTTTCTCTCCCTGGAGATGAAGGCGGGGAATGGGCCCGAACCCTCTGCCAGCCTCTCCCTGCTGCCCTGTGCCTCAGTCGGCACTCAAAGCTTACTGAATTGAGTTGCATCTGGCTACATTCTCTCTCCATCCTTTTTCAATGCCATGTGAAATGTGCTGTGGTGGGGCCTCAGTGTCCATCTCCTGAGAGCTTGGTTAACACCCCCTCCATTCATACCAGGAAGACAGGCAGGCCATCCAGGCAGGGATCTGTCAGAGGCAAATCAAGTTGTAACTGCTGCTACCCTCAGCTCCAAAGGGGCAGCAATAGCACACTGGCCTGCACCAAGGAGCAAATGTTTCGGCTCATCTGGAAAGACCTTGGGGAGCTGGAGCTGGAGGTGCATCCTCACCTGACGTGTGAGCATCCATCCATCCAGACCCCTAAACACAACGACAGCACCTGAGCTCAGATTGCTGGGGCAGAGGAAAACTCCTCTAAAGCAGCTCAGCCTCCCCACTGGCCTGTGACTGACCCTGAGGAGGGTGGTAGCATGCAGCCCTGATTTGCTGAATGATAAAGACATGGGTCCCCAGTGAACAAACATCTATCTGTAAGATGTCATACAGGCCAATCCCACTGCAGCATGGGTGTGTTTGTCTACGTACGTACTTATGCATGACTGCAAAGAAGTTGGAAAAAATAATTTTAAAGTAAAACCCAGAGGTATAATCCTAATGGTGAGGTGAAATTACCATGAGGTCCTAAAGTCTAGCAGACTAAATAAGTTGTAGAACCTTAAAGAAGTACCTTAACCACAACTTTTGAATATGTAAAATGGGTTAATAAAACCTACATCAAGGGCTTGGGGGACATCTGAAGGAGACAACGTGAAAAGAGTGTCTCGTAACTCCTTGACACATAGTAATTGCTCAAGATATGTTAATTATTTTCTCTATCCTTTGCCTCTTGGTCTAATTTTTTAATCCTTTCAGAAAAGTTCACTAAATCTAGCCACCTGCGCTTGGGAAAATTACTTTAAAATGCTCATATTTCCTTCTGTGTCTAAAAAGGAATAACAATCGTCCTGCTTCCACTGGTGCAAACAAGTACGAGGGCCCTGCTACTGGGGCACAGTCAAAGGTGTTGCTACTTCATGTCACTCCATCCAGAGGGCTAACAGTCCCCTCCACCCACCAAGGCTCAAGCTTGGCAGCATCTGAGCTTCATCCCCCTCTGTCAGCTGGTCGAGTCACCAATGCAAATCCTCTTGCTTCTACCTTTAACTCATCACTTCAGGAAGACTTTTTCTGTTCCACTCACTAGACCCAGTATAGCTCTCCTGAATCAAATGTTTTGATCACTGAAGCAAACTCCTAACTGTCCCCTTAAATCTTATTTCTCCCTCTTCTTTCTGTGAGTAGACAATATATTTAACCTAAGAGGAGCTGATTCACCTTCATGACCACAGAGAAAGAGGAATCTCAAGCCAACAAGTAACATACATTCCTTCAACCCATATTTATTGGGGCCCTACTATGTGCCAGGGGGTGAAGAGATAGATGAGATCAGGTTCCTACCTTAAGGAGCCAACAATCTGGCTCAGAGGTGCGGCACATGGGACAATGTCTGGGACATAAGGAGAATGCAGTGAACTGCTACCCATGCTGCACTTGAACAAGGTATAGAAACGTGAGGAGAACGCATTTTTTCTGGAAGATGGATGAGAGGTCTGGGAGCAAGGTCCCTCCGGGTGGGTGGACATGACACATAAGCAAAGACTCAGAAGTAGGGAGGAATGCGAGGGCTGTTCAAAAAACAGCAATCAGAGTTTGGCAAGAAGAGAAGATTTAGGTAAGAGAAAACAGGAGTAATAGTGGTCATAACAATTCACACTTACTGAATACCTACTATGTGCTGGGCACAGTGATAAGAACCTCATAACCTGTGCATAAATATCACTGAGAAAACATCTCAGGGAGGTTATAAAATGTTTCCAGGTTTAAAGCTGAAGTCAACAAGACTCCAGTGAGATTCTAGCTTCTACCCAATATACCCTAGAAGTTGGGCACAGTGTAAAGTGCCAGGGGATGGGGGGATGGCTTCTTCTGAGGACACAGTGGAAAATCACTTAATAGAATGATAACAGCTGGACTCTGGGGAAAGCAATCTGGCCAGGGGTGGGGGATAGACTGAAGGAGACACAGAAACAAGAGAGCCAGCCAGGAGGCCATGCAACCACTCAGGCCAGAATTCCTGGACCTGAAACTGTGGCATAAAAGTGAGACTGGGAAGGAGGGACAGATGCCAGCTACACTGTGGTGTGGAAACAAGCACAGCTGATGACTAGATGATAAGGCAGTGGGCTTGAGGGGAAGGGGAAGGTCAAATGATTCTGAGCTGCAACCACAAGTGACAGGGAAGTTGGGGATGCCATTAATAGAAATGAAGAGGAGAGACTCATGGGGCAAGTGTAATAATGTATTTCCCTTTGAAGGGCAGGATTTGGCAATCCAGAGTAGTTCAGTCAATCCTGGAAATTTTAATTACACTGAGCCCAAGTTCATCCTCTCCAAAGTCATTTTTAAAAACTGGCTCCAGGAAGCTTTCACACTGAGAAGCTGACAGCCAGGAGAATATTCAAACTAAACCATCTTTGTCACCACTCAGTCATCAAGGATCCTAAAAAACCCTGTCCAGTTCTTATTTTACAGTGTTCATCCTCTGTGAGAAAGCTCTGTGAAGGACACACTTCTAAGGAGGAGTACAGAAAAATCAATCAAAAAGTCATTCTCCTGACTGATCAATAGGTGTCTGTCAGGGAAATTTTACTTCTCTCATCTATGCTAGTTATGTGGGTTCTTATAGCACTGAACAATACTTACCTCGCTGAATTTCTCTCCATGGCAATCCGCAGCTCTCTTGGCTCTCTGGCTTTTTCCTGACTACAGCATGGAATTCGAATTTGACAAATGCTACGGATGCATAGGGAGCTGCCATCCACACGTGACCCCAGGATAAGTTGCCAAGAGGTAGGAGTGAGCTCTGAGAGCTCTTAATGGCACCCACCCCCTGTGCAGGGTGCAAGTGGGCACTTTCACTTCTGAAGTCTGCCTCCGGGTCTTCCCACAGCCAGCCACTTCTCACCATTGAGGTCTCTGCTCCAAAGATACTTCCTCAGGGAGGCATCCACTTACTTCTGGCTAAAACTCACCCTCTTGGGGCTAGAGATGGTCTATATATTGATCTAAGTGATGGCTGCATAGGCATATAAGAGGTATAAAAATTCATCCATTTGTAAACTTTAGAAGCATGCACTTTACTGGATCTAAATTATACCTCAATTAAAAAGGAAGTTTAAAAAATAATAATAAATATAAAATATACCCTTCGCTAGCCCATTACATCTCTTTTCCCTGTTTATTTTCTTTAGGGCACAGGCATTGTCTGCAAATAGATGAGGTAGTTCTTTACCTGTCGCTTCCTGTTCAGAAAGGCACTGTCCAACACGGTAAGCACTAGCCACATGTGGCTACTTAAGTTCAAATTAATTACAACTAAATAAAGTTTAAAACTCCAGTCCTCAGTCGCACTAATCATATTTTAAGTGCTCTGTGGCCAGATATGGCTAGTGGCTACTGAATTGTACAGTGCATGAATAGAACATTTCCATCATTGTAGGAAGTTATATTGGATAGTGCTGGTTTAAAATGTAGGCTTCAGGAAAGAAGAGACCTTGTCTGCCTAGTTTATATCTAGCTCCTAGAATGGTGCCTGGCACATGGAGGCACTTCAGAAACACTTGCTGAATAGATGAATAATGGAATTTTGTAATGTCAAAAAAAAAAAAATCACAGAGCCAAAAACAAAAACCTGGAAACATCCTAAAAGTACATTGATGAGGGATTAGTTAAATAAATTTTTGTAATTCTGTAGTGAAATTCTACTCAGTCATTAAAAGGCATGAGGTAGGTGTGTATGTAAGGACTCAGACAGATATCCGCACTATATTAAGTGAAAAATCAAATTTCCTACAAACATGTGCAGTGTGACTCCATTTTTTTAAGAAACACAAACCAAAGAAAGTCAGGAACGATATATACCAAACTGTTAATAGCAGTCACTGTTGGATGGAATTAGAGAAAAGAAGAATTTACATGCTGCATTCTTCCATAATGTTTGAATTTTTAATGTGTATGTATTACTTGAGTATCTTTTTCAAAAGACTTAAAATAAGATCATACGCAGCCTTCTAAGAAAAAAGGGGAAAAAAAGCAATTCCACATTGCAATCTGTCCCAAGGATATACAAAACATTTCTTAAATATTTATTTTACCAAGTGCCAAACTCCTTACCAGCTTTATTTCATTTAACCTTAACAGTTTCCCAACAATTAAATATTAATGATCTCTGTTGAAAATATAGACTCTGAAGACCAGAGATGTTAAGTAGCTTTCCCAGGATCACACACACAGCCAACACACAGTACCACTGGCATTTGAATCCAGCTCTCTGGTTCTGCAGCTCATGACACTCTTTACTGCAGAAAGCATACCCAAATACCCCCAAAGAGCCAGATCCCAGATGAGCCCTGAACTAGCTGCTCCATCCATGTGAAACCCCAAACAAGGGCCAAGCTCCAACCAGGTGCATGAGAAGTGGCCTTCGCTGACACACACACGCACGCGCACACACACACACACACACACACACACACACACACAGAACAATGCCACAAGGATCTGGTGCTAATGAATGGCTTGGTAACTTAAACATGCTGGTGGAGACTTCCCAGCTCCCCAGCAGATGCCTCAATTGTGCCTTCATTGGATTTTCAGCCAATCTCCCCTGAAGAGGAGTTTTCAGATCACCCGAGGTATCTGAGCCAAAACACTGTAGAGTAGCCTTTCAGCTCCATGGACAAGACATTCCAGGCTACACGCTGGGAAGCTTGTTTAGCTTCACACTTGATGCAAATGGGGTGTGTGTTTACCCACAAACACGCACATGCACACACCAACAGAAGCTGCTGCTGCCAACAGAAGCTGCTACAGTGGCGGTATTTCTAGAAGCCCAGAAACTGTACTCGAGCAATGTGGAACTTGATCGCAATGCCTATCAGGAAAAAATATCTAATTCCTTTTAAGCTAAGTTTCAACCACTGCCCAGAAAATTCAGTAGAAGATGAAATGTAATACTCTGTTAAGCCTTATTTTGCCAGCACAAGTGAGAGCTCACCCAAGCATGGTGAGTCATTAAAATGGATCTTACATATATCATTATAAATTTAATAATCGCCATGACGGTTAGAGTTCAAGTTAAAATGAATGTCAGCTGAGCATGACCAATTGATGTTACCCCAGCTGCCGCAGAGCCTCACTTGGGGTTATATTCTACTTCCAGAGGCTCCGTAGTACATGTGGACATAACACAGCCAGAGCCAAGAACAGATGGGAAATGCAGACATTTACACCTAGCCAACGAGAAGCCGTCATAATTGCATATTATCTCAGTGTACCAGCCCAATTAAAATTGTCTATGGTGTCAGAGGTCCCAAATGTTCCTCTGCTAAGTGTCTGGATACCAAACTTGGCTAATACTTAGTCAAATGCAGTCAATCCTGAGTTCTGTTTATAACAATTATCGATTTTCCTCCTATCTCTCAGAAAGCTCCTGTAGAAATAGGAGCAGGCAGGTCTAGTAGGTTATACACTTAATAAATCAAACATCACAAAACAAATCCCATTGACCTAAGATAGTGGGCATCTTCCTGAAATACTGTGAGTGCAGTTTCGGGAATGAAATTTTTTTTAGGAGGGGAGTCAGTATGTATGTTTTTTAAATGTAGTTAGTTTTCAATTATTTTTTTCCTTTGAAAGTCAGAGAAAAACCCAATACAAAATCCTTCTCTCACACAAACACAAAAAGCCGCATAAAATTACAGGGAGGTATTGGAAGGCCACCTTACACCTCCATGTGTATCTCACACCGGGAAAAATGGATCTTTGTGACACGCGAGGAAAGGGACTATCCACACCACACTGAGAGGACATTGGACGTTTTTCCACCATCCACAACGTTTCAAAGGAAATGTCAGAAATTAGTTTCAGATTAACACAGACTCTGGCTCTTCTTGAGCTATATTTAACCCTTGCCACTCCCGGTCGTAGCTTGCCTGTCTCGGTAGAGGAGATACAGCTTCAACTTTCTTCCTAGACAACCGCCCACTCAGTGCTACACCCTCCTTCCCCCACACCCCACATATACACACATCTGCCTTTTAAAGACAAGTTGAACTTTAACCGGTAGACACAGGTCCTAGGTGACGGCAGCTTTCAGACTGATGACAGCAAATGACCGACACTCAATGGGCCATTTTAGATGGCTGTGACATTCTCACAGATGGGGCCAAAGCATACAGTAGGATATGTTTTTGATCCATAAACACAAGAGCCAGCAGCCACACAGAGAATCACTCAAACGAAACCACTGCTATCAGGAGCAACATTTCCAAAAGTTGCTAAGAACGTGTGAATCCCAAAGGGGGCTTTAGTATAAATAAGCTCATCTTTCACTTTGAGAACACCAACACTTTTTGTTAACTCCCTTAGCTAAAACTTATAAATTTTTGCCTTTCTGGTTCTCAGGACTGAATTTTCTTTTCTTTTTCTTTATCTCTCCCTTTGCCTACTGACAAGTCAAGGCAGAAGCCCAACACTACCAGGACATGGCAAATTGCGGGCCACCACACTGCCTCCTTGACCAGAGAAAGACGAACAAGCATCACTGATGAGCAGCAAAATTCCAATGACCCCCAGGCTCTCTGGATCACACTTAGCAATTCCAGCACCACAAACCAAATGACAAAGTTCCAGCACTTACCCTCTTTTGATCTTCCAGTCCATGGGTAACCGGCTTTCTCTTCTGCTGTTGGCTGGACTCAGACACTGATTCCATTTCCCAGGAATAAAATCCCCTCTCTCCTTCAGCGATGCTTCCAAACCCACAGAGAAACAAAACCCAGGCAAAAGGGATGCATGCGCACGCTAGACACGGCTCCCACCAGCCAAGGAAATCAGCGCTGCCTCTTCAGAGGTCTTCCCGTCTTCTTAAAATCCACTCAGGAACTTCGCTGGCCACTGCCGCCTTAGCAATGAGGGTGGCTACTGCCAGCATCGTGGAAGCTGGGATGTGGAGTTTTACTTTAGGTCCAAGGCTCGCTTCACGAGAGCCCAGAGGACAGATTTGGGCAGAGACAAGTCCATATCCTGGGGCACGTGCCACATTACTGCTCCAGAAACTCTTCCCTTCACTGCCTCCTTGGCACGGATAATTTATATGTCAATAACAATGTAAATGGGCATTTAATCCACCGAGCTGATAACATCCACATCCCTCTCCAGCAGCCCCTGGCTCCCATAAATCACCACAAACACTGTGCGGAAAGCCGCCCCTCACAGCTCCTGCACGCGTTCATCACAGTGGCGGCTCCCCTCCCGGCTGTCATCTTCCTTCATGGAGTAAGACCCATACCTGAGGAGAAAATGTTCAACAGTCAGATTTGTCTTTTGTGGAGAAGTACAGGTTTGAGCCGTCTTGCCCACCATCTCTAGGCACACAGTGAGGCCTAGGCCAAGCGGCAGCCAGCGATCTTCCTCCGAGCCCCACAGTGCTCTGAGTACATCCATGGACAAGCAACCTCAGGGGCCTCGTGGGCCCCCCACTTCTGTTCTTCAAATAAGCACACCGGAGCCGGGAGTGCGTTATCTGCCAAACCTACGTGGGGTGCAGCAGCAGCAGCATCTTCATCATTACAGGAATAAGGCTCACAGGTATGAGGACACAGAGAAGCAATGGTCTGTGAAGCAAAAAGCGTCAACATGTTTCCCTCAATTACAGCTGCAGGAGGCAGCGTATGGCAGATGAGACACCAGGGTCCAGGGGGAGGTGAAAAAGAGCAGCCTAACTGTCTGAGGGCTGAAAAGCAACTGCTATAGAGCTGTGTTTCCTGCCTGGGAACCTGCCTGCAGAGCAGGCACCCGGTCACCTCCTGGCTGACGTCACAGGAGCTCAGAGGGATAGGGAGGGAGGAAAGAGGAGGGGACCTCTGCACCAAGGAAAATATTTGCACTGGGTGTGCCCTTCTAGGAATGGTCCGAGAGGTGGGGACATATCTGAGAATCCCCATGAAGCTGAATCAATAAATAATTATGAATGCTTCTTCCCACAACACGAGCACCACCAGGAAAGAAAGGAAAAAGCGGGGGGGACCCCTTTACTAAAAGGCACTAGTCTCTTGCCAACGTTTCTAATCAAGCACTAGCCATTCTACAATTCAGGCAGCGCCAGCCTCCGGGAGAGCTGTGGCCAGATCCGGCTGCAGCGGGCACTAGACAGAAGCCCACAGACCCTCCCTTGCAGCTGTCCTGACTGAACCCTATCACAAAAGGCTTCCGCACAGCTCAGTGCCAAAGCAGGTTAAAAGGCGGATGTGGTTGGCCACAGAGGGTTTGTGAGGAGGAAGAGGGGGACAGGTGGATGCTTGGGAGAGAAGCTGCAGAAGGACTGTACCTTTACAGGTAAATCCCTCTTAAATTGAAGGTATGTCCTACACCACATGAAACAGTCAGACAGAACAGATTTCTGCAAGTGAATTCCCAAGTCACAAATGTTCTGAATTTAGTAAGAATCAATGAGAAGTAGGAGGTCCAGAAGAGGAGCATCTTGTATACCCCTGTGTGGCTGACATTAGAGACAGAAGCCCTCTGCCGGTCCAGAGAGAGGAAGATGCCCTCTGGTTGCTCACCACCATCATCTCCATAACCCCTTCAAGGGATCCCTGGCAAAGATAAAACCTTAGAGCCATTCATTTTAGCTCCAGATCACAATGCAAATAAATTCTGGCAAACAGGCTCCAAATATTACCCTTTCCTGAATCTCAACTGAGACTTCAAACTAGAGGAATCAGACAGATCTAGGTTGAATCTCAACTTTGCAATTTACTCACTGTTTGACCTTGAGTAAATAACATACTCCTGAGCCTCAGTTTTCTCATCTATAAAGTGGGAATAATGATAGAACATAAGACTGGAAAGGTCAGGATCACCTATTGACACAGAGTAGGTGATCAAAAGATAACAACTGCTAACATGTACTGAATGTTTGCTATCTGCCAGCTCCTGTCTACTGCTTTACATATCCACTCATTCAGCAAATCTCTTTTATGGGCTTGCTATGTACCACTTATTTTGCTTCAGATAGAAATTTTTAGCCCTGAGTTAGAGACAAGAGAAAACTGAAGGTAGGACAGGTCAAGTAACTCACCTAAAGTCACACAGCTCGGAAATTTTAGGGCAGAATTCAAACCCAAGTCTGACTTCAAAGTTCTTGCACATATCCATGCCACTCTGGAAAAATCACAATTATTTGTCTTTTCTCAAGCAGTCTGAATTCAGAGTCTACACTTCTAGTAGCTCCTGGCTTTCCTCGTGAATAATACTAAAAGAAAAAAAGCCACGTGCCAAGAAGGGTCTCCCATTTGGAAAGCCTTCTTCAAAGGGGCTGCTTCATTGGCAGCTCCAGGCTCTCTTCATATCTGAGAACAGCTCCACTGCACTAGGTCCCTGCGCTGGAGCTCTCTCCCGGGTGAGACCCTGTCACATCCCATCACACCAGCCGGCGCACACACCCCAAGTGCACATGAGGACAGACGTTCTCGCCACAGAAATACCTCCCCACCAGCGGGGAGTGGGAGGATGCTCAATACCTCCTGTGAGCCTTTTGTTTTTTCTAGGAGTCAGTCTCCACCAGTTCTTGGGCTGTTGCTGTCCTCATGCTGGAGCCAGGGTGGAGGGGGTCACAGGAGAAAGGAGAGAAGCAAGAATGCTGTTGTCAGCTAGCTGCCATATCCAATCTGCTTCCTGATTAGGGAGGGGGGACTTCATGAGAGCAAGTCCTGATGTAAAAGCTCTGGTTTCTTATAGCCAGAGAAATCTCAGGGAGTTTAGATACATTTGAATAAGAAAGAGCTGGACTAAGAGAACAATTGAACTGGATTGTTGAGAAGTGAATATGCTTGCTGGATGGATCTCTAAAGCAATATATCAGCAGCTTCTCCTTTCTGTGCATGTCAGCCAGGAGCAGCTGCAAAGGAAAGAGAGAAAGAAGGGAAAGGAGGGAAAGGAAAAGGCGTGTAGACTGTACCCTAAGATGGAGGGGAGAGCATTATGTGCAAGTCTGACTTCTCCTTGAAGTTCAGAAGACGAGCCCAGCAGTACCAAAGACATCGTGAACACACTGACAGGGCTTCCTCCTGCCTGGTCCAAACAGTCTCCAAAAGGCTTCAACCTCCCATTCCACATATGCCCAAATCCTTCCTCCTTTGGGCTACCTCCAGGAGAAAAAAAAAAAAAAATGAAAGACTGGTTTGGAAACATAGCCTAGTACACAGAGGGGCAGGAGAGGGTCTAGTCTTAGAGGTAGAGGTACCCTTTAGAAAGACCTGCCAAGGTCCCTTCCTACAGTAAAACTCTATTCCTTGGTAAATTTCAATTTGGGTCCAGGTGCCAGACAAGTCATAGGCCAGGCCTTCCCAGGTAGAATCTACACCTTCTGCCCTGGGTGTTGGAATTGTGCATTCATTTTATATGTTTTGGCAAAACATCCTTCTTAAGTTCTGCAAAGTTTTCAAAACCAGGAATGCCCCTTTGACTTTCTCACTCCTCTCCCTCTCTCCAGCTTCTCCTGCTCCCCCCACCCCAAACTTCTCTCCCAGTGGTGGCTTCCGGGACTGGGGAAACTGGTTTTAAACCTGGATTAAAGGTTGGAGGGTGAGAAAGGGAAGCCTGACCTGTTTCATTTTATCACTGGAGTTAAGCTTCTGAATCAAGGGGGCATCCGTCTTTCCAATGCTCTAATTAACACTCATCAGGAACACAGCATTTTTAATTAGTCTTCGGAGCCAATGGGAGAAACGGAGGAGCTTCTGGGAAACCTGGCCTTTCGTTAATCAATCAATAAATAAGTTACACAAGATGTATGAAAGAGAATCAAGGAGGCATGGTGGTTTCTGGGCTGGGTTTTTAATCTGGGGGCTTTTTTACTCCCAAAGGGAGTCAGAGAACCGGCCACTTCTGCTAAGCGGGGGAAGAGGGCTGACCCAGCCGCCAACCCTGGCGCCTTTATCTGTGCACGCCGAGCGAGCGGAGCGTGCTCCCGCCTCTTCCCTGAAGAAAAGAAAGGATCACACACAAAAATAAGTCACTAGGGCCCCAGCTGGGCGGCGCAGGCTGCCGCCGCCACCAAAGTCCCTTTACCGGCAAGAAAGGAGTCGGCTCAGCGGAGCGCACACCCGGGAGGCACCACGGCTCCCGGCTCCCGGCTCCCGGCCCTCGGGCGCCCCCTCCCCGCCCGCCGCCCTCGCCCTGCCGCCTGCGGCTACTCGGAGCGTGGGAGAGCAAGAGCCTGGGGAATGGGAGGCCTGGCCCAGTTGCCCCCGGCTCAGATCCACACACGCGCGCGCGCGCACACACACACACGCACACGCACACGCAGAGATATGGACAGACACAAACACGGTGAAAACAGATTGACACAGGCACAAGCAGACACTGGCATCCAGACACACACATACTTAGAACGCACATAACATACATACACCCAGAGACCTACAGAAGCTCAGATCACACACGAAGAAGCACACCCACCCAGACAGGGACACGCGCAGACAGGTACTAGACTTACATTCAGAGACAGACGTGGCTAGAAAAGAGGCACAGGCAGAAAACACACACTCAGATACACAGAGAGGAGGACGCACACACAAACCGAAAACACACAGAGACGCTGACAGAAGGATCCACGAACAGCGATACTCAGATACAAGCACCCGGAGAGGGCGTTCACAGACACCCACACCAAACAGCAAACACAGAGGGACCCAGACGCAGGGATACACCCAGAGACACAGTCACGCAGACGGGGGACGCACAGAGACACGCAAACAGAAGACACTCAGGAACACGAGAACACGCACAAGGCCATCACTAGCCTCAGGCACGTAAGGGGACACACACCCACTCCGGATGGAGGCGTGTGCAGTGTCGCTGGAGGTCGAGGAAAGTGCGTTCCGGAGCTCGCGGAACAGCCTCGGAGCCCAGCGCAGCGCGCCCCAGCCCGGCATCTGCTGGAGAAGAGTTTCCCCGCGCATCTCTGCACAAGGGCCCGCCGCCGGCCCTGTCTCTGTGCTGCGGCCGGCCGGGCGATTTCGGCGGCCCCCGGCCCTCCGCCAGGGTCCCGGAGCCGAGACGAGACCTCCGAGCCGCTCATTGCGGGGCCGGCTCTCTCCCCGCGGCAGCGCCCGCCGTTCCCTGGCCCCCGGAGCCCAGCACGGAGCATCCCCGAGTCCTCTCCTCCTGGCCCACCCAGTCGCGCAGCAAACTTTCCCCAGGCCGGTCTCAGCGCCGAGCGGCCGGACCCACCCCAATGCCTGCGAGGCAGCGCGGGGGCCCCTACCTGCACCCACGCAGGCTTCGCCGAGCCGCCGCCCCCAGCCGGTCTCGCACCGCACTCCGGCCCGCGCTCCTCAGCTGCCGCGCCAGCCTCTCCTTGCCCTCCCGTTACCCGGGAAACCGCCTCCTCCTCCCTCCCGCCAGCCAACCAGCGCCGTTCACATGGCGCCTCGCAGCCAATCGGCGGCCTCGCCATCCCGGTCCCCTTCCAGGGTCCCGAGCCCTTTCCCAGGCTAAGGGACCAAAGAGAGAGACAGGGGTCTCTTCCGGAGCTGCTGCTACTCGATGGCCGGCCCCTGCGGGGCAGAATGTCGCCAGTCCCTCCCATTAGCACCCTTGTTCTGTGGGACAAACGCACCTGACGCTTTACCTGCATCGCTGGAGAACCTGAGTCACAGGACGCCTCAGGGCACCTGGTTCAGCCTTCTACTAGACCCTGGAATCCTCTGGACAGGTTTCCATCGGGGAGCTGTCCAGCCTATGTTAGAACGCCTCCCTCCATCAACCTTCCAAGACAGTGCTCAGTGCTTTCCCTGTTGTGGGCTCTCATTAAGAGCAAGTTCTTTCCAACATGGAACTGAAACATGTCTCTGTGCCAAGACCCATTTCCACTCTCTTGGACACACAGAACCAGGCTCCCTGGGCAACCTAACAGCCTGCCTTCTAAAACTAGACGGCAACGCATCATATCCCCCAGAAGACCCATCTCTGCACAGTTCCATTTGTCTTGTCTTCCCCCAGGGCCATCTTGAAATCGGAGACGCTTGTACTCAGCTGTGTCCCTCTATCTCTCCTTTATGGAGCGGTTTGGTACATAAGTGCCCAGATGGGAGGATCTCAGGAATCCAGTACTATTTGCAAATAAGATTTGAACTGATGAAAACAAAAATTCTCTCATCTCCTAAGCTGAGGTCAGATCCCAAGACATGGAGTAGTAAAGAGGAAGAGCAGGTGCATCTGGAGAGGTGCTAGAATGAAGATCTCTCTCTCTCTCTCTCTCTGTCTGTCTGTCTGTCTCTCTCTCTCAATAAAAACTTGCTTTATCACATGGAGTGTCCAAGGTGAGAAGGCGAACAGTCCTACTGGTCCTGGCAGGAGAGTGGCCTGGACTTTCCAAAGCCTCCAGATGCCAGCAGGCTGCAGGGTCTGTGCATAGCCACAGGCAGATCTTCCCATAACACCACCTGGTGAGGACCATGTGGATCCAGCATTCTCAGGGTGCTATGGACCCAGACATCTCATTAGAACAGGAGCTCAGGACACACACCAAAGCAGAAGGCCAATCCTGCTGCTGGGCCCTTGGTTGGGAGGTGGGAGGAGACTGAGGCTCAGAAAGGGGAGCGTACTTGTCTGCCATCAGAGCAGGAAGGATTGGTGAGGACCAGGCAGTACCCAGCTGGATCTCTGCCAGCTCCAACCACCACTCCCCAGATCTGGTGGTAGGAAGGGGGTTGGAGCCTTCTCTCATTGAGAGCAGAGGGCCCAGCTGCAAGGATGCGGAGATGGCAGAGGTGAGGGAATTGCAGCTGGGGTGGAAGTTCAGGCTCACTCAAACACATCCACATACATTACACTCCTAGGTCCTGCCCCAGAGGGACCCACTGAGAGTGGTCACAAGATAGAACTGAAAAATGAAAACTGTGCCCTTTCTCAGCCAATTCCTGCAAGTATCTCTGAGGTCATGCAAGGAAGACCAGCAGGGGAATGGTAGGGGAATGATATCATAAGTCTAGTCATAGGGAAAGTGACATAGTTAGAAGAGCATGGACCCGAGACAGCTTGGGCTGGAATCCCCTCTTCACAACTTATCGGCCATATGATGTTGCCTGTAAATCTATATGTCCCTATCTATAAAATGGGGAGGTTGATAGTCCTTTTCACAGGGTTTTTCTGAGGATCAGATGTGATCATGGATGAGCACATGCTTTATAAATGATAATGTATACCTCAAAGAGAAAGACTTTTACCAATAGACCCAGTTTGCCCCTGTGATGGTTAATTTTATGTGTCAACTTGACTAGCCTGTGGTATCCAGTGTTTGGTCAAACATCAGTCTAGATGTTGCTGTGAATGTATTATTTTAGATGTCATTAACATTTGAATAGAGCAGATCACCCTCCATAATATGGGTGGGGGCCTCCTCCAATCAGTTGAAGGCCTTGAGAGAAAAGACTGAGGTCTCTGAAGAAGAAGGAATTCTATGGATAGATATACGATATATAATATACATACAATTATATATGATATCTATATTATGTACCTATCTGCCTATCTGTATCCTATTGGTTCTGCCTCTGGAGAGCCCTGAATAATACAGCCCCTTCCTGGAATGATGAGAATTTGCCAGGCAAATCCAAAGAGTAGAAACAACTAGGTGACCAGGTTTGTAGCCTGATCGTGAACCTGCAAGTTGTTGGTGCATGTGTGTACGTTTCCCCAAGTCTATCCCGGGTTGGTGTCAGCTTATTTTCACAGATGGCTTCAATCCACCACTCTATGCAACAACCTTTCACCTATGAGGGGTGGATATCCTGGGGAACATTTTTCTGAAACAGTTACCTTTCTCTTCTGCCACTGCGCCACCTGCCCCAGTCCCCACCTGTACACTAGGATCCAGGAGGGCAGAGCTTGTTTTATGGAGATTCTGATTTCTCTCTCTCTCTCTCTCTCTCTCTCTCTCTCTCTCTCTCTCTCTCTCTCTCTCTCTCCACCTACACACACACACACACACACACACACACACACACACACACACACTGATCCCAAGTGAGAGTTGCAATGGCAAAGGCCTTTACCCCTAATGCCAACTACGAGACCATTTTTGTCTCAATTAAGAATTTACACACTTTGAAAAAATATATCCAATCACCCATTTAGGATCCTAACCTCAAACCTGACCCTATTACTTGAAGAAAGAGTCAGTATGATATCAGACATCAAAAAACAGGAACCAGAGTATAACCAGTCTTCCAGTGAGTAGAACTGTGAGCCCAGGGACTGTAGCAACTCCCTTCATGCCAAGAACTTTTATGTCTGTCCAGTATGATCTCATTGATAAGAACACAGAAAGCATCAGGATATCTCTGAGAAGTCAAAAGAGATGACACAGAGGTTTGCAATAAAGGATATAGCCTTCCCAGGTTCTCATTCAGAGCCTGTATGCTCTTGGTTTACTCACATATTTAATAAGGCTGGTTATTTAGTTTCCAAGCCCACAACAAATCAGGAGAAGGCATTGGCAAACTGACAACAGTAAGAAGTAAGAGACAACAATCTGACAGCAAGAGAAGGGACCAATAAACCCCTGAGAACCAAAACAAAAAGTCTGTGCAATCTGGGACCATTTAGGTAATCAATCTTTCACATCTCATCCATTCATTAAACTACATGAATCCGCCATAATGCTGACTCTTAATTCAACAAAGGTCTTATAAAGCAGGGAAGATTTTAGTATGCTAGAAAGCTTTTCATATAAATTGGCTAAATGGAATTTAATGGACAAGCCCAGGGCTACTAACAAAAGTTCAATTGTCAAAAATGACTTGAATTCTGGATAGCCGATATTTTATACTGATAGAACAATTAATTTCAATTTATTGAGCAACTCTAAGACAATCCAGTTGACTTCATTTAAGCCCCAGAATAACTCCATGAAGTAAGTACTATTAATCTCATTTTCAGAAGGAGTAAAGCAAAGGAAACAGGCTCAAAGGGGTTAAGTAACTTACCTTCAGTCACAAAGCTAGTTAGTGGCAGTTCCTTTACAACCAAATCAAAAGCTGAAGGAGAGAATAACTGTATCTATTTCTCATTTTTCATTCTTCTTAATGCTTAGCATAGACCTAGGCATATGGCAAATTTTAAAAATAGGGACTTAGGGTCCATTCACCCAACAAGTTTGTCCCAGGAATTGTGCTGGTGTTGTGGATACATTGAAGAGTGAGCCAGACAGAAACTGTCCTCAGGGTGGTGCAACATGGAGAATGGATGGATCTATTTCACCATTCTTAAAAAATCAATTTGCATGAGCCTATTAAGCATGACTCTTAATCTGCATTTTTGGGAAGCAGCTAAAGCTTTACTCTTGAAGAATAAATCCCAGGTAACAGTAAAGAGAGAGGTTTACATATGAAGAAAAGTCACCGCCCCCACCTGCATTGATCCCGTCTCTGGGGCAGCCTGCAGTGCTTGTTTATGTCACCACCCTTCCACGACTTTATTGAAGGGTGTTTTAGTGGAAGCCACTTCCAGCTCTTGTCTGGACCTCAGTATCTTAATCTGCAGAATGGTTTGCAGGTGGTGGGAAAGGGAGAGGTGGATTGGCTGTGACTCTCTGGTTCTCTCTCCCTCTCACCCCTGGCAGTTTCTCATCAAACATTTCTCTCATCATCCTTCACTCAGCACCACCACGGCTGAGCAGCGAGAGTAGATGTAAGAGCCTGTTTACCCAACTGATAATGGGTTGAGACAATACAGCATTGTCTGAAACAGACAGTGGCTGGGAGGGCATTTATTGTTGGCTGGCAAGGGGTGGAAGGAGGGGGTGGGCTGGCCCTGGTTGCCTAGCCTCTAGTGGCTGGCACTTCTGCAAGCAGATGCTGTGAAAACAGGCCCACTGAGAAACACCCACGGCGGGCATGAGCACATCAGTTGGACTGTGCAGGAGTCAAACATACAGAAAGAGGCCAGGGATGGAACATTCTGGGGAGGTTAGAGTGGATAAGCTCTAAGTTTATTTTAGTAGGCTCTTTTGGTTTTCAAGATATCTTAAGAAGGGTGTAGATATATATTTACTAGAAATAGAATTGAAATTAAGTTGTAAAACAAATCCAATGAGTACTTATCAAGCACCTACTCTGTTCTATGTATGCACTGACCTTACTCCTGGAAATACCACAGTGAACATAAAGGATAAGTTTCTTTCTCTCAAGGAGTTTATGTTCTAGCCATGGATCCAGTCATTAAACAGAGAAACAAATAAATAATCTGGGTAATCTTAGATAGCGACGATTGCCACAAAGGAAGTAAAACAGGATAATGCGATAAACTGACTGAGGTTGGGAGAGCAGCATTTCATAGGGTGATCAAGGGAAGCCTCTTTGAGGAGGTGGAAGTTTAAACTAGACCTGAAGGAACTGGCCAAGTGGCAGACAGAGCGGAGAGCAAGTGCAAAGGCCCCAGGACCACAGTGAGTTTGATGTAGTCAAGAAACCAGTGTGGCTAGAGACTGGCAATTGACAAGGGAGTGTTAGGAGATTAGGCCAGAGAAGTTTATTCTAAATGCAATGGGATGCCGCTGGAGGGTTATAAGAGAATATATGTTCAGAGGGTTGCTTTGCTGCATTGTTGAGACCAGATTGATGGGGGTAAGAGAGGAAGCAGGGAGACCAGTTAAAAAGCCACTGAAGTCACCAGGCAAGAGAAAATGGTGGCTTAGAGTATAAATGGAGATAAGAGGACAGATTCAGAATATGTTTGGGAAATATATTGTGGCATCAAGCAGGGCAGGGAGGAAAGTCAGAGGAGTCTTGGTGGCTTCAGGAACCACCCACTCTCTCTGAATCTCTCTCACAATTTGAGCTTCTCTCTGAACATCCTCTCTCTTCCATGAGGTTCCTCCTCCATGAGTTTCCTACCCCATGAGGTTTACGCACTGAGTTCCCTCGGACCTCAGCTCAACTGCTGTCTCTCCTAGAGCCAGGGTTCCTTCAGCCTCAGTTTCACTACTAACTCAGTTTAGTGCAGGCAACAGGAGGAGGGTCTGATTGGCCTGCCTCTTCTCGTCATGTCAGACCAGCCTATGGGCCATCTCCTGTCTTTTAGTCGGGTGCTCGCCTCAAGGGCAGGTCAGGGATAGTGGGTGCATTTGACCAAGGCCAGGCCAGTGAAGTAGCAGTGACCGTGGCAAGTCAGCCTTTCTCAGAAGGTACTGGGTACTGCAGGCAACAACTGGCAGGCCCGGAGGTAACCTTAGCTAGCACTTCTGTATCACTTATTGTTCCAGGCACTGTCCTACATGTTCTTCATATAATAACTCACTTGATCCTCACAGTTATCCCATACTACAGATACTATTATTATCCTTATTTTGCAGAAAAGGAAACAGGCACAGAGAGGTTAAGTGACTTTTCCAAGGTCACACAGCTGGTAAGGGGTTAAGTTGAGATTCAAACTCAAGAAGTCTAGCCATAGACTCCCTGATCTTAACCACAAGTGAAATCCTTTCTAAGCTCTAGTTTAGACATTATTGAGACGGGATCTTGAACATGGATGTTAGGGAAAAAAAATAGATTAGGCCAGCCCCGTGGCTCACTCGGGAGAGTGCAGTGCTTATGGCGCCAATGCCGTGGGTTCAGATCCTATATAGGGATGGCCGGTGCACTCACTGGCTGAGTGTGGTGTGGACAACACCAAGCCAAGGGTTACGATCCCCTTACCGGTCAAAAAAAAAATAGATATCACTACAGCTGCTACTGCTACTATTTTATCTAGTGAAGCCATGGGGAGACTTTCTGCACTGCCTGGTTTAAGCTCCAGCTCTTCCACTTACTGTTTCTGTGATCTGGGTAGAGAACTATAACTTCTTTGAAACTCAAGCTTCTCATCTAAAAAACAGATAATCTCTGTCTATTCTTGCTGTTTCCTAGGGGTTGTTTGTACAACAGTAATTACAATGCCAGGGAAATGGTGCTCTGATACATTAAGAATGAGATTCTGTGGGAGCAAAGAACAGGAACAAACTAGAGGAAGAAGAGGCCTCAGTCATCTAGCACAGACAATGCTGTGTCCGAAGGCCTGGAGACTTAAGACAAGGGCCCAGCCAGAGGTAGCAGAGGAGTCTCTAGTGCCATGCTTCCTCCTGAAGACAACAGGGAGCCACTGGAGGATTTTAAGTGGAAGGAAGGGATATGATCAGATGAGCTGTGTAGAAAGGTAGCTCTGGTGACCAGAGCAGGGAAGACTGCAGACAAGGAAACCAGAGGCTGCTGCAGCAATGCAAGCAGGAGAGGGTGAGGATGCAGACTCAAGAGATGCGAGGAATATTTAGGCACGTCACTAAGAGAATGTGGGGACTCCAGGATCCCACCACTTCCAAATCTAGAGGAACTCTATGGTCTAAAAGAGAACGAATGTACCCTCCTCTATGCTAAATAAAAGTTTCAATCCATATCTGAATAGTGTTTGTTTCTGGGGTGTGTGACTCTCCACTGATATTTTGTTTCTATAAATCCTTCAAAGGGAAGGTCTTTGCTTTGATGATGAGGCCCACCCACCCTAGCTTCCTGTGTGTGGATCACGACCTTCCCTGGGAAGACAGGTGTGCAGACCCTGGCTTAGCTCCTTTGCATAGCACATTGGAAATATTTGCATTTCCAGAGTCTTGTTTCTTCATTGAAAGTGGGCCCCATTAGATTTTTTTTTTTTTTTTTTTTTTTTTGTCCTGTGGCATCAGATGGAAGTGGCTTGGAAATCAATGCAAATTTCCTTCATCTCACAAAGTGACCAGTGGCCTCCTAACTACTCAAAGCCCAGCAGGCTGAGCAGATCAAGGAGATACAGAAGAAAACTATCACTTCAGTTCCTTTGGATGGGTTCCTGGCTGCCTACTGACTAGAGCTCCCTGGTTGCAGCCACACACACACATGCACACATGCACACACCCCTTCACACAAGTTCTCCTTCAAGGCATCTTTTAAGTATGATGATGCTGCCAACTCTATGCTGTTGTCTTCTCCCAAGAGGGTGGCCGGTAGAAGCCCACATATTCCAAATCCTCAAAGACGATTTTAAAACTTTCTTCTTTCTGGGTCAGTAGGTCAGCATTGTGTTTACAAAAAAAAAAAAAAGATATGTCCTTCATGAGAAAAATAACAGTATGAGCATGGTTGCCATGAATCTCATTGACTTCCTTTATCTGCAGAAATCTCCCATGGGGACGGGATGCTTGGCTCTAAGTGACGTGTAAGTGAAGTCAGGCAATAACACTTTGAGTACCAGGGAACCTCTGAACCCAGAGATTCCAGCTCTGTAAGACCTTACTTCTAATTAGCTTTACTGAGAATAGTTTTTAAATATTTAGGTCCAATTCTAGCAGGCTTGCTAAGCATTTCAGGGTAGGGAGTGGGATGAGTTTATGATTTTTAAATGTAGGGACTGTTATTTTTGCCATCAATCAGGAAAAAAATAACTTTTTAAAGTAATAGAACGTTGTTGGTGAGGGCATAAGGAAACAAATTCAACAAATATTTATTAAGCACCTGCTCTGTGCTAGGCATCGCTCTATGTATTACACTGGGGTACAGTAAATAAATGGACAAAATCCTTGCTTCGTGGAATATGTACTCTAGTGTAATTCATTGTGCTAGAAATGTGCATACCTCCTAGAGGGCAGAACGCATTAAAAGCCTTAACACTGTGTGTGTATGTGACCTTTGACCTGGACAATTGTACACCCATGTATGTACAAGCCTATAAAATTGTTTGGCAGAGTAAAAATTTAGAAAACAAAGACCTGAATATACAACATTAGGAAACTAGTTTAATTCATTATGGTCTGCTTTTACAACTGAATACCATGCTACTATCAAAATAATGTAGAACAGTTATTGATTTGGGAAATGTTAGTGATATATTGCTAACAAAAAAGTAGTTTACAAAATGGTAGAGTATGATTCCATTTGTATGAAAATGTATATGAATGGAAAAAAATTCTGAAAAGTTATCACTTAACTTAGCAATGTTTACTGAGCACTCACTATACGCCTTGGCCCCGGGATTGCAGAAATGAACAAGATAAGCAAAGTCTTTCCCTCATGGAATTTGTGGTAGTTATTTTTGAGTGGTAGAATTTGGGGTGACTAGTTTTTTTCCATCTGGTTTTGTGTGCTTTCCCTGTCTTCTAAACTGATCAGGTATTCTTTTTTAAATTACTTCAAAGTTAGGCATAATTTTAAAAGTGAACTTTGGAGATATAGTTTGTAGTTTGGGGGTGGAATGTGGGCCTTAGGAATTAAAATCCACCTCTTGTGTCCTTCCTGCCTCTGAGGAAGTAACCTGGGATGACCAAAAGTGGCACAAACAGAGGGCGAGAACCAGAGACAGTGTGAGACAAGGACCAGCATTGAAAAGGAGATGCCACGTCTCTAGACAGGATTTAGAGAGAAGCAGACAAAATGCCAAGACCAGGCAGTGGGGAGAGTAAGCAGAAAATGGAAGCCAAGGAGAAAAAGGCTCAGCTTTTTGCCATGAAGAGCACTGAATTACCCTAAGCCCTTCTGAGTGTTGGCACCAAGGGGGTAGGGAGGGGTTAAAGGCACAGGATCAGGTGGTAATTTTCTGCCACCTGCTTAAACATACCCATCACCCAATCAGTAGTTAAACAATGAAAATCATGCAAATGTCTAATAAGGGAACAGTTAAGTAAGTTAAGATTCTTTTAATACTTATCCATATAAATGCCAAATAAAATTTTGAGATGTTAGCTAAAGTTTTATTTATTTATTCATTTATTTTACATTGCCTTAGAGACTTGGAAGAGAAACGAGAGCATTAGGCATTGGGGGGTACTCTGAGAAAGAGGTCCTGCACCCTCCCCCACACCATTCCTCCTTCCACCAAGGCCAATCCCTGGAAGGAGTGGAAAGAATTTTTAAAAAACAAGGCTGGGGGAATTTGAGAAGCGAGAAGACTCTTGCCCACTTCCTTCAGGAAGCTCAGGGAGACCGTCCCCACTGCCCCTACCCCAGCATGGTTTCACGCAGTGGAGTAGATACAGTGACAGGACAGCTCTAGACAGAGCAAGTCTGTGGTGGCCCCTTGAGTCTCCTGTGACCCCTCCCCCCCCAAAATGTAATGAATTATTCAAAATTTGCCAAGACCTTCAAGAGGGGTGTAATGAGGGCTAAGAGGGGGCACAATGGATCTGAAGAGGTGTCAGGCAGTGGATGAGGAAGTAGAGTATGTAGAGCAATGACCAGAGGCCACACTAGCCCATGGACATCGCAGTGGAGGCCAGCACGAATGGATGTGGAGAAATACACTTCCCACTTCCCAAGCTCCTTTGCCAACTGGCTCCTAGGTAGTACTGACCAGTGGGCAGCAGCGGGGGGAGGTGAAGTACAGGAACTGGGGAGAAGCCGGGGTACGTCTCCTGCTCTCACACTGCCCGTCTCAGGTGATGCTCCAGCTCCTCAGGTGGCTGTGTCTCCTTTGTGATTCTAGCTCCTCACAAGCAGACCCTCCCTACATGCCTCCGCCATGGTTCTAGCCAGAGGGTCCTAGCTTCTGGGCTCTGCAACACCACCATCTCCCTGGGTCCCTCCAGCCCTCGTGGTGGTCACTTCCCTTGTAGAGAATCACCATCCCCTATTTGGCTTCTCAGCCCGTTCATATCAATGTATCCAATTTCCTGTATTACATTTGGTTTGGATTTCTTAAATGGACTTTGAACAGTCAGGATGAGAAGACTCCCTCACCCCCAAGTGAGGTCCTGATGCCATGTGAGACCCCTGGAAATTTATCACAATCCCAGAAGGAAGGAAGGAGGGAGGCAGAACGCCCTAAATTAACTGAATGTATCCCAAAAAAGGCCTAGGAAACCTTTGGATAATTAAGTTTCCATGGAACTGACTAAGTGAGAATTTTTGTTTGTCCCTTAGTTTTTGTCATCAGGTGTAAAGGGAGTTCAAAGTAGAGTTAACGTTACAGAAAGACAAAATGACCATCTCTGCATACTTGACTCTGTAGCTTGTGAATTTCCTACTCACAACATTGAGTATAAACATAAAATGTAGTCCGTCCCTCTAAGTAAAATGTTTATGTGTATGGACAAAGGCAAGGAAAAGAGTAGGAAAAATGAATTCATCATGATGAGGTGAGAAAACAATATGGGATTTTTTAAAAACCTGTGTTTTATTTCAAATGATATGTATTCACAATAAAATATCTCTTAAGGGTCACTTGGGATCCTTAATAAAGTAGAATCTCCTCCGTCCCAGTGTCAGTGTCTGGGGAAAATGACAAATATTCTCCCTCTGGAGCAGCACCAAGTGAACAGGGGCATCAGAAGCCAAGGTGTAAAACTAAAAATACAGGCAAGCAGCAAAGAATAGCAGAGGTGCTAAGACACATGCCTCAGAAGCAAGTAAGTGTTAGCACCTTCCTGAAGCCACATCATAATTAAACCAGGTCAGATGGAGGCTTTGATTACACAAGACTGAGTAGGGATGCAGAGCCAAGTCATCCCCAAAAAATGAGGGAAGTTTGTCCAAACTGAGGGTCACCTGCCTGTTGAAGTTAGATGGCATGGCCCTTCTCTCCCACAAACCAGTCCTTGGTACCCCCCTGACAGATATAATCCTGAGCCAGAGCGGCTGGCCCATACTCCATGTCCTCATACACAGGGGGATGGGTAAATGGTCTCTGCAGAAAATTTTGAAAAGGAGACACTTAAGAAGTAATAGGGACCAACAGGAGACAGTTCGCATAGTGGTTTCGACCATGGGCTTGGATCCTGACAGATCTGGGCTTTATCCCAGCTAACCACAAACAAGACATGTGACCCTGAGGCAGCCCTTTACCTCTCTCGGCCTCAGTCCCCCAATCTATATTATATAGTTGATAATAGGAACTATCTTAGAGAATTGGGGGGGGGTCAGTAAATGAGATACTACTGGTAAAATGTTTGGCACCTAAGTTCTCTATCAATGATAGCTGCTATAATTTTATGGGATCAGAATCCCTAAGTTTAACGTTTTAGAATAAACTAAAGGTATCAAATGCAGTAGATATTGAGCTGCAGACCCTTCCCTAGTCACAAAGGGAAAATGTGAAATAAATACGCTCCTGTTAAACCCTTCTTTCATTCACTGTTGATGAGGGTGGGGTGGGGGGAGGAGGAGAAAGGCGGCTAAAAACCCATAAAACTCAATCAGAAGAAGTGAAGACTCAATGGAGAACAGTTTACTGAGGCTGCAGTGGGAAGAACACAAGCTCCAGGTTACAAACAGTTTTCAATAATGTGTGTCTCTCCCTGAGTGTTTACTTAGAGGTCCTCATCTGTTTTATGAGCTACTCTCTCTTTTCTCAGGAGTGAGACAAATAGGACTCTCAGGTGGTTTGGAGCAAAGATGATGTGTCCTTGCCCATCCACTCAGCTCAGGTAAGCATCTCTTCCAATTCAACTTGCTCCCAAGGCCCTCTCACCTTGGGCACCATTCTGGACCTGGGCAGATAGGATCTGGATGGGCTGAAAGAAGGGGACCACTGGTTAATTGGGTTTTTTCAGGCGACACAGCCAGTCTCAGGAAATTAAATTATAGATCCAAGCCTGATGCTCCTCAGTCCTGTGATTTTCAACATTTATGAATTCTAGTACTTCTGAAAATTTCATGTAAACTTTGGGCCCTCCCCCAGAAAAATGCACATATGCAGATACATACTCTATTTTGCACACTGTTTCAAGGTATTTATGAAGCTGCATGAATCTTCTAAGGTCTAAAGATTATTTGGTTCATGACAAGACTTTTAATCCTTGAAAAAAGGACATTTCAAATGACATCCACTGAGGATAAATGATCATGTAAAAACAAACAAATGAAACACATTCTTTCTGCAGCAAAGACCAGCTGCTCCCCTTGCGAGAGTTTTTGCGTGACCCTTATAAATTTCAGACTCATGTGTTAAGGCCCAATTTCCATTCACATTCCAAAATCCAATCACTCCCTCATGTAATGGCCTTCCTTCCAAACGTTTACCATCCTGTGACATCCCCAAGGCACACCCCAGTTGTCCCTCCTAACCAGCTGGGCAGTCAAGGCAAGCCTCCCTGCAAAGCTGTCAAGGCAAAGGCAAGAGGTTACATAATTCCAATTAGCAGAAGCCCCACTGACTCTAAACAGCTCCTTACTGCTTCATCATCTTTCCCCTCCACGGAAATAATCACAATTGCCACCAACATCCTGAACACAAAAGCCGACAGAATAAACGTGGTGCTCTCAGGCAGACCTCAGGATTAAAATGTAATCTCAAAATAAAGTCTAATAACTTTCCCCCTTTTGAATACACTTGGAATAAAATTAGCATATAAATCAAAGCTTAATTAGGACATTGTAACAATGAACAGCACCGGCTGGTATTAAGGGTTTCAGGCCCAATATGATGCATCAAATAAACACCATAATTAGAGAACAAAATCAGGGCAGTCTCCTGGTAATCAATCACCCAGCCAGGTTCAAGCCTTTCAACTCGAGGGTCACCTCTGTTTTCTGTGTTGTGGATCTCACCTTCCAGCCAGTCTCCCCCAAGAGACTTCACGCATCTTCCTTTCTGCCTCTGGGACACCTCTCCAGCTCTTGGCTCTCAAAGGGAAGTCCTGGCACTGAGCAAGGGTGGGGAAGGCTTGCAGGTTGCTCAGCACGGGAGCCGGTGGGCTTCCCGAATGAAACATTTATTCTTTATTTGAGCTGCTCTAGGCCTGAAATGTCTGGGATAGAAAGCCAGAAATCCTTAAGAAATGTACGTTCTATTTTCACTATGCTCCAGCCACACTGGCTTCTGTGCTGTTCCACACAGACACAGCAAGCAAATGCTCACCTCAGGGCCTTTGCACAAGCTGCTCCCTCTACCTGAAATGCTCTTTTCCCACAGAGCCTTCTTTCTCATGTCATTTAGATCTTTCTACTAAAATGTCACTTCATCAGAGAGGTTTTCCTCACCACCACCACCACCCCTTATCTAAAACAGCTATCATTTTTTAAACTCCCTTTGCTGAGGAGTTTGAGGGGCCAGTAAATAATACCCTTCTTCCCTGTGTTAGTACTGATCCAATAGTGGGATGGCAGGGGGGAGAGGGCAAGACAAATGAGAGAACAAAATCTCATCTCTATTTCCAATTCAGATGATGCTAGAAAATGTGGCTTAAGCCTGTGGGCAGGTGGGCTTCTGGGTACCAACATGCAGAGCAGGCAGCAGGGGTTATGTAAGAGGTAAGGAAGGAGTAGCCAGCTGGAGCTTGCCGTGGGCAGGCTCACTCCTGGCAGAACAGAACGGAAGGGAGGAGGGCAGTACCTCACGTGCACCTTTCTTTATCCCAAATCAGCAGCAGTGAACCAGCCCCTCCTGCCTGGAGGAGTGTTCTGCAAGAGCAGGCGCTCCTGCCACATGGGAAGAACACGAAGAAGGGCCAATACTGCTCCTGTTCCCCACCTGCTTTAGCTTGTCATTCATCATCACCTGATGAATCCTATCGCATTTGCTTATCTTCTGTCTTTCTACACAAAATGCAGACTTCGGGAGGGTGGTGCTTTGCTTTGTTTACCACTACATTCTGAATCTCCAGGGCCTGGTAAATAGTAGGCAATCAGTAAATAGTAGTGGAATAAATGAATGAATGAATGAGTCTTTACCAGTGTCTTTGAAAAAACACCATACTCTTGGGCTGCAATGTGGCTGGGCTGGACCTACCTTTGATCCAGCAGACTTGTGAATGATTTCTTTAGGGTTCCTGCTGAAGGGACCAGAACCTTTTCCTTTGGAAAATCCTCATATTATTACCTATAATCTCCTTGAACTCTGATTTCCCATCTGATTCAGCTTTTCTGACCTCTAATCTTGAAGCTTCATGAATGTAGGACACTGTCTATCTTGCTCACTAGTGTATCCCCTGCACCAAGCACAGTATCTGGCACAATAAATAGTGGTAGCAGTAGGGACAGAAGAGAAGCAGGAAGAGAGGAAAGAAGGAAAGATGGAAGATGGATCTCCCTTCTTTCTAAGTCCCTTTCCCCAGGTCTGGGCTTCTCTCCTAAAGAGAACACGTGACCCAGCCCTCTGCTTTCAAAGGGGGAAGACATTATCATCTTCACCTAACAGATGAGGCCAGAGGCCCAGAGAAATTAAGCCACCTGTCCAAGGTCACACAACCAAGGTTACAGGAAGTGGTGGCAGAAGAGACTAGGATCCAAACCTTCTGAGTCCAAGGACAGTGCTTATCGTCTGACACCTGATTTCTTAAAACCACGTGTCCTAAGCACCCAGATCATGGCACTGTCAGTCTGGAGCAGCTTTAATGAGGGCACCATGGTGAATCCTCTTCCCTTCAGTGTCCAGTGAGGGAAGAGTCTATGAGGCCTCAGGCTGGGTTTGGGTTTCCAGTTATGTGGGGCTCGGCCATCTGCCTGAGGTCATGCTGGAGCATGGGCAGGAGCCACCTCCAGCCTCTCTGCCTCCCCCTCCTACTCCTCCTCCAGGTGTCTGCTGGCTCCCTGACACTGCCCCAAAGCCACTAGAGTCCTGCCTGGAAGCAGAGCTCCCTGCCTGGGTCACATTTCCTGAACATGCTACAGACCATGCCCAGAGGGGCCCAGCCTGGTGGGGGAGGCAGATGTATAAACAACATCAGTGGGAACTACTCCTTCTGCATTAGACTGACCTGCTGGTGAACGCTGCCATTGCTGGGTGTCCACTATGGACCAAACATGAAGCCAAGCACTTCACATCCATCAGCTCATTTAATCCGCAATAACTCTATGAAGCGGTTACAATCACTAGTGGTCCCATTTCACAGGTGAAGAAATTGAGGCTGAAAAAAGTAAATTACTTGCAAGTCCTACAGGTGGTGAGTGGTAAGGTCAAGAGTCAAGTGCAAGTCTGTCTCACTCCAAAGCTGGAGAGCTTCAACTCTTGCTGCCTATTCTATCCTTTCCTGGGTCCATCTTCTCCCCAGCCTGCCTCTCCCCATGCCGACCAAGAATAAGGGATGACTGAGCAAACACCCCTACAATGCCGCAGACTCCAACGCCTCCATCCCTATCCACATAGGATCATGAGCAAACATGCATTCTCGTCTCTCCACACCTTGCTCATGCTCCCCATCCTGCAAAATCCTGCTCATTCTTCAAGGCCCAGTTCAAATGTCACCACCTCTGTACCACTCTCCCAGAGTCAAATCTAATCACCCCGCATCTCCCTCCATGTGGAAAATATCCCTTTATTTCAGTGGTTCTCAAAATGTAGCCCCTGAACCAGCAAGATCAGCTGCCCATAGAACTTGTTAGAAATGCAAGTTCTTGAAACCCCAACCCAGAGCTATCGAATCAGAAATTCTGAGGATGAGTCCAGCAGTCTGTGTTCTAATAAATCTTGCAACTCAGTCTGATGCATACATACCAAAGTTTGAAAACTACTGCTCTATTTTAAGACATCTCATTAGAACCATTTGTAAGTGTTTGAGAAAATTACTAGTCTGTAAGGACCTTCAGGGTCAGGACTGGATGGTGTTGAGAGTTTGTCACATAGTAGGTGCTCTGTTGACTTTGAAAGTGCTTCCTTTCCTGGCAATCTCCTGGCTATCTCAGAGATTAGTGATGTTAGCAATGTCAGGCAGCCGGAGGGTGGAGGCATTTGAGTCGAGAGGGCCTTCCTCTGCCCTTGGCAGCAGGCCCCCTCCTTCAGTGTTGTACCCGCTCGTTGGAGAAGGCTCACAATTTTTCATTCATTCCTTTCACAAAAACTTATTGAGCGCCTACCAGAGACCATACACCACTAAAATGAGGACACAATGGTGAATAAAATATAGACTCTATCCCTATCCTCATGGAACTTACAGTCTAGTAGTGGAGACACAAACTCTCCAAATCATAAGAGCTAACTCTAAGTGGTATTTGCATTTATTAGCTTATTTAATTCTCATGATTACCCTAGAAATGGGTACTGAGATCATCCTCTTTCTACAGATGAGGAAGCAGATATAGAAAGGTGAAATATCTTGCCCAAATTCATGCAGCTTGTAAGTGGCAGAGCTGAGATTTGAACTCAGCAGGGGTTCATTTGTCCCTGCTCTTAATCACAACACAATACTGTCTTAAAATAATTATAGAACAAAATGATAAACTTTGATAATCACTGTGACAAACAGTACACAAGAGTGCATGACAGAGAAGATGGATGTAGTCAGTGAGGGGAGACTCAGACAAATGTCTTGGACAAAGTGGCATCTGAGGTGAGACCTAAAGGATAAGCAGGAAGTCACTCAGCCAATCAGTGAGGCAGGGTGTGTTATAGGTGAGGCCTTTCCATGAAGAACAGCCCTCGCAAAAGCCTTAAGGAAGAGGCCCCACCAGAGGCCAGAGCACTGGGACTGGAGTGGAAGAGGTGTGGCTAGAGGCAGGAGATGGGGTTGGAGGTGTGGTTTGGGGGTGTGTACCCCATCTCCAGGTTGCCATGACAACAATCCTTATCCTTGGTCCAGCACATGGCTTCCACTTTTCCAAAGAAATGTCAAACCAAGGATCCCAAGTGGATGGACAGATCCATTGTCTGTGAAAATATGGTTAAAGTCTAGAAAATCTCATCACTCACTGATATGGGTCAAATGTGTCCCCCAAAAGTTCATATATTGGAGACTTAATCTCCATTGTAACAGTGTTAAGAGAGTGGGAAGTCCAATTATGATATCTGAAAGGCAGAGTCTTTAAGGTGATTAGACTGTGAGGACCATGCCCCTATGAATGGATTGATCCATTCATGGAGTAATGGGTTGATGGTTTAATGGATGGTCATGGGTGTGGTTCTAATGGCCTTATAAGGAGAGCAAGTAAGCAGGTTAGCTCTTGCTCAGCCCATTCTCACCATATGACACCCCGCATTTCTGTGGAGAGTGACCACCAAGAAAAAGGCCCTCACCAGATGTGTTCCCTGAGCTTTGGATTTCCCAGCCTCCAAAACTGTGAGAAATAAATTTTGTTCCTTTATAAATTACCCAGTTTCAGGTATTCTGTTATAAGCAACAGAAACGGACTAATACACTCAGTCATTCAGAGATATAGATTGAGTGCCTGCCACATGCCAAGCATTCCTGTAAATCTCAGAGGTGTAGGTGTAGCCCCATCCTCCTGGAGTACATCCGAAGCGTGTCTGGGGAGAGAGAACTCTCCGATAACCACCATTTGCATTCCTCCATCAGTACTAACTATGGCTGTGGTCCCCACACTGTGTTATGTGCTCTATTTTATGGTCTGGTTCGCATTTTAATGAGAAATTAAAGGTACATTCCAAAATCACAACTAGAACTCCTAGTAACCAAAATGGACATCTCTTCATTTCAACAGCCACTTACTGTTCACAGGGTTTGAAACATTTCCTAAGCAGCTAGCTTAGCATAAATCATTTTCTGCTGCTCCATAAAATGAACTTTGCTAATAGAATCTAGGGTAATGAAATGAATATCTACAGACCTGTAATTCATTCTGCATAACATTTACACATTCTCCTCCCCTGAAATCTTGTTAAATGACTTTAGTCAGCAAGCTCAGCCTAAAGAGGAGGTGGAGAACACAGATTGGTTCAAAAAAGCCTTCAGAGAGAATTTTCAAAAGCTGTCTACATTGCCTCTTGTATTTTCTTTCTCTCTCTCTCTTTTTTTTTTCTATAGAATGAGACAAGTGGTATCATTGTGCAGATACCACTGAACTGTGACATCTTGGTTTCTCATTGCACAGTGGCTGAAAGCCAAACTCCATTACTTTGTCTAGAAGGCCCTATATAACTGGGTTGTTCCCCCACCTCTCATACTAGTTTTTCCTCACTCACTTCTCTAAGCCAACCCTCTTTGTGCAACTCAACTAAGCCAAGCTTATTTCCACCTCAGAGCCCTTTTTCTTGACGTTTCACTGCCTAAAATGCTATTCCCTCAGATTCCCACAAGGCTGGCTCTGATTCTTCATTAATGTCACAAATCAATGTCACCTCCTTAGAGAGGCTTTTGCTGATCACCTTAAGTTTCCCCACCTTTAGAACTTGACACTCTCTGGAATTATCTTACTCTTCAAATTTACTCAGTTTTTCTTTAATCTGTCTCCCCCTACTGAAATAAAAGCACCATTTAGAGCAAGGGCCAAGTCTCATCACTGTTGAGCACACTGATGCTGGAAGCTACATAGCTACATGTGAAAGATGCAAAGCCTGGGTCCCTGAATCACTGCTTGGAGGAGAGCTGCCAGATGATCATGAGCAACTATTCTGGATTTCAAGTGAGATTTGGGGGGTTATCTGTTACATAAGCAAGCATTCACTTAACTAATTCAATACCAATACCTTTTGACTATTTTCTATTGGGTTGTTAACACTTGTCTAATTGATTGGTATGAGACTTTCATATTCTGGATAGAAATCCTTTATTTGTTATAAAGTTGTAAATATTTACTCTGGGTCTGTCACTCCTCTTTTAACTTTCTTTTATGGTGTCTTTTGCTGTAAAGACATTCAAAAATTTTATGTAGCCAAATCTGCCCATCTTTTTTATCATATTATAGACTGTGTTATATGCTAGGAAAGCCTTCCTCTATACCAATATTATAAAAAATACTCTCCAAAATTTCCTTCTGGTTCCTTATTTTCCAGCTACAATTACTCCTAAGTATTTTATAGATATTTTTGTCATAAATAAGAACCTTTTCTCCATTGGTTGACAACTAAGTAATACTAATATACGAGGGGTCTTCAAAAAGTTCATGGAAAGAAGCTCCAGTGGCGCAATCGGTTAGCGCGCGGTACTTATATGAAAAAGTTCATGGAAAGATTCATATTACCTTTTAATTACATTTTCTACAAGCTTTTAGAAGTACCCTAGTATAGGAAAGGTATCGTTGTTCTATACATTTCCTTATACCCAGAACTCTAAGTAAAAATTCTTAATGGTCAATTCTCTTAGATAGTTCAGCCAAACAATTTTATCATCCTCAAATGATTATAATTTTGTCTTTTTCTCTCCAATATTTGTACCTCTCATTTCTTATCTTATCTTATTACTTTGGCTGGGACTCCAATGCCATCTTGATTACTCCCAGGGTTAATAGTCTTCCTTACATTGTTCTTGTCTTTGCTAGTAAGGCCTCTATTCTTGTGTCATTAAATGTAATGCTTGCTACTCACTTCTTATGCTGTTTATGTTTTAAAACTTTCCTCCTCAGAACTTACTGAAAGTTTTAATGAGGAAAAGATGTTGAATTTTGTAAAATGTATTTCAGCACTCATAGAGAAAGTCATATGGTTTTTCTCCTTTAATCTATTAGTAAAATGAACTCATTAACAGATTTTCTAATGTTGAGCTATATTTGCTTTCCTGGAACAAAACCTTACTCCATCATGGAATGTTGTACTTTTAATACTTTTCTGGATTTGATTTGCTAATATTTTATATAGAATTTCTGCAACTACATTTATAATTATATGTAGCTGTTTGAGGCCAGTGATCTTGAATGTTAGGAAAACAGGATGAAGAAAATTATAGATCCTCATGTTTTAGTTGGTTTACTAAAAGGACACATGGAGGAAAGTAACAGAATTTATAGGCATATCTGAGGCTGATGGTTAAGTCCTCTGCCGAGCCAATCTACTTGCTCACTTTAGAGCTGTTACACTATCCTGCTGATCCTGTGGAACTGGAAAAGGAAACTGGAACATGTGAGCAATTTGAGGTTTGGTGAATTTAATTTTGAAGGTGCTGAAGAGCTGTTCAATCATTTCAGTAAAAGATAATAGAGGCTAACGTAACAAAAGAAACCGAGACTACACCCAAGTATCTGGGTAGAGCCTCTCTGGCTAAAAATGGGCAGAAAAAGAAATCACAGAGGAAGACATTGTGGGCATTTCTCCTTCAGAAGTTTACAAGCAAAGGGAATTTCATCTTGAAATTTAATTTCTCAATGGGATCTTAATAATGGAAGAGAATGCATGTTCAAAGTTTGAATATTTCATTCTATTTGGGTTCATTTTACATATAATTTTGTACTGGAGGAGACAACATATCTGGGCATAATTAGAGAGGGAAAATAGAATATAAAAGCAAATTTTTTGATAATGTACAATTACCTGGAGTGTTCCTAAGATAGAGTGACCTAGGGTTAAGAAACGGTCTCCTATGACCCATTTCAGAGGGTGCAATGCCCACCTGATCCCAGGAGGACAGAAAGGAGCAGTAGTAGATTTCAGGTAAGCAGCCTCACAAAGGCAAGATCAGGGCCCTCCTGATGAGGGCAGCCTCACCCCTGGTGACCCTGGGCTTGGCTGCTAAGACCAGCAGATTAAGACAGGACAGAAGGAGGGGAATGTGAAGCAGGGGACTCTTTGGCCCCCTGTGCTCATGTTAGCCCACTCCCTTGTTAGCCTCACCACTACCAAAGGGTCTGTGAATTGGTAACCTGATGGATCAAAGCCCAGAATTTCAGTAGGAAATTTTTTGGTGAAATTACTTTTCTTTGAAGATCAAAAGCTATTTACAGAGTACACTATTCTGCTTCTCACCTCTAATTGGGACTTTCTGTCCTCAGGAAAATCTGACCATGACTTTCTTTTTCTCTACCTTCTCTGTATTTGCAAAAAAATTAGGACATGATCTATTCTGCAGATCTTGATAATGAGAGAGAGATAGAATAAGAGCAAAAGAGATCTTTACGTTCCAGCACAACTGAGCTTGCTATTCTCAAGATTTAGATTTAGTAAACTGAAGAGAGAAATGGAAAAAAACTCACTTCTGAATCTAAGCCAGACTCTACAATTCAGCTTTTGCCAGAGGCCCCGTCTTGTGCTGAGCACTCGTACAATTATTAATGAGGTTATGCTTTGATTCTCATTCTTCTGTTTCTGAATAGCACATGTGCCCCAATTGCATGAGAAGAAGTCAAGGTCTAGCCCTTGCCTGGTTTTCCAACCATCACAAAGGACCAAACATCTCTAACCACAGCAGAGCAGGAGTAAGGACTGGAAGCCTGGTCTGTTTTTCTCCAGAGCCTGCTCTCTCTACTTCCACATTAGACCATAGATATGCCTTGTTGGTTTCATCACTTGCCAGTTTTCCACACACTTATCTTCCTCTTTGTTGGGTATCTAGTGCTAATTCTATTTTTAATTGGCTGAAGAGCTTCCTTAAGGAGTTATTTTTCAAAGGTTATATGGGTAGCATACTTATTGAGTCTGTCTTGAGTATTTATTTCTTTTGCCTTCACATAAGAATAATAACTTGAATGGTTATAGAATTATGGGGTCTCTATCTTTTTCCCCTGTAAACTCTATAAATATTCCTCCTTTGTATTCTAGCATTTAGTGTTGCAGATAAGAAATCCAGCACCAGCAACCAACCCTCTCTCTTTTGCAGCTAGTTTATTCTTCCTGTTTAATAGATTATAGGATTTTTCTCCTGGTTAGAATTCCAGATTTTTAGATGTGTATAGGTTTGTGCCTGGATAAAACTGTGACTTTGAAATCTAGCTTCACACATTTCTTCTGTTAGGGGATTTTTAAAATATATTTCTTTGATTATTGTTTCTTCTTTATTCACTCTGTTCTCTACTTCAGTATTCTCATTTTGTGGATCTTGGAACTGCTAGCTCTATTTTATGTTTCTTGTCATTTATCCCATAATTTCTACCTGTCTTTTTGCTCTGCATTATGAGAAATTTCTCCAAGTTGTCTTCTAATTTGCTAATCCTATTTTCAGCTGTATGCCTCTTTTAATAGTTACTGTCTCCACTGATTTGCTTTTTTCTTTTATTTTGTTCTTAGAACTCTTTTCTGTTGCCTGATAACCCCTAATTCATCTCAGCTTTCTCTTATTTTATTAATTCAGTATCTTTTAAAATACCTCTGAGAATATTCATTAGACATGTAAATTTTTTTTCCGTTTCTTGTATTAACTCTGTTTCACTCAGAAATATTTGCTCTAAATTCTCAGCTTTATTTCTCTCCTTCAAGCTGCTGATTCTCCTTATTGTACTGATGTGCACTTTGTTTTCTGTAGTTCTACATGAAGTCCAATGCTGGTGAGGACTGGTAGCTGTCATGGAGTTCATCAGCTACTATAGACACAGCTCCTTCAGTGCCTCTCCACACCAGGTGTGCTGAGTTAGACGGGATGGGTTCTGAGATGGGCCCCTCTTTGGATCCACAGGCTGAGCACAGGGTAGTGGACAGATGGCCCCGCCAGGCCCATGAATGGCATCAGCAACCCCCCTTACCCCCGAAATGAGCACAAGCATGGTGTTCACATCTATTACAGTCTGGGGATAGAGGCTGTGGTCACATGCTCTGGGTGAGTCTGGCACAACCCCTCAAATCTTTCAACCCCTCAAACCCCTCTCTCTGCACAAGGACACCCTTGTTCCCCATCTCCCACATCTAATGCTCACCCTGAATTTCAGTCACCCCCACATCTGCCCTTGGTGAGTGTGAGCCAGTCACCTCTGGGCAACCTATCTGGCTAGATATGGTGATTGATGGGCATGGAGAGGGAGCAGGACGATCGCAGGGAGATGTGCAACCTCTGGCCTGGACTGGGAGCTTTTGGAGAGCAAGGACAGGGTCTTAGGCTCCCTCTGTTTCTAGCATAGTGCTGGCCTATAGTGCCTGCATGGTGAATGACAATGGAATGTAAGACATGCACTTCCAAGCCTCTAGGCCTGTGTTCCCATTTTGATGCTGTTTAGCAGGTCCTTCCCATCCCCACTGTTGCTCCCATGCCCAGGCTCAACCACCTTTTGCAGACTTCAAGGCTCAGCTCAAATATCACCTCAAAGGAAAACTTCTCTGCCCTTCCTCTGTGCCTCCAGACCTCACCATGGTTCCTAATGTGCTCTGTACGTTAGTCGTAGGCTCCAAGCACACGTGCGAATGAATAAATGCACAAATAACCGGACCCCCTACTAAACTATGAATCCGAGGCAGGGATCACATCCCAGTGAAGTTCACATCACTGGTGAGGATGCCTCAGCATGGCAACTGGCACAGAACAGCCAAATACTGTTTATCTGAATTGAATGATACAGTGTATTATTATCCCCAAATTAGGGTATTTCCATTTTATTGTCAGACTCTAGGAAATCAAAAATTCCTAGTGGTGAAGTCTTAGGCACCATAATACCCTTGGAATCAGGAAAGGAAATGAAAGGAAATTCATTATTGAGCAACCTCATATATTCCAGGCCCTTTATCAGGAGATCTCATCATCATAAAAGAGGAGCTAATGTTTACTGAGTATTTACCAATTGCCAAACAATGTTTTAAGTATTTTACATAGGAAACCATATTTAATAGTGCTGTGAGATAGATGTTAATATTATCCTTACTTTTCATAAGAGTAACTCCAACCAAGAGGTGACATAACCTGTTGAAAACTGCAGAGCTAGTAAGTGGCAGAGCTGGGATTTGAGCGCAGGCAGTCTGGTTCTCACTCTGGGCTCCTCATCATGCAGTATACTAGCTCATTCATTTAGTGTCCCCACCAATCCCGCTATGTTCTACTACCCCACTGCACAGATCAGGGCCCTGAAGCTCACACAGAGTGTGTGATTTCCTCTCACTCAACCAACATTTGCAGGAGCCTGAGGCTAGACACTGGTGCACGGCAGAGCAGGTAAAGTCACTAGATCGGCCCTGTTTCGGAGCCCACACCAACTCTGCCACACACGCTACCTCCCTTCCCAGCCTCCCTGAAATGAGGTACAGAGGGCAGCCCCCTGACCGAGCATCACACCACAATGCCCAGATGCTTCCATGAGGTGGCAGCAGGAAAGTGGAGGAGGCCAGTGACATCCTGCCTTCATGGGTGTCCTGAGCAGATCAGGGCCATGCATAGAGACACTTGAGAAGCACAAGTGAGCTGAAGACTTGACATCAAATGGCTTCCATTTACTAAGGGCTGGCTATGGGCCTTATTTATACTAAGCATCGCTTAATTCTCTCCACAATCTCGTGAGACAACTATCAGCCCCATTTTACAGATAAAACTGGGGCTGAAAGATGAAGTTCCTGCCCAAGGTCACTCGTCAGTGAGTGGCAGAACTGGATTTTGATTGCACGCATGTCTGATGCCAAAGGCCAAGCTCTTGGCCAGGAAGGTTGGCCGCCAATTCACCTTTGCCCTATAGACATTTCCCTACAGATCTGCTTCACAGCTGCCAAGCTTGTGAGAGGGTCGGTGGGAAGAACTGGGAGAGGAGGGTAGATTCGGCTCAGAGAGCAGTGAGAGGACATCCCAGGCAAGGAGCAGGAATTGGTGGGGAGGGCTGGGGAGGCATGACACTGGTAAGGGCGTGGTGCACATGTGGAGTTTCCCAGTGCCCGGCTGCCTACAGAGGTGGGCAGGGGAGAGGAGACCTATGAGAACCATGTTTTGGAGGGTCCTGAGTGCACAGCTACGGAGTCTGGTCCCGGGTGCAGGTGAGCAGTCAGAACCAACAGCCACAGTTCCCACTTCTGTGGAGGAGGGGCTTCCCAGATCTCGGGCTCAAGATCAGAAGTTACCAGATGTCCAAGCTTCCGGCCCCAGCCACATAACTCAGGCTCTGTTCAAAGGTTCCATTCTGGGGATCACAGTGGAGGCACAGCGGGGTGCCATTGGCCACAGAGGGCCTGCCCTGGCTGGGACATTGGCCCCTCCTCTCCTGGGTCACAAAGCCACAGCCCCACAGTGTGGTTGTCTCAAGCCAAGTCTGCTTGCACCTCTGGGACTAAGAAAAAATGAATTATGCTCCTCACAATAGGAAGGCTACTTACCACGAAGTTGCACTTTCACACACTCTTTTTGGAGCAGACACAGCACCCGATCTGACCAGATGGAAGCTTTCCCTTAACCATTTTTTCTTAAGCATCTCCTCCCCTAGAGCCAGTCTTTACCTGGTGTAAAGCCTATTTAAGATCAGCACACAGTGATTTACGGAGCAGTTTAGAAATACTCGGCGTTGTGCTACTTGCAGTTGGAATGATGAGAGTTTACAATGTCATTTCTGCCCTCAAGCAGTTTGCAAAAATCTCTGCAAGAATAAAACCACAACAATAGCACCAAGAGTAAAAAGTTACCATTCAGTGAGTGCCCACCTACCACACATTAGTACACATTATATTATTTAATCATCAAAATAATGTAGCAAAGACAGTCACCAGGACTTTATAACTCAGTATTCCTGTCTGTAGCATGACTATCATAATACTAGTTCAACTGATATTACAGTTGCAAATTGAATGAAGCATCAAGTCTAAAACACTAAAAAAATTATTTTAATTTAAAAATAAAACCTGAAAGCCCTATCTGACCTTCCAAATTAAGATGAATTACAGGCCAAGGGACAGAGAAGGTAAACAGTGTGTCAGAAAGAAAATGCATGCATGAGACCCACATCACAGTTGGACCAGAAGGCCCCCATGAAGGCCCCCAGAAGGCTCCCACCGAGGTGGACCATTGCATGAACAGATGCTCAGGGGCCCAAGAAGGACCAGGTGAAAGCAAACAGCTGTGCCACCCAGGCTAAGCCACAGAGGCCAGAGGTCTGCAGAGGCTTCTGCCAGCCCCGACCCCGCAGCACACTGCTCTGATTGGCCTGGGGAGGTCACTTTGGGAGCTGAGACCTTCAGGGGCAGATCCAGGAGTGCATGGTAGGAGCCCAGGACGCCTGCAGCAGGCAGCCGTGACCAGCTCTGTGTGAGCTTGGGCGAGTCACTGACTCTCTAGGCTTCATTTTCTTCTTCTGTAAAACAGAGGAATTAGAGGACACCATCAACTTTTTAACTGGGTTATGGACCCCCCTAGTAAGTAACCTGAAAGTTACGGACTTGTTCCTCAGGAAAAAGAATGCACTTTTATTTGGCTTAATATATCAGCGATGTTTCTACCACCATCCACCCTCCCCCAAAGTACCCCAGGTAACAACTGATGATGATTTTAGGTCTAGACAAGGTAAGTCATGGTTCTATTTATAGGAGGCCTTCAATGCCAGGTTCAGGCAGGGTTTAGGCTGCAGCAGCAGGAAGCCATGGAAGGTAATAGCCAAAGAATGATGTGCTCGAAGTACCCACTCGCCCAAGTTCTGTGTCATCTTCACCAAGGATCCAGGACCAAGCAAGCCAAATTTACAACCCACAGCAGTCATGTGGATGCCCATTTGCTGTGGAAGCCAGAAATTTCCTTTCTGTTGATCTGAAGCGGGACAACAGCCCTGAATCCTGGGAGAAGGATCTTGCTGAGCCCATAGCAGCAGCTGAATATCTTCATCTCATAGGGCTGAACAGCAAACATGGGCCCTATGCTCTTTAGACACAAGATGTTTCTTGGTTCTCTGAGCAGCTGGTGGACTCATATGCTTACCTGTATGTCCTGCTCAGGAGACATCTGTCACTAACTCCAGTCCAACCCACCAGCTGGCTGTTAAGTATTGGCACAGAAATTCAGAATCCCTCTGACATAATGAACTAGGTTTGCCATCTCCTGCTTAAGGCATCAAGTCAGGTCTTGTCTTAGTGGAAACTCATCTCTTCTTTGGTGTTTTAAGAGAGGGGGCCTCTGAGTTGCAAGAACAGACTACAGGAAAAATTCCATGTGTGACGTGTGGGCGGGAGGGTCTCAGAGCAGGGCTCTCACCTCTGGCTGCATGTTAGAATCACCTGGGGAACTCTTAAAAAATACTAACACTGGTTTCCACGTGGCCACGTGGTCTAAAGCTCCCCAGGTGATTCTAATGTGCAGCTTTGGCTGAGAACCACTGTCCCAGGCAACCCAAGTATTTAATAAACCAGCTTCAAGGCTCTAAGACCAAAAGGACCCTGATGCAGAGCAGTCAGTGGTGAGTGGCACAAGCCATGTGCAGTGCCCAAGAAAAAGTGTAGTTTTGACTGGGGGAGGACTCCAGAAGGGCTTCTTGGAAGTTGGGTCCCAAGGCAACAAATCTACAAGCAGACATGAAGGGGAAGGGCACTCCGGACAGAGGAAACAGCCTAAGCAAAGATCCAGAGGCAGGAGAGCCTGCTGGGGAATCAAGTCTCTGCGTTCTTGGGGGAATAGGTCTTACCAAGTGAACTCTAAAATGCCTTTTACATTGAACCTGGCCCCACAGTTTCTGTATTCTTTAGCTTGATTGAAAGTGTTTCTGACTTCAGTGCTTAATTCTTTGTTTTTGTAAAGGACTGTTCTTGAACTGGAACTGGAGGTGTAAGAAGATGGGGTGATAGTTTTCTGAGTAATTTAAGAAGACTTTTCACAATAGCTTTTTAGTTTTCTTTCCAGGAAATCATCCTTGACAAGGGGGCAAGAGAATTGTAACCAATTTTTACAGTAACAAATAACAGTGACCTGTTACCAATTCTGCTTACCCTGTACACCCTACCCTTCGGGACACAGAGCCCAGCCAGCTGGCTGGCCCAGAAATTTGGAGAGAGGAGCCACAGTGAGAAGACAGTGACAGAAATTCTCCATGGACCACTAGACATTCACATCTGTTCATTCAACCAGGAACAAGAAACCAAGAAACCAAACAAGACATGGCCTGGCCCTGTCATAGTCTGATAAATGGGGAATCAAATTAATCTGTATAATCCTTCAGTGTCCAAAATCAAATTAATCTGTACAATCCTTCAGTGTCCAAAACCGCAGGAATAGTCAACATGTGCTTAGTTGTCCATGCCAGACATTATTATTGAGCCATTTAAAATGATGCTTTTGAAGACTTTTTAGTGACATTGAAAAATGCTCTCTCTATAATATTAAATAAAATTATATCTGAATTCATGACATGATGAATTAATTCACTCATTCTACAAATGTGACAGGCACTGTTCTGGGCACTGAGGAATTAGCAGTGAACAAAACTTGAAAGTCCCACCTCTTGTTAAGCTCTCAATCTAGCAGGAGACAAACAATAAACACATAAATAAGCAAGAGACACAGTGTCAGATAAGTACAATCAAGGAAAATGAATCGAGAAAGGAGGATAGGAGGAATTTTTCTCCTTCGTGTTTTAATGTATTTTCTAACAAAAAAAAAAATTGCATGTATGATCAGAAAAAAATACTTTTTACAAAAAAAAAAGCCATACCTAAAAAGTAATTGAATTAAGGACTGAAGTTGGCTCACAACTTGGACCTAAGCTGGGATTCAGACATGTGACTCCGTACTACTGCCAGGTGGAGAAACGGACACTGGTGAAAGAAGGCAGGGCCCTGGTCTGCAGCAGCCCAGGGGATAGAGCAGCTACTGAGGCAGCAGCCCAGTTCCTAGAGCCTGGCTTAGATTCAGGAATGTGGCATTAGTAGAGTTCTTAAAATCGGGGCAATAGTGACAGCAAGATACCCCTCGTGCCGACTCCCCAATCCCACCTCAAAAGTCTCAGATGTGCTTGACTGTGCTCCTACGTGAGGCCAGGCTTGATCTCTGAGCCCAGGGTGGGTCTGAGCCTGCAGGGGGTGAGGAGTTCTAAGGTGGCCTTCCAACGTGACATAACTGCCTCCCAGGATGGATGGTTAAATCAACGACTTCCACTATGAGCACTTGAAAGTTCCATACTAGTTTCTGTCATCTTTCTCCTTCTGTCCTTTGCTGTGGCTCTGGTCTGCACCTAGCAGATGAATTATTTAGGCCACTGAGTAAGAAGACATGGATGCACAGGATGCGAAACACCAGAGAGCAGAGTTATGAAGGGGGTCCTAAGAGACGGCTGGCCCAGGGCCAGGGGCTTCCTTGGGCCTGCCTATAGGCCAGCACTATAGGCTGGCTTCTTTGGGTTGATGTGCCCACCCACCAGTTTCCACAAGAACACCATCTCACTGAGAGATTTCACATCCATCACCACCACTTGGAGGCAGGCGACATCCTCGAAGTGGTCCAGCCACTCAAGTCCAGATGCCCTCATCCTGGCCCTGCCTAGAATAGCGTATCGACCCGTGAGCCAGTACGTTGGCTAAATATGGCAGGAAGTCCATAGCCATCAGGAAATAGAAGGCTGTACCAGGAGGGCTTTGCCTTCTCTCGGATACGGGGGACTCTTCCAGGACATCCTAACGCCAAGTTCACCTTCCTGCCTCCTTCCTGGAAAGGCATCAGAACACAGAGGCCTGGGCAGACAAGAGTCTAAGGTTTAGCTCTGCCCCTCCCTAGTCATATGATCTTAGTCATGTGATCTCTTTAGTCATGTGATCAGGGTACTTAACCTCTCTGGAGCCCTGTTCTCTCATCTGTAAAAGTAGGGATTTGCACTCCTCAAGTAGCCTTGGAGAGGATGAAAAGAGAGCATTCACAAAGGGCCTGGCACCTTACAGGGGCTGTGTAACGATAACCGTTGCTTGTATCATTATTTTTTCTCCTCCTTTCTGTTCTCACAGCAGCGTGGCATCCAATAAAGGCTTTTCTCCACCTGAACCACAAAGAAAGTCTCCCTCCCTCTGACCCTTCTTGCTGTGCCCTGGGACCACACCACGTGTGTGGACAACAGTCCCAAGACCATGAGTCCACAAGGATTTCACTTTCCAGGGCCAAGCCACACCAGCTCTTCTGTGCTCTCTGCTGCCCCCTGTTGGTTTAGAGCAGGAAGAGCCAGTTGCCCATTTTGCCCACAGGGTTACACCTTCTGTGAAAATGATGATGACAGAAAGGCAACTCCAAGCAATTTAAAGAAAAAAATAAGCAAACAAGAAAACTCTGGGGATTTGTAGACATGCATCCCAGAGACAATCCTGCCCTGCCATGTTTGGCTTCTTTAGGATATTGTGATCTGAGGCTTTGAGAAAAATAGGACACTAGGCCTTGCTTTTACACGCTTGGGGGGGGGGGGGTCCTTACTACATTTCCAGAGAGAATGAATTTGAGCAAGTTCTGCAAGTGACTGGCAGCAGTGTTGCCATTTTCCCCATTCTCAGGCCTATGTCAGGCTAACAACTGATCACTCTATTTCTTTCCTGCTAAACACAGACCCAGCTGCAGAATCCTTCCCAACACAGCTCCATCCCAAGCAGACAGCTCTAGTCATTGATCAGAGTTGGCTCACAAGATGAAACCTGCTTTACATCTTGGAGTTTGGAGCTCAGTTTGAGGCCTGCAGCCAAGGGGAGGATGTGGATCAGAACTTCCTGCTCTGTGCCTGCTCCTGTGTCACCTTTCTCTGAGTAGTCTGGGAGAAACAGAGCAGCACTGGGCTTCTGGTTTTGAAATGTATTAGCTATTTTCTTTAGAAAAATTACTAAAGATAAGGTATCACTAAATTGGGACTTAAAGGCATCACTGAGCCATAGGGTGTGCTGGTGTTCTCTTGACCGAGCAAAGAAGGTTGCTGTTATGCAGGAATATTGCCCAGCCTGTGGCCTGGGAATGGCAAATAAGTGGGTATTTGGATGATATTAACTGATGTATTTTTCCCCAGTATTTCTTGTTACTGCCTTGGAGCAGCTGAACTGGACCACAAGGCACCTGTTGCCTCCTGGTTGGGTGATTACAGCAGAACGGTGGAGAAATATAGAGCCAAATTGTTGGTATTTAAGGTTGCAAAAGCTTTCCAGGTTCTTGAGTTACAAGTTCTGGGCTTTTCAGTGGCAGAGATGCCTGAGTCCTGCAAGAGTCAGGGCATAAAGTGTATGTCGTAAATGACATATCTGGACGAAATTATGACTAGTCTGAGCCATGCTTATCACTCCCCAGACTAAATAAGAATTCCACATGCTAGTGTAAGAAGAGGAGGGACAGGCAAAGCAGAGATCTCAGATTTGGGGAGACCCCAGAGAAGAGGGCCTGCACCCTGTCCACCACCCACCCAGGTCTAGGCCAGGCCCCAGGGCAGGATAAATTGGGCATCTGAGAACAGATATGACCAAGGCTTACTTCCTGGGTAAAGCCTGAGCAAGTGCCAAGTCTGGCTGAATTTTCCCCTCCCAGGACACAGCAGAAAAAGGAAGATTAAGTAGAAATGGTTGCAAGAATGTAACCTTCTGCATTTTTCTATACCAGAGTGGTAGGAATCTAATCTGAGTCAATTCAGTGAGATTTTATTCAGTCCAGGGTTTCACTAGCTCTTCTCTTTGTGGTGTTTGTTTTTTTTTTGTAGTGTTTGGGGGTACCAAGGCATGGAGGGAGAAGGAATCTTCCTTTAGCATCACCTGTCCCATTGTCATCCACTGAGCTGCCCCAGTCCATCTGGTCTCTGGATGTCAGTTCACACAAACAGCTGCTCCAGTGGCCTTGGCCCAAGGCCTGCTGAGTCTCCATGTCCTGGTGCACAAGACCACGTTCTATTGCCTTCGTGCTTTGTGTGGGCATGTGAGGGCCTTGGGAGACTTCTACTTGATGCTAATTCACATGAAGTATGAGCTTAGGCAAATTACATAAATTAGATAACTTCTCCATGACTCAATTTCCTCACCTGTAAAATAGAGATAATAATAATTAATTTCTTACCCCATAGGGTTGCTGCGAGGATTAAATGAATTAACACATGTTAAGTGTCTAGAACACTACAAATGTGTTGTAGACATTGTTCATAGCATTGCTTGCTACTACTAACAAAGGGATGAATGTTAGAAAGGCTCTATATACAAATGCCAAATATTTAATATTTATTCACAGGCATTCTGATGTATCTTCTTGGGTGGGAGAGAAAGGTGGGGTCATAGCCAGGGCTTTAGGAACAGCACATAGTACTAGAAAGTGCTGATATTCCAAATAAGACCCAACAGAATGGTCCTGTAGTCTGCACTGTGCATGGCATGGCCCCTTTAGTTTCTAGATGGTAAAGAGGAAGTTCTGGGATGAAAAGGCAGGTGGCCAAGGCACTAGGTGGAGGAGGAGTGGTGGGGACCTCCAAGGACTCAGGACACTAGTGCTCTCTCTCTCTTTTTTGATTAAACAATTTATTTGAGCAAAGAACAATTCATATATCAGGCAACTCTCAGAACCAGAGGAGATTCAGAGAGCTCTCAGGACACTGGCTCTTTATGTAACAAATGTTATAGCATTTTACTCTTTTAACAGCCAGTATTGCCTGAACAGTGTAAGCTGGCTGCCTCCCTGCCCTGGCCCTGGGCATGTCCACAGGAGTGTCCTGTGCATGTGAGCATCACAGTCATGAGGCTGGTCCCACCCAGGTGACAGCAGGAGGAGCAGCTGACAGTGGTGGGACTTGTTGGGTTGCCTCTTGGCTGGATGCTCAGCCAAGGCACCAGGTCAAGAGAGGGCACAGGCTTAAATCCAGGTGGGACCAGATGTTCTGCCTGACCAAGTACCTTGAAGCCAGCTTACCTGCTCACTTTGTGCAGGGCCAGCACCCAATCTGAGCAAGCTCCTGGAAATGGGGCTTTGTCCTAGGCCATCCTGAATCAGCTGGACTTAGCCCACTGCTATAGCAGATTCTACAATCCTCAGCCCCTCCCCTTGGCCTGATGCCTGAGGTGCTTTACTGGGTGACTTATCTTCTGCACTTTGGACAATCTGTAATTGTCCCTTTGGTCATTCTACTTCTGGAGCAATGTCCCAGCCCAAAGATGGCAAATAAGTCTTACTTCCTGTGCCAACTCATGTGATTGGTAGTGTCTGCCTAGAATTCAGTGTTTGGAAGGTGGCCCACTCAGGGGGGAAGGATCATTTAGCATTTGTCTGCCACAGGAACTGGGAGTAGAGGGGGCTGTAAGCATGTGGTGTGTTAGTCATTCCTGCCCCAGGCATATCAGTCCAAATGTGGATTCTTCAGCCCCTGTGGAAGAGAATTGGACATATGAATAATTAAGAAGAGGGAATGAACAGATCTGGGCTCTGAAGGTGTCTACGAGATAGATTCACCAAAATCTGGAAGTGATCACCAGAGCTTCCTTAGGGACCATTAACAATTTACCAGGCAGTGGCCTGCGATGCCTGTCTTGCCCCACAAGTCTTTAAAGGTGGGGTGACTAACGTCCCACTCAGCCTGGGACTGTTCCAGTTTGAGCACTGAAAGTTCCACATCCCAGGAAACCCCTCAGTCCCAGGCAGACTGGGACAGTTGGTCAGCCTGCCTACAGAAGATACATAAGGCCCTGTCTGTCCCCTGCGCCCAGGAGTGATCCCGCAGCTCGGTAACCAGGAGCACGCATTCCTCTTCAGATGGAAAGATGTGCAGGACACTGCTCTAAGCATAGTGGGTGGCTCTTATGTGAAATGTTTGCCCAAGATCCTGAGGACTTTCGATTCTCCTGACTTTTCCTTGTGGATGAAGATGAAATACACAGGGTGGTGGAGATATATCCATCTGGAGCCAGAGTACTCAGTGGCTCTTACTGCAGAATGAAACTGCATCTGCATGGCACATCAGCTAGCCACTGACCAATCACAGATAAAGCACATGGTATTCTGGCCACAGGCTAGGGCAAGCATCTCTCCCCTACAGAGGAAGACACACTTGGAGTAACACTAGTTTTATTTATCCAACTCCCTCCTTTCTCCAGCTCTGCAGATCATTAAGAGTAATACCCTCCCCTTAAATTCCCAGTCGACTGCTCTCACCGAATAAGCCTGCAACTAAAAATGCTTTTAAGGTGCCCAAAGACCCTCTTCTCTGGCACCCAGGAAAGATAAAAACAATCCCTCTTGCTTGTCTCTAGAAATTTACTTTTCAAAGCTAGAAAAAAGGGGGAAACAAAAGCAGAGCACAGAGTAAAATCATTCACATTGGTCAAACGTTCATAACCAGCCATCCAAAGGAAAGGAAGAAATTGATAATTAACTGCAGCTCCCGGTTTGGGTCCTTTCTGCCTTCAAAATGCTAAGAAAAATCTCCACTTGCACTCAGCTACATCTGCTCAGGGTGACATCTGTCAACCTGGCAGTTTAATTGTTGGTAACAGTATCTCCCTGTTATTCAGACACCACACAAATAGCATAAATACGATTTAACCACCCCTGCCAGAAATCACAAATTTGTGTCGTGCGTGCTGAACACTGAGGCTGATTAGCACAAAATTTAATTTTCGTTAATATCAGCCCAAGACAAGCAGAGCATGAAATTAATGTGATGTGTTAATATTGTGCTTCACAGTTCCAACTGTATCCTGTAAATTCTGTCATGGGGGACAGGTGCCACTCTGCATGGGGAACACTCTAGCAATCAGTGTGGTCTGAGGGCAGAATGAGCTGCCCCAGAGGTGGTGTTTCCTGCAGTTGTAGGAATTCAAAGCGGCATTGGATGACAACTTCTGGAGGCACTGGATGGCAATTGGATATTATGGTGGGAATTAAGGACTAGTAGCCTTTGAGGTCCTTTCTAATCCTGAGGTTTTGGGATCTTAAATCTTAAGTAAACTTCCACGGCTCAGATGCTATTATCTAAGACAGTTAGCAAACTACAGCCTGCAGACTCAATCCAGCTCATTGCCTGTTTTTGTACAACTCTTAAGCTAAGAATAATTTTTACATCTTTCAGTGACCGAAAAAAACAAAGGAATATTTCATAATGTGAAAAGTATATGAAATTCAAATTTCAGCATCCATAAATGTACTTTATTGGAGCTCAGCCATGCCCGTTTGTTTTGGTATTGTTTATAGCTGCTTTTGTGCTACGACAGCAAACTTGAGCAGTTGCAACAGAGACCATATGAACTGGAAAGCCCTCAATATTTACTATCTGGCTCATTACTGGAAATGTTTGCCAACCCCTGATCTAAGACAATAATAGTTTTCAAATGGGCTCTTTGGAAAAGGAACTAGGACATCAAGGGAGAGGAATGGGGCTTCAGGCTTTAGCCAAAGCAGCTGCCCTTGTATCAGTTATACACAATGTGCTTTCATTTGAAAAAGGGATCACAGCTAAACAAGGTTCAGGATATGCACAATAGTTCAAAACATTTTTCCTTTGGAGAGACACATTGTGGTTTTTGAATGGTGAGCTACAAGGTGGCTCCAGGAGATCTCCAAGAGATCCAAGACTAGTCCAAAATGCAACTGAAACAAAAGTCCTGTGTGTATATGAACTCTGTGTTCCTCCAAACCAAGGGGTTTGGGGCTAGGGACAAGTACATAGTGAAATATATTATAATCCTCATGGAGCACATTCCAGGAATTCTCCTATATACATAGCTTCCCTTTACTTCTCTGCCCCACTTATTCATTTTTAAATAAATTTGTATATATTATTAATAGAGTAAACCTTTCATGGTAGACCAATATCTACATCAAGTCCCTAGAACCTGTGAACGTTATCTTATTTGGGGAAAGTGTTCTTGCAGATATGATCAAATTAAGAATCTTGAGATGAGGAGATAATCCTGGATTATCTGAGTGGGCCTTAAATGCCATCACAAGTGTCCTTACAAGATAAATATATAGAATAGGAGACACACAGAGGAGAATGCAATGTGACAACAGAGGCAGAGACTGGAGTGATGCAGCCACAAGGCCAGGAATGCCAGGGCAGTTACTAGAAGCTGGAAGGGCAAGAAATGGCATCTCAAGAACCTGCTGGACTTCAGACACTTGGCCTCCAGAACTATGTGAGAATAAATACCTGCTGTGTTGAGCCATCAGGTTTGTGTTAATTTGTTACAGCAGCCTCCAGAAACTAATGCACAGTTACAAAAGGGTTTTACATAAATGGTCCCACAACCTTGATATAATTATTTTACTACTTTATGTTGAGTACCCACGTGTCACTCAAAAGCCCATTCAAAGGTTTTCTCTCATAAATTATGGTATGGGAAGAGCATGAGGTAATTTATTTAAAGTACCTGGCACATGCTAGGTAATAAATGAAAATTCCTTTTTTTCCTTTCTGGAGACAGAATCGATTGCTCCTTCCTTTGAGGTCACATGGCATTTCACATACTTTAATTAGCACTTACCTCTCTCACCTATGCTTCTGTGTTTTAAATGTCAATCACTCCTTACCGGTAGGTAGGCTATGAACTTCTTGGAGGCAATGATCTATCATATTCTTCTTCTTTTCATTTACTTTTTATTGGAGTTTAACTTAACATACTGTAAAGTGCCCATAACTTAAGTATATGTCAGAGACTGTTTACAACTGTTTACATCTGGGTAGCCACCACCCAAATCAAGAGATAAAGCATGTCTAACACCCAGCAGCTCTTCTATGCCCCCTCCCAGCCAGGACCCTCCCATAAGAGTAGCTACTGTTCTGACTTCTTTTAACATAGTTTTGTCTGTGCTTAAATATCTTATAAATGAAACCCTATAGTATATACTCTTTAGAATATGGCTTCTGTCACACAGTGTAATGTTTTTAACATTTATCCACGCTGTTGTATGTAGCAATAAAGAGTTCTTCTCTGTTGTATGAAATTACCACAACTTATTTATCCATTTTCTTATGGATGCATGCTGGGGAGTTTCCAGTTTGGAAGTATTACCACTAACGCTGCTAGGAAGGTTCTTGTACATATCCTGCCAAGGAAGAAAGCACTAATTTCTGTTGTTCTACTCCCATAAATATTTCTGATATTTACGGGAGTAGAAGTTCTGAATCACAAGGCAGGTGTATAACCAGCTTTAGTAAATACTGCTGAATAGTTATTTGTACAATTTATTAACATACAAATTTTCATTTACTCCAGCAACATGGGAAATTTGGAGCAATGCACCAAATTCTCAGCAAACTTTGTCAGTTTTTATATTTCTTATGTACTAGGCCTTTCCTTCCTTCCTGACCATGGTGGCCAGGTACAGACATCTGGCCAGGTAAACCATAGGCCAGCTACCAACTGACGCTGTCTTGCACGAAAAAAATGAGTTGGATCAGTTAGATCCTCTCCCTCAGAAATTAAAGCAACAAAACAAAGAGAATAACACAGCCTTCAACAGCAGCAAATAATGAAAAGCTATAATGGCTATGATCAATCAATATAAGCCAAAGATAGGAGAAACTGTAAGGAAGCAGAAACTATAACAGAGAAACTATGCAGAGTACAGAAGAAGGAAGCCAGCTGAGACAAGGACAGAAAGGAGCCAGGAAAATCGCAGGGAAACAGAGCATAGATTCCAAGGCCATGTTCTGAAGTTACTAGGGTGGCCTTAGATTCAGAACTACCCTGCAGCTTCCAGCTCCATAAGGTCTTGGGGTAGGGTCTGTTCATGAATCTCCATGACATCACATATCCCTTTTCTCTCAATAAATATCCTTGCTCTGAGCCCCTCCTCACTTTAGTTGAAATAGCTGGAATGAGGCTCTATTTCTTGCAACCAAGAAAGTTCAACTGCCATGACCGTTATGCAGCATCAGTAGAGTGCTGGTAAATGTTCAACAACCAACCATCCAGGAATCAAAAGCCGTGATCTGGAGTGTTTGCCAATATCTGTGGTGAAAATACTCCTACCATGGCCAATTTCAAGCTACCAATGTGACATCACTAAACACAGATAAGAAACAGCGCACCAGTATGTGGTATTTTTGCCACACAGATACAATAAACGTAAATAACCAAGAGCATAGATAACAGGAAAATGATTAGTTGAGTATTTGTACTCAACATGAGTATAACTGAGTATTTATTACCTTTGTTTTTAATATAATTTATTTAATTATAAATTTATATAATTTAATTTTTTATAATGGCAGTGTTTAATAACTCGCTCGCAAATTTCCTGAAACTTTAACAATCAGCTCTCATGAGCAGGTACAGCCATCTCAGGTACACCACGGCAGGAGCTGCTCACTGCACATTTGAGTCCCTCCCTGCCTTCTCTGCATTGAAGCAGGCACCTCGCTGTGAGTTCAGCTGCCTGGCTCCTGAGCCTATGACACATCCCAATACGAGCAAAACAAATCATATGATGAAAGTGTTGTACTCAATTTTCCACAGAAGATTTCCACTGATGATATTCTAAACCATGAAAATAGACATGTCATGGCTATATTTACCCAAAGAGTTACAGGCTTTTGGTTTGGAAGTTTGGTTTGTTTTTTGTTTTTATTTCATACAACAGCAGAACACAAGCAAACATGTAGAGTGTTAAGTGGTCACAGGAACTTCTGACTCACTGAAGTGGTCCCTGGGTCAACAATCCAACAAATCTCTGAGCTCTTTCCGACCACTGCACCAGGCACGATGGTCACAGGAATGCAGCAAGAGTTGTAGTTTTTCCACTTAAAGGGTTTTCAACAATAATAATGCTACTGATGATAGCTGACATTAATTGCTTACCGTATAACAAGATTCTTTTCCAACACGCTTTATTTGGATAAAGCCAATTAATCCTCATAACAATCCTTTGTGGTAGGTACAGTATTGTCTTCCTAATTTTACAGATAAGGAAGATGAGGCATAGAGACGCTAAACAGGAGCCTAAGGTTAACTATGTGAGCCCAAGTATCCAAACCCAGAGACCATGCTGCTAACCACTGGGCAATCTCACCTGAGGATAGTTAAGATACATTGTTATGCAAGTAACTAAAGAAGACAGTGAGAGGTTGTATATAAATCCATCAAGGTCAGGGAAGGAAGCAGCAAGTCTGGGCTGAATTACTCTCAAAGAATAACTTTAAAGGACCCTTTAGCCATTTGGCAGGGGTTAAAGCATAGACTTGAAAGATGGGCAGGATTAGTATAGACCAAAAGAGCGAGCTGGGTAGTTTTAGGGGAGGACAGCTACGTGGACAAACACTAAGAGCAGGAATGAGCACTGTGCATCGGGGCGAGTGCAGAGAAGCAGGAGTTTGCTGAACAGCAGTGCGAGCAGAGGCTGACACTTTTGGGTAATGGGTATGTTCACTATTTCCAGTGTGGTGAAGATATCACAAATGCATGCATATATCAAGACCTTTCAGATTGTACACTTTAAGTATGTACGGTATATCACATATCAATTATACTTTGATAATACTGTTTTTAAAACTGAAAAAATAAAGGCAGTGTATTGTATGATTCAGTTTATATGAGATTCTGGGAAAAGACAAAACAGAGATGAAAAACAGATCAGGAGTTGCCAGGGGCTGGGGATGGGGGAAAGAGTTGATGACCGAAGAGCATGAGGGAATTTGGGGGTGGAGGGGTGACAGACATGTTCTATATCTTGTATTCTACATCTTAAATTGTGGTAATGATTATATGGTTGTATATTTTTTACAAAACTCATTATGTAATTGTATTATTTTGACAAAACAAAAAGGTTGAATTTTACTGTATGTAAATACATTATCAATAAGTCTGACTTTTAAAAAAAGGAAAAAGATTACACACAAACACATATACACATACGCATATGTATAGAGATCTGCATTTGTTAACAGAAGTCAGTAAATAAATCTTTCTCCTCCTGCTGGGGCCACAATGCTAGAAAATCCAGTACAGGCTTCAAAGACTAATTCCCCATCCATGTACTGCCTCTTACAGTTTAAGACTTTTTATATCTAATATGTCATTTGATCCAGCCACCAACCCTCAGAGGAAGGAACAGAAAGGGATTATGTACTGATTGATGAATGAGGAAACTGAGGCTGGGGAGATTAAACACTCTCACTCAACATCACACAATTCAGAAGTGGTGGAGACAAGGGCCAGTGCCAGACAGACCCACATCTAGCCCGTTGCTCTTCCCATATGCACCACTGCCACACCCCACCCCACCTCTAGCTCTGAGGGGGTCCTTCCTGATCAGCAATTCCTGGTCTTGCCTGTCCAGAGGGAAGGAATCCAAATCAAGACCCTCTCCTGGAGGAACTTCCTCAGAGCCTGCCCTCTGCCTTCAGAATCCTGGTGGAACCACTGACAAGTCATGCTGATAGCATCTGGGTACATCACACAGGATGTAATGAGGGGGCACTCCACCTTGGTGGTCTTTCTTCCCAAAACCCATAATCCCAGTCTAATCATGAGAAAAGCACTGGACAAACCCAAATGGAGGGCCATTCTGTAAAATGCCTGACCAGCCCTCTTCAAAATTGTCAAGGTATCAAAAACAAGGAGAGAATGAGAAATTGCCACAGAGCAGAGGAGACTAAGGAGACACAACTACTAAAAGTACTGTGGTATCCTGGATGGGATCCAGGAACAGAAAAGGGCATTAGTGGAAAAACTAGTGAAATCTGAATAAGGATTGGAGTTTAGTTAATAACAGCATAACGTGCCGATGTTTGTTCCTTAGCTTTGATGAATGTACCATGGTGACGTAAGATGTTAACAACAGGGAAAACCAGAAGAGGGGTGTATGAGAACTCTTTGTACTACAGGTATCCTTGTAACTTTTCTGTAAAACTGAGATTATTCCAAAATAAAAAGTTTACTTCTTTAAAAAATCTTGGTGGAGTCACTAGATGCTTTTGTCCTTTCTGTTAAATCTTCTCCCAAGAAACAAAGGCTGTTTTATATTTAGCCAGTGTAGTTAATTTTCAAGCCAAGGACAGGAGCATCTCTGCTTAGACTCATAAAGCCACACACAAGGCAGCCTGGTAGTGACAGTCATCCAACTCCTCCCACCAGAGCCCCCCCTGCCTTCTCCCCCATCAGCAACACCACCTGGCTCTCTGAACTCAATAAAGGCACCCCGGTCATGTATGGATCTGGGCAGCTGAGGGTCAGAGGGCAACAGCACCTCATGGCTGCTCTCTTGAAGGCTCGCTGGTCAGATCTGCTCCGGGCAGGACACTGCTGGGGGATGGGTTGAGGGAGGGATATCTAACTTTAGGCAAAGGGATTTCCAGTGCTCTCTGTGAATACAGAAGTATGTGTGTGCATGTGTGTATCAGACAGACAGACAGAACTGAGCGCTGAGTGGAGAGGTTATGGCAAGTGACCTGGAACAGGCTCCTGGAAATAATCTCTCAGCAGGGGAGCAGCAAGTCCTTTTGGAAATCACTGAAGCAGGAAAGTGGTGTTGACCAACCTATTGTGCAGGCCTTTTTTATTATCAGTAAATAAATGGAAGGCTGAAACTGTCCTTCAGTACCAAGATTAATAGTTTTCATGATTCCTTCCCTCTCCCACCCCACCCTCTGTCAGCTTTTGGTGACCAATTTTCCACCCTGCATTCTGCCACTGATACCTCCTGCACATAAACTTTTCTTTTTTGATCCCAGTAGTCATCAAAGCTGTCCTTTCTCTTCCAGACTTTCCTTCCTTCCTCATTCCTCTCTTGTCCTGTCTTAGGGGATTATTCAACATTTAACAAGAGGTTCCCAAGTGTTGGGCATTGTATTGCAGGCTCTTTTTGCATTAACATATTTAATCCTCACAACAACCTGATGTAGTAGATCCCATCACCATCAGCCCCATTTTATAGATGATGAGGAAACTGAGGCAACAGGGATGTTATATAACTTGCCCAAGGTCAGATAGCTAGTAATTGACAGAGTCAGGATTTGAAACAAGGCAATCAGACTTCAGAGCACACAATGTTAACCACCACACTATCCTGACTCCAGCAGGGGATAAAAATTTTCGTGATTCAGTGGAAAAGAAAGTACGTTAAGTAATAGTGTGTATAGTATTGTGCCATGTCTATAAGATACACACACACACACACACACACACACACACACACACACACACACATTTGTATATCCATAGGGAAAGGTCTGCAAGGGTTTATAATAAAACATTAATAATGGTTATCTCAAAGAGGTGGTTTAATTTTTTACTTTTTTTATTTTTAAATAACTGAGGCTGGCCAGTTAGCTCAGTTGGTTGAAGCACGGTGTTTATAACAAGGTCAAGGGTTCAGATCCCAGTCTGATGCCAAAAAGAAACACACAAAAAAGCCATTCCGACCCTGAATATATCAATGCACATTGTATACATTAAAATACACTCTGTATCCCACAAACATGTACAATCAATGTTTCAATTTTTAAAAATGTTTAAATATATAAATATATGTTCTGGTTTTTCTGCAATAAACATTCTTTGTAATAAAATTTTAAGACTTTTTTTTTTTAAGAAATGAGTATCATCTCAGGCAAAACTAGCAATTCAAACAGCTTCCTAATATTTGGGTGGAAAAGAGGAGGAAACTTGTGTTCCCGATAGACATGCACAATAGAAAAGAGATTCAAAAGCATCTACTTCATCCTGCCAGGATAATAAAGGAGTCCCTGACAGTCATTCCCACACCTGAATAAACCCAGGAACCAAATACTGTGCAATGTTTTAAGTAGGTTCCCTTCTCCACTGCACTATAAGAAGGGTTTTCAAATTTACTGAACATGAGCATGATTATTCCACTTTGAAACTCATGCCTCCCAGATTCTAATCAAGATGACTTGGTCCCTCTGAACATCCAACATCTGCACGCTGGATAGCATTGTTGTGTTAGCTGTGATGTTATCCCTTTACATCGAGAGTATTCTCTTCAATTTCCCCAAGCCATGTGTTGCCTTGGAAACACCATGATTCTTATAGAGATCTAAGCAAAGGGAAATAATAAAAATAATAAAATTTTACACTTAAAGTCTATCTTTCATGCCACCAAGGCACCTTACAAAACCCGTTCTCTAGATTAAAAAGACAGACAGGCAGAGTGGCTCACACCATGTGTCATCCTGATAATTAACAATTAGAAAAAACACATTGATCTCTGTTCTCTGCATAATTCAGGTCAGGGTAGTTTTCTACCTGAATTAATCAGATTGCCAAGGCCAACATTTTCACAAACAGAAAAATTTAGTTCCATCTATAAAGACACAGACACAAAAGAGGCTTCTGTGAGAAGAAGCAATGCAGCATCTTGCCTTCATGATATCAATTCGCATGAAAGAAAGGTCTGACATCATCCAGGAAATCTTCCCTCTAGAGCAACAGTCAGCAAACTTTTTCTATAAAAGGCCAGATAGCAAATATCTTCAGCTTGGAAGGCCGTATGATCTTTGTCACACTACTTAGCTCTGGTGTTGTAGGTAAGCAGCCATAGACAATATGTAAAAAGGAATGATCATGGCCATGTTCCAATAACACTTTATTTGTAAAAACAGATGGTGGGCCAGATTTGACCCACGGGCTGTAGTTTGCTGATCCTTGCTCTAGAGCACAGACAGGATCCTCAGGCTATGTCTGTAATATTCAAGGATTACCCTGAGGAAAACTATAAAGTTGGCGAAGTTGTTCTCATTGGTATGTTCAATAAATGTGTTGCCTCCCTTAAGCCAGGCTCTGTTTAAGCATTGAGAATCAGTAGAAAATCAAATAAAGTCCCCAGAGTTTACATTTGGGAGAGGAGGACATAATAAGCACGTAAACAAGTGAAAAAAAAAAAAAATAGAGAGAGGAAATTCCCTGGTAATAATAAATGATAAAAAGTTGATAAATAAAGGCAATGGGTTACTTGGTGGGAGAGGGAAGACCCCACTCTAGATGGAGTGGTCAGGAAAGACCTCCTGAGGAAGGTACTTTTGACCTTACTTGAGAGTGGAGAGAAAGAGCTGCGAAAGCAAAGATTTAGGCCAAGAGGAGGCTGCCAGGTAGCTTCAGCTCAAATGCAAAGAGCCCTGAAGCAGGGACAGGCTTAGTGGGTTTGAGGAACAGAAAGACCAGTCTGGTTGGAATATAATAACATAATAACAAGGAGATCGTGGTTTGAGATAACACTATGATAAGAGGTGGTCAAGGGTCACTGCAGGTAGGAACTTTGAGTCATAGGGCTTCCCCTTACCCCTGTCCACCAGTTCCAGCTCTCACTGTAACCTCACCTGGACACTCACAGGTTCTGGACTTTTCTCAGCTCCCCCTGCATCCATCAGGGATGGTAGTTCTAGAAGTGTTCCAAAGACACTTCAGGAAGAGTAAGTTCCCCTAACAAGTAAACACACTTATTTTCACTGAAGCCAACAGAAGACAGATTTAAGCAAAATAAACTAAGGCACTGGTAAGATTTTAGGCACCAGATCAAGTGTCTTCTCAGCATGCCCCTTTCTTAAAAATCAATATTTAGACCAAGAAGAATAAGGAAGCAACTAGCTAAGTGATTCCAGATCCATGTTCATAGTGAAAAACAAGAAAGCAAAAACTTCTTAACTCCTTTAGCTTTTACAAGGACCATAATCTTCAGACCAGAAAGCATAGATAATACATGTTTAAGAAGACACTGAAACACAAGGTAAAGACAACTAGTCAGATAGTCTTAAGCTATTTTAAATGAGATGAATGGGCCAGGCCCACATCAGTGATAACCCAGGATACGGAGGGCATCTCCAATCCAGTGTGAGAACTGTGAGACCAGGAGAGGAGCCAGAAAGGGAATGTTCTTCTTTTTAGAAGGTGAGAAGAGGCAGATTCCAAAAATTATACACCAGGAGCTGAATATCAATCTCCAGTAAAGTCCTATAAGGGGTAATTAAATAATAGCATTTTGTGAGCAATAGGGGAAGAGCACTCCCCCTAGCATGGGTTCACCAGGAGCATACCTCACAGATCATCTTCATTTCTTTTTTTGATAGGGTTGTTACATTCAACAAAAGTTTATTATACAACAACTGAGTTCTAGCACCAGGGCTATAGCAGCAAACAGGACAGACACAGTGACTGTCTTCATCAGTGCAGGGCTGTAGCAATACACCACTGGGCTCTCTCCTTGATCCTATCTTGTTCAGTCTTCTTATTAATAAGTTGGGCGAAGACATGGAAGGCATGCCTATCAAGTTATGCATCGTACAATGGAGTCCAAAATGGGTTGAAGCCAATGGAAGGAGACTGAATATGAATGAATGTATAACTCTAAAAGTAAATTATGTGAACTGCTGGTTTAAAATAGTCCATTGACCACAAACATTTATCCCCTTTCCCTCCCAGGCAAAGAGAATGGGAAAAGAGACATCAGTGGATGAGAGATTTCAATAAGCTTTTGGAAGAGGGAAGTTGTTAGAATAGTGGTGAATGACGTAGCAGGGCAAAGAAAACCACAAATTAAAATGTGTACAGAGAAGGCTAAGACAAAAGCTTTGTCAGTTTGCACCACACAACCTTGGAGAAGTTCAAAACTCTGTCAAAACTGCCATGGAGAAGGGCAGGGCAGTGCAGTTGGGTATCTGAATACCCAAACCCCTAGACTTCCTTCCCAGCAGACATGCAGAACGCCAGCAACCAGATATGTACACCATCCCCACCCACTACCACCCTTCCCCCTGGAGGAGATCAAGAAATCCTTCTCTGGAAGAATTGAAGAATCCCATATAAAAGACTTGCACATACTGGTATTTGGGTGTCCCCCAATGCCAGCCTCCCATTCAATCATTCAAGAGCAAAGCAGCCAACTGACAAACCCCCATATCCACACACAGAACTATTTACCAGCTTTTTAACACCATCTTATTAGATATGGACAATCAGGATCTTTGACAAGAGTCATCCATGTGAAGAGAGGCAAAGCTCAACCAATAGAAAAAAGGAAGGTGAAGAAAACAGATATAATGCAGAAAGCACAGACCTGGGGAAAAAGATAAACCTAATCAGTTTCACCAAAAAAAAAAAAAAAAAAATGAAAAGAAGGACAAAATATTATGAAAAAGAAAACAAGAATAAGAAAGAGCTTTTGAAATTAAAAATATGATAGCCTACATAAATACATGAAAGAGTTGGAAGATAAAGAAAATTTTATAAGAAGTAAAACAAAAAGAAAAGGAACTGAAAATATGCAGACAAAATAAAAGATTCAACAGTTGAAGTCCAACCAACAAGAATCCTAGAAAAGGAGAACAAAGAAAAAAAGAGAGGGAAGAAATTAATATGTATGAATGAATGAATGAGACTCCAGATTGAAGGAGCTATAGCGGGGCCAGCATAATGAATGGCAAAAGGCTCTCACAAAGGTTTCTTATAGTGAAATTCTGAACCCCGGGGATTTAAAAAAAAAAAATCCTGAAAGCTTCAAAGAAAAAACAGGCTACTTACAAATTACTAAGATCAGACTGACAAAGGACTTCAAGAACAACACTATTTTCTAGACCATATCCTAGAACAGTGCTATCGAACTATCTGTATGTGGAGAACTTCATTTTGTTCTCAACATGTCACTGACTGCTGTCAAATAGAGTCCAAAATAAAAAGCAAAATAAAATACAAAAGAATTACTAGTAAAAGATCAAGTCAAAAAGACATACAAATTAAAAGCCACCAAAATGTCAGTATCAGTTTCAAGAGACATAAAATGACTCAGTCAAATTACTATAAAAGTTTCAAAATGCTTATCTCAATTTCTATACCTAACACAGATGGATGACAAATAGTTTGCAGACAGATGCTGGGCCATGGACCACATTTCAAGTGGTAATGTGGCAGAAGAAATGTCTGAAGAAATCCCTTCAAGATTCTAGTTCTCAGTCCACAATTCTATATCTAAACCACCAATCAAGTGTTAGGAGAACAGAATAGTGGAAGACTGAGACTCTCAAAAGAGAAAGTAATTTACCTTCTTGAATTCTTTCTTAGAAAGCTACTAAGAGGTGTTCAAGCACAATGGAGGAGTAAATCAAGAAAGGATAAGACAAGTCCAGGTCAAGGCGAACTAACTGATGGAGTTCTCCAGCCTCTCCAGATCTACAACCTGGGCCACTGGTGTGAGTGCGGCTTCCCCCGCAGAGCCATCTGCCTTTTAACAAGAGTCTCCTGCAGCTCTCCAGGTTTAAACCCACAGGTGTGAACCTGTAGTGGGGCTGAGGTTACATGAACATCAGGGAGAAACCACAGCAGACAAGGAAGGTGCAAGAGGAAGGCTTTAACTTCACCTGTGCGTTTGCTGCCTGCCTTATTTTCACGGATCCACCCAGTGGGCTCCCCTCTCCCACTATAATCCAGGTCAAATCTCGAGATCATTTCTCTTTGAGATTGTTGGAAGGGCAAGCACAGAAAGACACTGTGTGGTTCCCAGCTTGGTGTCGGCTTTCTCCCAATATCTGCTGTGGCTTATTTCACTCTTTTCTTTCCACTCTGGTGGTCCTGGAGAACAATAAAAAATCTAAAATATTTGTATTCATTCGAGTTAACACTACATTTTCTGTAATTATCCCCACTGCTAAAATCATTTTCTTGTGTGCTTTTTGAGTAAGAAGAGAAGGGTGGGGGACCAAACAAATTCCTTGGCAACAAAAATCTAATTAATCAAAAACTTCGTCGTCATTCAGAGCCTCTTCAGCCTGTGGAAACAGCAGCCAAAAGAGAACAGGAACACTTAGCTTGGTAGTGAGAAAAAAAAGAAAACAAAACAGGTGCTTCTTAAGATAACACTTTTTATGATTGTGCAAGTCAGAGGCAGAGTAGCATAAGGAGACGAGGGTCTCTGGAGTCAGTGTGAATTGGGCTTGAATCCCATCTCTGCCATTTCCTGACTGTGTGACCTTGAGCAAGTTACTTTGTCCATCTGGTCTTCAGTTTTCCCATCTATAAAATGGGAATTTAATACCCTCACATAGGGTCAGTGGACAGATGGAGATGATGTCTGTAAAACCCTTAGTGTTTGTGACATCGAAAACGCTAAGTGTTGACAATGATTTATTAGCATGCCTAAGCACTGCGGCTATTACATAAATTGCAATCTTTTGGGAGACAGTTTTTAAGCTTTTTTCAAAAGCTGTTTTTTACTGTATATTTATGATATACGTGTGTACCCTTCAACTAGATGTATTATATTTCTAGGAATACATACTGAGAAAATAATGAGAGATGTATGAAGAGATTTCGTCACTCATCATGCTGTTGATTCTAATAGAAAAAAGAAAAACAATCTAAATGTCCTAAGGATTCGCAAAATAAATCATTTTGTGGGTGGACTCTTCAATCACTTTTCAAAGGGGAATGTTTATTGATGGAAATATGCTCTTCATAGTTAAACAGGGGGGAAGCGCAGAAAGCCAGTTATCAGTTTGTAAAGTATAAACCGCATTTATTCTGTTAAAAATATGTTGTGCCTGTGTGTATATATTCGTACAGAAAAAATTTACTGGAAAGTATGACTAAGGGTTTTTTTGGGGGGGTTCTGAGGTTTGGGGGGCTTTTTGAGTGTTTTCTTCTTTTGTCTATCTATATTTTAAAATTTCTTCATAATAAGCAAGCTCTCTATGATTTAAAAATTTGAAACTTTACTTTACTTTTTATAAAGATAATAGGTTTCCTAACTCTGCTCAACCTCATATCTCCCCGAATGTGACCCTGGAATGATTGAGAGCTAGGAGTCTGTTATCTGGGTTCAGTTGTCAACCTGGTTTCTCTCCCCCACTCTGATGATTTCTACACACGTCTCCGGGACTATGCCTCCCCAGCCAACGGGCAGTAGCTCTGCTGAAAGAAATAATTTCACATTAACCCTAACCGGGGTCACCTGCAAGCAGGCGTGGGGTTCGTTTGCTGAGCCATGTACCCACTGGCCTTTGTCCTCTTTGGGGAGGTGGAGCAGGTGCAAACCTGTCTGTCTGCCTTTTACCTTTCCTTTCCTCCTTTGGGAACTTGCCAGCTCCTGTGAGCTCTGTGGCAGGACTGGGCTGCCAGCCTGCTGCTCCCCTCTTCCCCAGCCCTCAGCTGCCACCTGTCTGCACAAATGCAATTCTGCTGGGGTGCTGCAGACCTTCCTCCTTCCAGGACCCTAAGCTCTGCTCAGGAAACACCCATCTCTCTTTCTGCCCCCTCAATGAAAACATCCATTCCCTTGTGGGAGAGAAGGACAGGTCTGATGTCACTCACTTGCAGCCACTATTGCAGCTCAGGTATAATGACTAAATAGTCACAGGCTACATTTCACCAGCCCAGCCTTTTGGCTCAGAGATTGCAAACTGGTGGCCCATGGGCCGAATTCAGCTACAAATGTATTTTGTTTGGGCCTTGCACTAGTTTTTGAAATTTTGAATTTGTTGCCAAGATAAAAATATCAAGAGAGTTTGCATTTAAGAGAAAATCTTCATTTCTACCTTCTCTTAGGGGGAAAAAAACCCCATTGGCTTGCCTTCCTTACCTCAAGCAGTCTCCACCAGGACTGCTTCACCCATGTATGGTTATCGTCTAGCCTCTGAAATATTTGAATTTTCAATCTCTGCCTTCAGAATGCTGCAAGCCAGTGAAGAAGATGGCCTTGGTCAGGAGGGAGCCTGCAGAACTCTCCAAAATATCCTCTAAGCATCAACCTTCTCTACCTATGCTGGAATCTGGTCCTGATGCTAGTGTCTACATTGGCAAGGAGTGCTGCCTGATGGCTTGAGGGAGCTCCCTCGCTCACACATATCCACCCATGTAATTATCTGAATTCTGAAAGGCCCAGTGGTCACCTAACTCAGGTTGCAAAGCGAAGGCTTATCTGGCTACTTATCTCCATCCTCCTCTTCACTGTGCAGGTAGAAGGTCTGACTCAAAGGAGTAACCACAGAATCATAAATAGCCCTTTATCACCTAAACCCTCTCCTATCCAGGATCTCCTTTCGTCTTCACAGCAGCCCGTGGTGGGAGGAAAGCGGTGCTATCTCTCTACTTTACAGAGGTGGAAAGTGAAGGGAGGCTCAGAGAAGTGTGGGTCTTAAACAGGTCTGTTGGTGCTCGATGCCAGGCTCTTCCCATCAAGCCACGCTGCCAGATCAGAGGTCCTTCTGCAGCAACTCTCAGCAGCACACTGGGCAATAAGATGAAGACAGAGTTGTGATTTTTCACACAACTGGAGATCAGTTAGGAGATATTGAACTACAAATGAAACCAGAATTGCATTGTCATTGTGAAGAAAGCAAGGGAGGGAGGGAGGGAGGACAGAGGGAAGGGAGAAAGACAAAAAGCACATATATGGATAAAAGATCACTATCCAGGTCTTACCCATATTCTCCCCACATGACCAAGGCCTAAACCAATCCCACAACAAGCCTCAAGACTACAGTTTCAGGATCCTCTGTCACCTCCATGCACAGTCTGTGGAAAGTCCAAGGGAAAAGAAAACAAAAACAGGCTTTGAGCAGGGCTGGGCAAAGCAGAAGGGTGATGATGTCCTGAGACATGAAATCACTGGCGGAAGCCTGAAGACATGCCCTTGAGACTTCCAGGAGCTTTCCCACAGAGGCTCCTGCAAGACATGAAGCAGACGTCCATAGTGAAATGGATCCTGTTGGATCTCTGATGGAAAAAACAAACCCTGAAGCAAAACAATCTCTACTTGTGATGAAACATGTGAAGGTAAAAGAAAAAACAGTAAATGGAAAATGGGAAGAAGAATAATAAAACCTGCAAAACAGCCTGACTTGGATATTCTGCATTTATTTAATTCAATAAATACGTACTCTGTGTGTCACCAAGTACTGGGTCTACGAGAGTTACAAAGAAGATTAGAACAAGGTCAGCCCTCAGGAGCTCACCATCTAATGGGTATTCCTCCATGTTTCTTCATGTGGCAGATTGCATTTTCCAAAAGCAGCCAGCCACAGTAATATTTCTGGTCAAACATCTTCTTTCAAAACCTTGCTACCCACCCCACCCCCAGGTCTGGATGGACCTTTGTGACTGCCTTGACAAGTAGAATGCAGCAGAACTGATGCTTCCTGTCTTCTGAAGCTAAGTCATGAAAGATGATGTAACTTCCACCTGGTTCTCTCTTTTATTAGGGACCATCATTCATGGGTTGGGGAGGTGGCTCCACCACGCTATGAGGATGCCCAAATCAGTCCTTTCAGAGAGACCCCTTGGAGAGGCCTATGTGGAGAGGAGCTGAGGCCTCCAGCCTCAAGCCAGCCTTAGTCACCAGACATGGGAGTGAACAAGCTTTCAGACACAGTAGCCTCCAGCCTTCGAGCTTCCAGCTGAGGCTCTAGACATTGTAGAGCTGAAACAGGTCGTCTCTGCTGTGCCCTGTCTGAATTTATGACCCATAGAATCTGTGAGCCTAATAAATGCTTGCCTTACACCACTTAATTTTGTGGTAATATGTTTCTCAGCCATAGTAACTGAATCATCTTGGTCTCTTGAACAGAGCTTAGGGTTTTAGAGCTAGACAGACCTGTTTTAAAATCTCAGACCAGCCATTTCCAGTTGTAGGATCCTGGCAAAGTTACTTAACCTGTGTGAGTCTCACTTTTCCTGTATAAAATGGGAATAACATCAACTTCTCATGGCTGCTTTGAGGCATAAATGTCACAGTGTGTATAAAGCAGCTAGCCCTGTACTGTGCAAACAGAGAGAAACTGTTGTGGGTGACTCATAAGGACTAGAGTTGTCATGTAGCCCTCCTTGAAACAGGTGAGATGCACATGGCCTTGAATAGTCTGGATGATCACCCTGTGGGCCAAGTCCAGATGGGCCTGCCTGGCTCCCTGCCCCATAGCCCTGCAGTCACTGATCTAGTCATCTGGAGCCTCTGCTTGGCTCTGGAAACAATTCTGGCCCCAGCTAGGGGAAGAGCAATTTAGATGCCCTGGTGATCCAGTGTCTACCCAGTCTTTGTCCAACCTCCCCAGGAGACAGTTAATCAAGGCAGCTGCTGAGAATCCAGAAAAATCCCTGGCAACTGCAGAGGGACTCTCCTCACATCTCCGACCTTGCGGCTGCTACTGACCTGAGCTTTGCCCCACTCCCATCTCTGCGCCTGTTCTTCGCATTTGTGGAAGGATCTTGGTTCCCCAGCCTAAACTTAAATACTCTCTGAGGACTCTGGCTTCTTCTCATCTTCTGGTTCTTTCTACCCAACCCCAAACTCAACACCAGCCTAAGCATACTACTACCAAGCAGCTGTCATTTACTGACTGACCATCCATGCCAGGCACTTCCTGGAATTATCTTGTGTAAACTCTTGCAATCCCCTGAGGTTGGTATTACTGATCCCATTTAAGATGAGGAAATAGATGCCACTCAGAGAAATTAAATCATTAGCCCAGGACACCAACAAGCCAGTGGTAAAGGCTCTGGGATCCCTAAATTCAGCACATTCTTAACCCTGATATCACATTACCTAACTTGACCTATTTAGCATGCACACACCCACCCCACAGCCTACAGTTGTGCCATTCCCCACAACCTCTCTCCCTCGCTCCCTCCAGACTGGAGTCTTCCCATGAGATCCTGCAGGCAGCTGTCTGGACACAGTCTCTCTGATGCTGCCTGCCTGCCTCAGCTCCCTCCTCAGCAGCCAGGGCACCCCCATCCCCAACAGCCAGGCTGACATGATGCAGGTGCTCAAAGTAGATCAGCCGCAGGTTGTGAGCAGAAGATGGGCTAGGATCCCAACAATGTGGAGGCGGGCCCTGGGCGTGGCTTCCCCAGGCCTGGCCTTTCCCCAGATGTCCCTCTGGGGCTTCTGGTAGTCAGTCAGAACTGTTATCAGCTTCTGGTACCAGAAATCAGATAAGGCTCCTAGCTCAGAAACTCTCAGAATCGTGGTTTTTTGGGGGTAGAGAATGAAAGTGTGCCTGACTTTCCAGACAGTCTTCTCATTTACTGCTGCTAATTTTCAAAGCAATTGTCAAGCTCTTTATCACGAACTGTCCTCTTCAGTACAACTAAGCTGGAAAGAAATTTACCTCCAACTACCTGAGTCAATTAGACAAAGTAACATGGTAGGTGCTCAATAAATACTTTGCATGAATGAATGTGTGCATGCAAGCTGACTGCAAGTTTCATGGGGACAGATGCCAGATCTGCTTTGCCTGTCACTGCACTCCCAATGCCCAGCACTATCCCCTGTAATAAATTCTTTTGGGGATGGAAATTATTATAGTCCAGGCCTGAGCTGATGAGGACTTGGGTCTCAGGGGTGACAGAAGAAAGGGGCAGATGAAAGGTCCTGTAGAGAGAAACTTGGCAAACTAGATAATGATTTGATATGGAAGGTGGAAGAAAGAGAGAGGGTCCAGGATGCCCCTAAGTTTACAGCCTGGGACACCAGAAGATGCGGGAGGCTCTGGCCCTTGAGATAGGGGAGAAGAGGGAATGATGACTGGAAAGGGCACAGACCAGTGTCAGATTCAGTGGATATTTGTGGGAGGGCTGGAGGGAAGGCAAGAAAGCAGGAAGGAAGTCATGCTGAGCTTGAGGGATTGGAAGGACTGTCACAGGACAATGTCTAGCGGGTAGCTGACTAGACAGCAGCCTCCTCCAGGGGTCCTCTGCAGAGGTGATAATTGAGGCTGGTAGAGGAGGGAGGGAACGAGAGAAGTCACTGGGGAAGGGGTGGAGTGCCAAGGAGGTGGGCATGTTTAGCCAGGAGATGAAATTCTCTACTGGCACATGGTAGCCACTTTCAGCAAATGGAAGGGCTTGCCATAGAGTGAGGGGGTCTGGCATGATGCATTGGGGGTGGTCGGCCAACCAGGGGGTGCAGAATTTGTAACTAAAGCTATAAGGGCATCTAGACCACAGAAGCAAGCAAAAACTGTGGAGAGAAACCCAACAGGTAAAGGAAGGGGAGTTTGAAAGGCAGCCAAGTCATAAAGGCCAAAAGCAGTATCAAAAGCAATGAAACCAAGAGTCTGAGAGAGGAAGGAGAGCTAGATACAGGAATTAGAGGACAGACTGGGAAGGACTGGACAGCAATCTGTGGGGTGGGGCAGGGGGCTCAAAAGGCCAGAGAGGCAATGTGACCTTGAGGGGAAGAACCAGGACCAGGAAGATAAAACCGTAGGGGTGCAAATTTCAGCCCAGCAGCAAATATTTTTTACATCCAAAGATGGGGCACAGTAACAGGGAAGATGTGAATTTCCCATCACAGGGGGGATTTGACCCAAAGCTGGATGACCATTGGAAGGGACATGCAGAGCACACTGACGTTTCATCTGGGGAACTAGAAACAAAGGACCTTTAGGGTCTGTCCCACCCTAAGACACCAGTTCGCATCAGCCAACCTGCCACTCTTTGGTATATAATAGTCCCATTTTATCTGTAGGCGAAATGTTCCAAGACCCCCAGTGAATACCTGAAACCTCAAATAGTACCAAACCCTATATGTATTGTTTTTTCCTATACATACACACCTATGATAAAGTCTAATTTATAAATTAAGCACAGCAAAAGATTGACAACGATAACTGATAATAAAACAGAACAATTATAACAACATACTGTGGTTGTAACTTTTGCAGTTTGAGGTGCGACAGCAAAACTAGCACAAATTTCTTTTTCCTTCTTTGAAATTTCACAGATAGAAAATTCATACTTACAGTAGCTCTTAGCAACCTCATGGTACAATTTTTTTTCTTTCCTTATTAAGTTAAGAACTTTCACCTTTTCACTGAAAGGAAGCATTTTACAGCTTCTCTTTGGCATATCCGAATTGCCAGCATCACTACTCTTGCACTTTGGGGCAATTATGAAGTAAAATAAGAGTTACTTGAGCACAAGCTCTGCAATAACACAACAGTTGCTCTGATAACCTCGCTGGCTCCCGAGTGACTAATGGGTAGGGAGCGTCTACAGTGTGAATATGCTGGACAAAGCGATGATTCACATCCCAGGTGGGACGGAGCAGAACAGTGCAAGATTTTATCACACTGCTCAGAGCAGTGTGCAATTTAAAACTTATGAACTATTTCTGGAATTTCCCATTGAATATTTTTGGACCGTGGTTGGCCGCAGGTCACTGAAACCATGAAAAGCGAAATTGCAGATAAAGGGGAACTACTGTATCTATCACCCTTCACTAATGCTCAGCACTGCCTTATCACCAGCTGATATTTTTCTTCTTTATCTATTACTTGGTAATCCCCCCTCTACCCCTGCCCTGCCATATTATAATCTATTACTGCCAAACAAACTGATATGACTGCATGTTTGCATTTCCCCAAAATTCATGTGTTGAAGCCCTAACCCCAAATAGGATGGTATTAGTGGTGGGGCCTTTGGAGGGTACCTAGATTTAGTTAAGATCATAATAGTGGACCCCCCCATGTTGGGATCAGTGTCCTTATAAAAAAAGAGAGGCTAGGGCCCTCTGCCTTTCTGTCATGTGAGGCTGCAGTAAAAAGGTGATGTCTACAAGCAGGGAAGAGGGCCCTCACCAGACACTGGATCTGCCGGCACCCTGATCTAGACTTCCCAGACTTCAGATCCACAGGAAATGAGTTTGTGGTTAAGCCACCTCTCATCTACTCATATGGCATTCTATTTTGCCAGCCCAAACTGACTAAGCTAGAAAGTGTCCCAAAACTTAGTAACTTAAAAACATTTACTGTGACCTCACAGTTTCTGTGGGACAGGAACCCAGGAGCATCTATCTGGGCCCTTTGGCTTTGAGTCTCCTAGACTGCAGTCAAGGTTTTGGCTGAGGCTACAGTCCTCTCAAGGCTCCTCTAGGAGGATCTGCTTCCTAGCTCCCTCCTGTGGCCATTGGACAGAGGCCTCAGTTTCTCACAAGCTGTGGGTCAGAGGCTGCCCTCAGTTCCTTGCCATATAGGACTCTCTGTGGAGCATCTCTCAAGATGACGGCTTGCTTCATCAGAGCAAGAGAGAAGGCAAGGATCGGGTGCCAGCAAGATAGAAATCATGGTCTTCTGTAACTGCATGAGAAGTGACATCCCATCACTTCTGCTGTGTTCTCCTTTGAAGAGAGTCACTAGGTCCAGCCCACACTCAAGAGCAGGGAACTATACAAGGGGGTGACTACAGAGACATGGTGCTCATTGAGAACCATGCCACAGCCGCCTGCCATACACCTCCACCCACCCATCCCCAAAGGCAAGCTCCATGACAGCAAAAAGGTCTCTGTCTTGTTCACCTCCTACCCCAGTGCCTGACACATATGTATTCAATATATATTTTTTAAGGAATAAACAAAGTAAACTACAAGCTCCGTGAGCTCCCAGTATGGCACCTAGAATACATGCTTAGGTTTTTTAAATTTTATTTTTAACCCACAAATAGTAATTGTATATATTTATGGGGTACAATGAGATGTTTTGATATATGAATACAGTATGGAATGATTAAATCAAGCTAACATATCCATCACCTCACGTACTTATTTTGGAGGGATTGCAAACAGTTAAAATCTACTCTCTTAGCAATTTTGAAATGCACTTTACTACATGTTTGTTGAATGAATAAATGAGTGATCTGAATGTCCCTTGGTGAACATTTGACACAGTCCCTAAATCGCTAGATAAAATAAACTTTGGAGACTGATTGGCTTCCTGAGTGCAATGAAAAATAAGAGTTTTCAGGCATAATTACCCATAATCCTGTTTTCCAACTATGTGTTTATGGGGCCATTTTGAAGGTGCTTAAATAACTTAGGAATCCCCCTGGAAGACATGTGGCAAGAAAGCTTGTGGTCCCTGGAGAAAAGGATGGAAGGCAGACCTTTATCCTCTACCAGGTTTTGGCAGGGGCTCTGGAGAGTTTAAATTTGAAATTTGCATAATTGTTTCTCCTTGACTGGCTCCCCTCCCTGCTAAGGCTGATGTCCTAGAGATGCATTTCTGAGTGACAAGTATCTTGTCAACACAGATCAGATACATGCACCTTGGCCCTGCTCACTGATTGGCAAGCCTATTAAAAAATACAAAGGGGGCCCAAAATGAGCAAATTTGGGGACCTGGAAAAGGAGGCTGGTAAGAACATGTCCTCCCCGCCCCCCCACCATGGCTGTTAATTGCAAAGGGAAGCCTCGATAAATCAAATTGAAAACAGATAAACAACTTGAGCTCTGTTTATTAAAGAAATAACAAATGGCACGACACCAGCACAGATAAGCTTCGCTGTAATCAGTGTATTTATTTCACCCGGGAACAAAAAAGCATGTCCGGAATTCTTTTAAGCTTGATAAACTCATTATGCTAAGTTTCAGCCTCCATAGAACTGAGGCTTTTCTATATGTTAATTCATTTTAGTAAATAATTATTCTGTTTGGCTGAGAGAATGCATGTCTCTATAACTTAATAATTGGAAGGGTTATTACATGTGATTAATAGGAGTCATAAACTAATACTGAGAGTTTCAAATTATTTTTTTTCACTCTAATAAATATAATAAAGAGGGTCAGTGAGGAGGTGGAGAAGATTCCCCTTCCCTTCATCCCCACAACCTGCTCTTTTTCTTTTCAGAGTTCGGGATGCAGCCCTTGGAATAGGAGAAATTGCCTTTCTCGTCCACCTGAGATCTGATTCTGATACAGGGCATGCTTCTCTTTGGAGCTTTAAAATGTGCCTCTGTGTGTGTGTCTGTATGTAAGAGGTGAGAAAGAAAAGAACGAGAGAGAACTACAGAGGAAATGAAGAGAGAGTCAAGAATTTGAGTGACTATTTCTTCTAGGCCAGAGGCTCCCAAATATCCATCTGAGCCCTGACCTGTCTCTTCTGTGTCGATCAGTGAAGTTTTCACCAATCCTTAGTGAAATAGGAACCCATAGGGGCCTTTCCATACAGCCCAAAATACCCTGTTTTTAAAAATTCTGGGATCATCCTTCACACAATTGGAGTGCTAAAAATGTCCTTCTGTGAAATAATAATCCTTAGTAATAACTTTCCTTATATCCTTACCTGGAAAAATTATAAGCTAACAACTTTTGACCTCTTCCCCCCAATATTTTTTGGCATTTTTAGTTTAGAAATTTACCAGCCTGTGAAACTCTAAAGTCTTAGAACCTCTCTGCTTTAGATCAGAGCCATTTGGCCTCAAGAGTGAAACCATCCTGGGTCAGACTTCCAAATCTGATTCTTCTGGGCTATTTCCTTTTTTATTAAATGGGGGAACAGATTAATCTACATATTAATCGAGCATCTACTATGTGACAAGCACTATTCTCAGCACTGATGATAAGCAACTGATATATTCTAGTAAATAATCACCTATTTAGTTGAAGGAGTGTTACCCCTGTAAATGTGGAGACTTGCTACGTGTAACTAAGGCAACAGCTACAGTGCCTGGTTCTTGTAAGGGATCAGTGAGTATCTCCTGGCTAAATGAATAAATGTACTCCACATGGTTGTTATAATAGATATGAAGGTTCTTTACATATTTCAATATTGTTTAATATTATTGTTGTCATTGTTCCTGCCAGAAAATAGACCTTTCAGGCCCAGGTAGGGCCAGCTGGGAAGCCCTTTGGTAGCAATAGCCTACAAGTAGTCATGTGAACTGGCCTCCCCATTATCATTCCAGACAGCTCCCATAAATACCCATGAGAATACCTTCCTGTTGGCTCCTCACAGCCACACCCCACCCACAGATCCCAGTCATGCTCTTTTAACCCCTGCAGTTCTGATCCTGGCCCTGACCTTTCCCAACCCTGCCCACTCACACCTGCTCTGGCCAGAATAAGCTGCTAGTCTACAGGTCTGTCCAGCCTCAGGGTCCTTCCCAACTGCCCCCCCCCAACACCTTCCAGCCCTTTGTTCCTAGTGTGTTCTCCAGCCCCACCTGACACCCTTTGCCCTTGCCCCAGGTCTCTTGTCTCTCATTCCCGCTGCTCGTTTGGTCACTGACTCATCAGCAGACAATCCTGAGAGGTGGGGACAGTTATCACATGCCAAGCACCATGCCATGCCCAGGGTTGGTTACCCAGATAGACACACCAGAAGGCAGCCTGGTTTATTAGAGACTGTAGCAGATGTTGGGTCAATGGAGCTGGTTCTAGTCCAGCTTTGCCATCTAATAGTTGTGTGACCCTCCACAAGTTACTTAACCTCTCTGAGCTGTCTTTGTCTTTAAATGGCAACTGTGATACTGCTTTACTAACCTTATGTGGTGGTGAGGAGCCAGTGAGGTAACCAGAGTGACAGTGCTTCAGGTAAACCATAGAGTGACATACCCTTGTCAGTGGCTCATGCTAAGGTGATAATAATCACTAAACCCTGAACCTGCCTGAGGATCTCACCCTTGCAGCTAATTGCCTTTATAAATACCATCCTTCCTGAATTCCCTGGGTCCTGGACCCCAGAAATGTCTCACCTCCATTCCCTCCTTTGAACTCCCCTGATCTTACTGTTTCTCAGCACTCTGGAAAATAGTAATCTTTGAGGCCAAGAGGTCACAGAAAACATGCATGACATGTGTAGAGCATGGCTTAGTGTCTGACACACCCAGCACTGTGCTAGCACCTTCTGCAAACACCTACCTCAACAGCCTCACCCACAGACAGACTGACACATGCACACTGTGTCAAGAGGGCCCTTGGTCACATGGCTATTATACTCTGCTCAGCTGATCAGCTGATCCAGGCAATGGGGATGCTGGAGGATCAACTGTCTATTCACTTATTCACTCACTCATTCAGTCAGTCAGTCATCAAACATTCCTTCAGAGGCTTCTCTGGGCCAGCTCTGTAGTAGGTCCTGAGGTTCCAGCCATGAACTAGACAGGCCTGGCCCTGGCTTACGGGGAACTGAGATCTACCCAGGGACAGGTCCTGGAAGACTGCTCTATAGCTGTGGCCATTTCGTCAGCATTCAGGAAGCTAAGGGAGACTGCATCCACCCAAGGGGTCAGTCACTGAGGGTGCCTCTGATGAAATGTCTGTGTCACCTCTCTTGAAGACTATTTTTGCCATTTTGTTGAGTGGTCCATGGGACAAATTGTCTTTCTCCACAGAGGTGGCCACCCCCACAGCCCAGTGATAGACAGTGAGTTAGTGACCAGGGATTCTGTCCCACCCCACCATGCCACTTTGGACACATCTCTTCTGCTCTCTAGGTCCCCTCTTTGTCATAGGAAGGGCTGCAGAAGACAGCCTTCCCACAACCTTCAGTTACCTGGAAACTGTTATCATGACTTTTGCCCTGTACACCCCTGCCACCTTAATTCACTGAATTCTATTTAACAGCTACTTACGCGGTGCTTAGTGTGAGCTGGCAAAAGTTCCAAGTGCTTACATGCACTAACTCATGAAGCGGGCACTACTGTCACTCCTTCTTTACAGATGAGGAGACCACAGCACTGCAAAGTGCTGCCCATTGGCCCACAGCTCTCAGGAGTGGACATGGGAATCCAACCAGGTCATCTGGCTTCAGAGTTCATTCTCTGAACTATTATAGGATGCTGCTCCTCTTAACATTGTTTTTGAAACCAATTCACTTCTGCTTACATCAATTTCTTTTTAAAAAATTTATATCATGACCATCAATTGAAAACCTTTATGACTGGCCATGAATAGAAAAGACATATTAAAATGCATAACTGTTACATTTAAAACCCAATATTCCTCCATGTGACTTATGAGGTCATCTCTCAGACCACTGGGGGACAGTCAGGACACTTGGGGAGGAAGGACTAATGGTCCTCCTGTCACTTCCAAGCACCTGCAGGCCTCCCAGGAAGAAGCTTGAGGGCAGACAGCCTTCCCAACTCTCTGGCCCTCCTCTCCCACCCATGGGAGTGCCACTCAGCCACGCACACTGTGAGGGCTTCCAGGGAGTTTGGCTGCCACCAGCCTGGGGATTGTGACTTGATGAGTCACCCACCTGCTCCCCCAGGAGTAAAGCACCCACTCAGGGGCTGGCAACAGCCCAGCCCAAGGCTCCCTTTGCTCTCTGCTTTCTCGAGTGACAACCCACTGAAGGTATGTCCAACCCTTGCCAGAGTAATGGATAACTTTCCAGTGTCCCCAGTCCACAGGGCCCTTCAGGGACTGCCAACAGCAACTGCAGGTGCAGTAGGTGGGGCAGGTGGGTACTGGCACGGCTCCTGGGCACCTGCCAGAGGTATTCTCAGGCTAAGAGGCGTTAACCACACCACTGCAGCCTAGCGCTTCTCCCACCACTCATTCTCCTGCCACCCGCCAGGCTCTTTACTGTCAAACCAAAGGTTTCCCTGCATTGACAATGGATGGGAAGAAAATTGGGGAATTGATGGCACAGGCCAAAATGGCCCCCACTGAATAGTTTTATTGAACTTGGAGTACAAATTCATTTGGGAAAGATGTAATTGCTTGGGGAAGGAAATTCTGCCCAAGCCCATCAGCAGCAGGCTAGATGCTCATGGTGCCCAGCTGGCCACTGCTCAGAGGGCATGGTTGAGCACAGAGGTAAGAGAAATCAAACCCAAACATCACTATTTGAATCCTGTATCTCCCACTTGAGCGAGCACATAAAAAGACACAAGTGTGTACGTATGTGACCTCCTCTCCTGGCCTCCGTTTCCTCATCTCTAAAATGGGGATAATATCCTGGGCCTGCCCAGCTCAAAGAGCTATTGTGAGGACTGAATGAGACAGTGGCTCTGAACATGTCCTGGAAGCAATGTAACTCCCTATGGATGTGGGAGTTTGAGATGACAGGGAGTTAACGTCTGTCACCTGGTGACACCAGACCTGGCATCTGGACATGAGTGGATGGTTTTAGGTGTGCCCTCTGAAAACAAGGGAATCATCCTGCCCACTTCTGTGTCTGTAATAATTTGTCAAATGAGGCATCATTTGACCCATAAGATAACCAGACTCTCAGGAGGGCAGGATGCCAATGAAATGAAGTCTTGGCTTAAGCAGGATTGAAAATATATTCAAACTCCTTATTTTGTTCTGGAATGAAATATAGGTTTGATTCCCATTGTAACTAGTTTACCAAGTGAAATTTGGCCAGAGGGTGCGTGTAGGGGAGCTGTGGGAGGTGGGGAACAGCTTTAGTTCATTTGCAAAGTTCAATAGATGACAGATACTTGGTTCAGTCTAGGTTCCAAGCTGGAGGGCTGTTTGCCCTATTTTGGGTTTAGAGTCTGCTACATTTGGGGTCCACCGGCCTTTTGTAGTGGGGCTTGGCTGAGCAAGTGACATTCATCATAATGTGCTTTCTCAGTATGTTTGCAAGTCAGAATCCATTTGACAGATGACATTCAGATTTGGCTATAACTACTAAGAGTGAGCTGGCAGAACAGCTTACCCAGACACACAAGGGTAGCATCCACCCACTACTTCATTCATTCACTCATTCATTTATTCATTCTACACACATTCATTAAACTCCTACTATGCTAGGCCCTCTCCCTAATGCTGGGAAAATGAAGATAATGAAGACTTAGTCTCTGATCTCAAGAAACTCATAGTCGGCTGAGAAACACTCCTGTAGAAAACTACATTATGACGTAGCATGTTAAGAGCTATAGTCAAGGCCTATGAGAGGAGCCGGACAAGGACAAAGAGTCCAAGCAGCAGTGCATGCCGGGGAAAGCTTCATGGAGGAGGTGGCCTTTGGTGTGGACCTTGACAGATGAGTGAAGTTCACCAGCTAACTGACACTTAACTGCATTCTGATTCTTATTTACTTACGAGTGGATACATTTATTTCTGCCCATGTGCGCACATACACGCAGAGGCCATTAACTTTGTCCTGTTCACTGCTAAACCAAACGGTGAGAAAAGCAGAGCAGAAAAAGGACTGTTGATACAGCACACAACCCTTCCTCCCCTGACAAGCCAAGACCCCAGATGGGCTAAGGTGACAGCTACAGAGCTGGGAAGGCCATTTGCACAGAGCTGCCACTTGGAACAGTAGCAACATGAGCAAATAAAGTTCATCTCAGATTCCAAAGGCTTAGGATGGGTGGCTTTGTGACAACCAAATAGCCATGCCTTTGAGGAAAAGTAAGAAATCTAAATCTTAATGCCACACTCATTACCAAGCCAAAAAGGTAATCAGGGCATTTGGTCTGCAACTGTGAAAGGGCAAAGTAATGTTTGACCTTGCCAAAGGGTGGGGATTGTATCATGAGAATGTGCTAGCCACTGTGAGCTAAAAGGGCTCAGAATCAGAAGGGGAGGGGGAGGAGGGAACTCCATTCCCACAGGTGAGGCTAGCTGGAGGCAGCACATTCAGCAGTCGCTTGACCGGGCAGCTTCGAATAAGATCGGGCTTGCCTAACTGTTCAAAGCACACAACAACCCTCAAGAAGACTCACTTACTGCAGCTTCAGAAGCAGAGAGGAAGGAAGAGAAAAGCACATGTGGATTCTGTTCACATGGACAGGCAAAAAGAGCCTCCAGCCAGAAAAGGAGTCAGTACAGAGGCAGTAGCTGAAAGTCACTCATTCGATGGAAGCTAAGAGAGGTGACACTCAGAAAAGGAAAAGCATCTAGTGCCACCATCAAGGCGAATTTGTAGATTTAACCAACCATGAAGATGCACCTACTAAGTAAATTAGGTCCCCTAACCCACTTCCTCTTAAATGATCAGAGACTTCTAGCGGGTAGGGGCTGGACAGCCCTCCAAACCAAATCCCTCATTGTACACCAGAGGCATAAGGTAATGTGGTAGAAAGAGCACTGGCGGTCTGGGACCAAGAGTTCTTCCTCTCACCAGCTACAGGATCTCAGACAAGTCACCTCAGCCTCTAAGCTACAAGTTCCTCACTGGTAAAACAGAAACATTAAGACTGATGTTACATGAATGTTGTGAAGACTGAATAGATGTGAGAATGGATCATATGGATTAGATATTTGTCTATACTTTTATATACAGATGAAGACACCGAGTTCCAAGAGGTGAAGTGATTTAAGCCCAAGAAAGCCGCAAAAGGAAGCAGAACTAGAATTCCTGACTCCACATTCAGTGTTCTTTCTACTAAACCACGCCTCCTAATATGGAAAGAGTTTTGACTATTTCACAGGTGCTGCTATGGTTTGAATGTGTCCACCAAAGTTCATGTGTTGGAAACTTAATCCCCAGTGCAACAGGGTTAGATAGGAGTTAGGACCTAGAAAGAGATGACTAGGTCCTGAGGGCTCTATGCCCGTGAATGGTTTAATGTCATTATTGTGGAGTGGGTTCATTATCCCAGGAGTGGGTTGTTATAAAACTGAGTTCAACCTTCTCTTGCTCTCTTGCCCACTCACGCTCTCTTGCTCTGCCACCTGCCTCTATGGGATGACACAGCACAAAGCCCTCACCAGATGCCAGCACCATGCTCTTGGTCTTGCCAGTCTCTAGAACCATGAACCAAAACCATTTCTGTTTATCATAAATTACCTAGTCTGTGGTATTCTGTTATAGCAACACAAAATGGATGAAGACAGGTGCAAATCATGTCTCCTCAGCATGTTTCTCTGGGACAAGAACTACACACTCTCCATGTCCCTGTGATTCTTGGTACTTAATGACAACAGCCAACATGGATGGAGCCGTTACAGTGTGCTGGGCTTTGCTGTAAGTGATCTTGACGTACTGACTCATTTTATCTGCATGTAAAATCTATGCAGTAAGGTATTATTATTATCATCTTCATCATTACTATTGAGGAAACTGAGGCATGGGTTAAGAAAGCTGCCCAAGATCACACAGCCAGTGAGCTGGTGATATTTCTTTCCTATCCCAGGCAGGCTGACTTGAAAGCTGTGCTTTAACCACTGTGAGTAGAAGTGGTGTCAGACAGAGATGGCTGTGTTACCCAGGGAAGTAATAACTGACTTGGATGTAGAGGAAGCCTGCCACCGTGCTCGTACATGCCAGGGACTTGATCAATTGCAGACCTGACTTGAAGAAAATCCTGTGATAAAATATCTTGCCATGTGCCACCCTGGTGCTGGCTTTCTGCTTTCAAGATGACCCAGAAGTACTTCCATCCTTCATTCCTCTCACAAATGACTCAAGGAAATTTGTCCTGAAATGTGATGAACACTCACAAAGAGGCCTGGACATTAACAAAGAAGGAGAAACATTCAACCTCACTAGGAGTCAAAGAACACACGTTAGAATCAGATACTCTTTTTCCTATCAAATTAGAAAATATTTTTTAAATGATAATATTTAATGCTGGCAGATGTAGAGTAAAACTGATATTCTTATACCCTGCTATAACGGTGTAAATTGATTGCACTTCTCTGGCAGTTTGGCCATATATAGTCAATTCTTGTAATTCACAGTAGTTACATTCCATAAAGTCACCACTAATTCTGAATTAGAGAATTCTGAACCATTGCTCCTAGGGGAAATACAGGGTTAGGTTCTTGTGAGCCTCTAGTCACAACATTTTCATCAACCCATCAATACATAACCTGTTTATGTGTGTTTCTATTTAAAGACATCTTATTTAATATACTACATATTGTTGATTTATTATCATTGAACTCACGGCCAACAGCACTATAATTCAGACCTGAACAAAGCTTATCAAATACATGTGTTTTCTCTGTAAGGCACATCACAACCTTCTTGCACTTAGAAACACTAGACAGCACTTCAGCACAATGCTTGGGGGGGCATTTTAAACAGCAAAGTCACCAGCAAAAAGCACAAAAGTGGGAAAAAAAAAAAAAAAAGGGCACTAAGTTGATCACAAAAAGGACACTTGTTTACAATATCACCAAAACAAGAAGGTGTGGCATGTCCCCTTGCTCGACCTCAGCCAGGAATGTATGCGAAAGTGACACATTTTTGCACTCTACCTGTGTCCAAGAATGACCGTGAAATCACAGTAAGTATTGATTTAGTGGTCACAAATAAATTCTAGCAAGGAGGCGAATTCACAAATTCAGAATCCATGAAAAGTGAGGATCAACTGTATGTATTAAGAGCTAAAAGGCTCACACACATTGAAAGGCACATGTGACAGAAATCCAGACTTGATTTCACATGCACCTTGTTTTTTTCTTTTTTATCATTTACTTGTACATATTTGTGGGGGACAGTATGTTATTTCAGTACATGCATATACTGCACAATTACCTGCACCTTTTGAACTGATCCAACTGCAGCTGAAAAAAATCCGAGTCCCAGAGTGGGGGCTTGACTGGTAAGAACCGCTGTTCATTTGAGCCTGAGCCCTGAAGCCAGGGGAGTTTAATGTTCCATACTTGGATCTGGGGGTCAGGAGCATCACAAAACCAGGCACAGGCTCCCCTTCCTCTCATGGATTCAAGGCCCTGGCCTCCAAGGAGAAAGTACCCACCAAGAACCAAGCCCTTCTCAAGTATCTGCTGAACCAGGGTTCTGGGGATGGTCGGGAAGACAAAGCCCCTTCTCCTGCTCTGACTTGTCTCCTGCCTCCCTCTCTGTGACTTGTTTCGATCACACTTGCCTCCTTGCTATTCTCTTGAACGCACCAGGCAGGGTCTAATACCATCTTAGGGCTTTGCACTTGCTGTCTGCCCCACCTAGAACATTCTTTCTCTAGACATTTGATTGGCTCCCTGTCTCACTTTCCTCTCTGTTCAGCGAGCTTTCTCTGCTCCCCCACCCCAACTCTCCCCCTACCCCCTTCCAATTCCCTGTGTCTCCACAGCAGTTACCACCATCTGATACATGATCCATTGTGCTTGTTCATTTACTGTTATCTCTCCCCATGTAAGCTGGTGGCAGGGGGTATCTTTTTTGTTGTATCCCCTACTCCTAGAAGGAGGTCTAGCACATACAAGGGTACTTCAAAAAGTTCATGGCAAGATTCCTATTACCTTTCAATTCTATTTTTCCATGAACTTCTGAAGTACCCTCATAGTAGGCACTCAATAAATATTTGTTGAATGAATAAATGTTACATACTAGCAGTAGTCATAATCAAAATTAACATTTTTGCACCAGTCACATGTTACCTCACTGAAATTGCAAAGCCTTAACAGGTGGACACTGTTATGCCCATTTTAAGGCACCAAGGTACAAGGAGATTACACAACTTAATTAAGGCCACCGGCCACTAAGAGATAGAACTGCTTTTTCTGACTCTAAAGCTACTACATCAATCGTCAGTGCTTCTCAAACTGTCTATGGTGAGGGACCAGTTGGTATTGTCTTTTTTTCTTGGTCCATCACAGACTGAACAGAACAATGAAATGGGAAAAAAAAAAAATTACAAACTACAATATGTGCCTGAATGTCATGGCCATATCAAAGTTTTTAAACACTTTCAATGTTTGTATTTATCTCCCTACAGACGGGTAGAAACAGTTTGGTCCACAGACTGTAGTCTGAGCAGCTCTGCACTGTGTCCAAAGAACTGAATATTCCTGAGTTTCCAGGTTGTCTGGGGATTGGAATTGAGGCTCCATGAGAAAAGTTCCTGATCCCTTTTTACTTGTAGGGAAACTGAAAATTTCACAAATCAACTTTCCTTCATTTGGCCCATAAGAGTTTCAGGAGGTAGGAAGTGGGTTTTCTCACTCCCAATTTTCAGGAGAGAAAGCCCACCTTTCCTCCACCCAAAATGTCCCTCCCCTGGCCCCCCATGGGGTCACCTCCTTAGACTGACCTTTCCAACCACCCCACCCAAACAGTATCTCTGACCCTCTCCTACCACACCTGTTTACTCGTATTCCCATCACAGTGCTTATCACTATCAGAAATGGTCCTTTTATTCATTTATTGACTTATTTACTTTGTCCCCTCCCTCTTTATAATACAAACCCCAGGAGGGCGGAAACCTCAGTTCATCAGTGTTAGTACCTGGCACAGAGCTAAGCCACCTGAAGGATTTGTTAAATGAATGCTGTAAGAAAAAAGAAACATAGAATGATTAAATAGCTTACCTAAGGTCATAGCAGGTAAGCGCCTGAGCCGGAAATCAAATCCATCCATTCATTCAACAGAAGACATTCCAGTGTCTCTTTCTCGGAGACACTGGGGTCATGGTGGTGGGTGAGAGAGAGAAGGTTCCTGTCCTGCTCACAGGGCTCAATTCCAAATGCAGTGGTCCTGCTCCCTGCCTTTATGGCCCTCTCTATTTCCTTTCATCTGGACATACTTTCCTGCCTACCAACACCTTCTCACAAGCAATTATGTTATCAAGTAATCAGGAATTATTATTACACCTGTTTTTAGGGATGCCAGATAAAATGCAGCTACATTTGAATTGCAAACACACAACGAGTAATTCTTTAGCATAAGTATATCCTATGCAATACTAGGGGCATAATTATGCTAAGAAATTACTCAGTTTCCATGAAATTCACATTTTTTTAAAAATTTTATTTTGTCGATATACATTGTGGTTGATTATTGTTGCCCCTTACCAAAACCTCCCTCCCTCCTCCATCTCCTCCCTCCCCCCCAACAATGTCCTTTCTGTTTGCTTGTCGTGTCAACTTCAAGTAATTGTAGTTGTTACATCTTCTTCCCCACTCCCGGTTTTTGTGTGTGTGTGTGTGAATTTATATATTAATTTTTAGCTCCCACCAATAAGTGAGAACATGTGGTATTTCTCTTTCTGTGCCTGACTTGTTTCACTTAGTATAATTCTCTCAAGTTCCATCCATGTTGTTGCAAATGGCAGTATTTCATTCGTTTTTATAGCTGAGTAGTATTCCATTGTGTAGATGTACCACATTTTCCATGTCCACTCATCCGATGATGGACATTTGGGCTGGTTCCAACTCTTGGCTATTGTAAAGAGTGCTGCAATGAACATTGGGGAACAGGTATACCGTCGACTTGATGATTTCCATTCCTCTGGGTATATTCCCAGCAGTGGGATAGCTGGGTCATATGGTAGATCTATCTGCAATTGTTTGAGGAACCTCCATACCATTTTCCATAGAGGCTGCACCATTTTGCAGTCCCACCAACAATGTATGAGAGTTCCTTTTCCTCCACAACCTCGCCAGCATTTATCGTTCAGAGTCTTTTGGATTTTAGCCATCCAAACTGGGGTTAGATAGTATCTCAGTGTGGTTTTGATTTGCATTTCCCGGATGCTGAGTGATGTTGAGCATTTTTTCATATGTCTGTTGGCCATTTGTATATCTTCCTTAGAGAAATGCCTACTTAGCTCTTTTGCCCATTTTTTAATTGGGTTGCTTGTTTTTTTCTTGTAAAGTTGTTTCAGTTCCTTATATATTCTGGATATTAATCCTTTGTCAGATGTATATTTTGCAAATATTTTCTCCCACTCTGTTGGTTGTCTTTTAACTCTGTTAATTGTTTCTTTTGCTGTGCAGAAACTTTTTAGTTTGATATAATCCCATTTGTTTATTTTTCCTTTGGTTGCCCGTGCTTTGGGGGTCGTATTCATGAAGACTGTGTCCAGTCCTATTTCCTAAAGTGTTTCTCTTATGTTTTCTTTAAGAATTTTTATTGTTTCAGGGTGTATATTTAAATCCTTAATCCATTTTGAGTTGATTTTAGTATATGGTGAGAGGTATGGGTCTAGTTTCATTTTCCTGCATATGGATATCCAGTTATCCCAGCACCATTTGCTGAAGAGGCAGTCCCTTCCCCAGTGAATAGGCTTGGTGCCTTTGTCAAAGATAACATGGAAGTAAGTGTGTGGGTTGATTTCTGGATTCTCTATTCTATTCCATTGATCAGTGTGTCTGTTTTTATGCCAGTACCATACTGTTTTGGTTATTATAGCTTTGTAGTATAGGTTAAAGTCAGGTAGTGTTATGCCTCCAGCTTTATTTTTTTTGCTCAGCATTGCTTTGGCTATGCGTGGTCTTTTATTGTTCCATATAAATGTCTGGATAGTTTTTTCCATTTCTGAGAAAAATGTCTTTGGAATTTTGATGGGGATTGCATTGAATTTGTATATCACTTTGGGAAGTATGGACATTTTCACTATGTTGATTCTTCCAACCCAAGAGCATGGGATATCTTTCCATCTTCTTCTATCCTCTCTAATTTCTCTCAGCAGTAGTTTGTAGTTCTCATTATAGAGATTTTTCACCTCCATGGTTAACTCAATTCCTAAGTATTTTATTTTTTTGGTGGCTATTGTAAATGGGCAGGCTTTCTTGATTTCTCATTCTGCATGTTCACTATTGGAGAAAAGAAATGCTACTGATTTTTGTGTGTTGATTTTATATCCTGCTACTGTGCTGAAATCATTTATCAATTCCAAGAGTTTTTTTGTAGAGGTTTTAGGCTGTTCAATATATAGGATCATGTCATCTGCAAACAGGGACAGTTTGACTTCATCTTTTCCAATCTGGATGCCCTTTATTTCCTTCTCTTCTCTTCTCTGATTGCTCTGGCTAGTACTTCCAACACTATGTTGAATAGGAGTGAAAGTGGGCATCCTTGTCTAGTTCCTGTTCTTAAAGGGAAAGCTTTCAGCTTTTCCCCATTCAGGATGATATTGGCAGTGGGTTTGGCATATATGTCTTTGATTATGTTGAGATACTTTCCCTCTATACCTAACTTATAGAGGGTCTTTGTCATGAATAAGTGCTGAATTTTATCAAATGCTTTTTCAGCATCTATAGAGATGATCACATGGTCCTTGTGTTTGAGTTTATTAATAGGGTGTATCACATTTATTGATTTGCATATGTTGAACCAACCTTGCATCCCTGGGATGAATCCCACTTGATTGTGGTGAATAATTTTACGTATGTGTTGCTGTATTCTGTTTGCTAGTATTTTAGTGAGGATTTTTGCATCTATATTCATCAAGGATATCAGCCTGTAGTTTTCTTTTTTGGTTATATCTTTACCTGGTTTTGGTATCAGGATGATGTTTGCTTCATAGAATGAGTTGGGGAGATTTGCGTCTGTTTCAATCTTTTGGAATAGTTTGTAAAGAATCGGTGCCAATTCCTGTTTGAATGTTTGGTAAAATTCTGCTGTGAATCCATCTGGTCCTGGGCTTTTCTTTGTTGTGAGCTTTCTGATAACAGCTTCAATCTCCTTTATTGTTATTGGTCTGTTCAAATTTTCTACGTCTTCATGGTTCAGTTTTGGGAGCTTGTGTGTGTCCGGAAATTTATCCATTTCCTCCAGATTTTCAAACTTGTTGGTGTATAGTTGTTTATAGTACTCTCGAATGATTCCTTGTATTTCAGATGAATCAGTTGTAATATCACCTTTTTCATTTCTAATTTTTGTTATTTGAGTCTTCTCTCTTCTTTTTTTTGTTAGCCATGCTAATGGTTTGTCAATTTTATTTATCTTTTGAAAAAACCAACTTTTTGATTCATTGATCTTTTGTATTGTTTTTTGGGTTTCAATTTCATTCAGTTCTGCTCTGATCTTAATGATTTCTTTCCATCTGCTAACTTTAGGTTTGGATTGTTCTTGTTTCTAGTTCTTTAAAGTGAAGTGTTAGGTTGTTCACTTGCCATCTTTCCATTTTTCTGAGGTGAGCATTTAATGCAATAAATTTCCCCCCTAATACTGCTTTTGCAGTATCCCACTGATGTATCATTATTTTCATTAGTTTCAATAAATTTTTTGATTTCCTGCTTGATTTCTTCTTGGACCCATATGTCATTAAGTAGCATGCTGTTTAATTTCCATGTGTTTTGTTTGTATAGTTTCCAGAGTTTCATTTGTTATTAATTCTTAGTTTTAATCCATTGTGGTCTCAGAAAATACATGGGATAATTCCAATTTTTTTGAATTTATTGAGACTTGATTTGTGACCTAATATGTGATCTATCCTGGAGAATGTTCCATGTGCTGATGAGAAGAATGAATATTCTGAGGTTGTTGGATGGAATGTTCTGTAGATATCTGCCAAGTCCAATTGGTCTAGAGTCTTGTTTAGATCTTGTGTTTCTCTACTGATTCTTTGCCTAGATGATCTGTCTAATATTGACAGTGGCGTGTTCGGGTCCCCTGCTATTATGGTATTAGTGTCTATTTCCTTCTTTAGGTCTAATAGAGTTTGTTTTATAAATCTGGCTGCTCCAACATTGGGTGTGTACATATTTATGATTGTTATGTCTTCTTGATGCATCAGTCCTTTTATCATTAAGTAGTGTCCCTCTTTGTCTCTTTTTATGGTTTTTAGTTTAAAGTCTATTTTGTCAGATATAAGAATAGCCACTCCAACTCGTTTTTCTTTTCTGTTTGCATGGTAAATCTTTTTCCATCCTTTCACTCTTAGTCTATGTGAATCTTTATGGGTGAGGTGGGTCTCTTGTAGGCAGCATATAGTTGGGTCCTCCTTTTTGATCCAGTCAGCCAGTCTGTGTCTTTTGATTGGGGAATTTAAGCCTTTTACATTAAGAGTTGTTTATTGAAAGGTGTTGATTTATTCCTAGCATTTTATTGGTTGTTTGGTTGTCTTAGGTGTCTTTTGTTCCTTGCTTTCTGATTTACTGTTTGGTTTCTGTGTTTGTTGGTTCCTTAGGTTGTACATAGTGTTTTTGTTAGCTTGGTTTCTCTTCATGAATGCCATTTTTATTATACTAGCGGGTTTAGATTTTTCTTGGGTTTTTATGGCAGTGGTAGTTATTTTTCAGGAACCAAACCCAGTACTCCCTTGAGGATTTCTTGTAAGGGTGGTCGTGTGGTAGTGAACTCCCGCAGTTTTTGTTTGTCTGAGAAATATACTATTTGCCCTTCATTTCGGAAGGATAGCCTTGCAGGGTAGAGTATTCTTGGCTGGCAATCTTTGTCTTTTAGTATTTTGAATATATCATCCCATTCCTTTCTAGCTTTTAGGGTTTGTGATGAAAAGTCTGATGTTAGCCTGATTGGGGCTCCCTTATAGGTGATTTGACGCTTCTCTCTTGCAGCTTTTAAGATTCTCTCTTTGTCTCTGAGTTTTGCCAATTTGACTATAACATGTCTTGGAGAAGGCCTTTTTGGGTTGAATACGTTTGGAGATCGTTCAGCTTCCTGGATCTGAAGATCTGTGATTTTTCCTATACCTGGGAAGTTTTCTGCCACTATTTTGTTGAATATGTTTTCAATGCAATCTCCGTTTTCCTCCCCTTCTGGTATACCCATGACTCGGATATTTGAGTGCTTAAGGTTGTCTGATATCTCTCTCAGATTTTCTTCAATGTCTTTGATTCTTTTTTCTTTTTTTTGTCTGCTTGTGTTATTTCAAACAGCCCATCTTCAAGTTCAGAGGTTCTCTCTTCAACTTTGACCAACCTGCTGGTTAAACTCGCCGTTGTGTTTTTTATTTCGCTGAATAACTTCTTCAGTTCGGCAAGTTCTGCTACATTTTTTTTCAGGACATTGATTTCCTTGTGCAGTTCCTCTTTCAGGTCCTGTATACTTTTCCTCATTTCATCATGATGTCTAGCTGAGTTTTCTTGTTTCTCATTCAGTTTCCTTAGAATTATCACTAGAAATTCCTTGTCAGTCATTTCAAGGGCTTCTTGTTCTATAGGATCTAGAGTTTGAGATTTATTAACTTTTGGTGGTGTACTTTCTTGATTTTTTTGTATTTCTGGTATATTTTTTTTTGATGTTTATTCATTGTGGCAGGGGGTTTCACAGTCCACCAGTTTGAGACTATTGTCTAACTAAGATGTTGCTGTGGTTGCCAATTTGGTATGGCTACCTCCGTGACTGCTCAGTTGGCCTCTAGTGCCTTGTGTATGTGGTTGCCTCGGGTCTTGGGCCTCTCCGGGGAGCCACCTCTCTCGTCAGCTTGGACTCTGCTGGGCTGCTGGATCACGGGGCGGTACCGCAGGGTGTGTGGTCTCTGCTGAGCTTCCACTTCCTGTGCAGGACTTCTCCCTGTTCTGTGCGCTCTGGCCCGGGCTGCTGGATCATGCAGTGGCGGCCCCAAAGGGTGTGTGGTTTCTGTCGAGTCTCCGCCTCCCTAGCCGGACATCTCCCCACTCTGTGCGCACGAGGCTGGGCTGCTGGATCTCGCAGTGGTGGCCCTACAGGGTGTGTGTTTTCTGCCGAGTCTCCGCCTCCGTAGCCGGATGTCTCCCTGCTCTGTGTGCACTGGGCTGGGTAGGACATGTCTTCTGCAACCCTCGTCTATCAGCCAGGCCTTCAAGACCCTTCTCAGCACCGCCTCACCCAGGAAGTCTACCAGGTTTCTGCTGGGTGCAGACGACCGGTTGCTCTGGGTGCCTTTGTAGCACTGTGTAGATCTTTCTCGGGACTTATCACCTTCCTCCTGGTATTGCGGTTATTTGTGTACTTGTCTTATCTCCCACATCAGAGCGTGAACTCCTCGGGGGAGGAGCCCACAGCACATGGTTCACCTTTAAATCCCCCCGGCGTGGACCAACTCCGGTGCCTGCCTGCTGTCAGCTCTCCGGCAGGTTCAAGAGAACTTGGGAATGCTCCAACCACACTATTCCCAACCAGAAATCGGTTAGGTGTTTTTCCGAACTGGTGGCCGCAGAGATGGTATCTGCCTTCCGGTAACAGGAAGTTTACCGGGGGCCGGAGCCCAGGGTGCGGTCGAGTGACAGTTGGCCCAGCCCGTACTTCTTTGCCCTCCTGACACTGGCCAGAGACGCCCCACACCACCAGCCCCGCCAGAGAACCGCAGAGGGAGTGGGAGGGGAGGCCGGCCCGCAGGACCCGGGAAGCCCCACGCTGGGGCAAGCAAGTGGGAAGGCTCAGTGAGGAGCCGAGCCGGGCGAGGAGGACAGGCCTGGCTGAGCCAGGCTGGAGCCGCCACCACCTGAGAAAATGGAGGTAGCCCCAGGTCCGGTGAGTGGCCCGGTGGGGCAGGTGGAAGCCGGGAGAGCGTCCACCCCCTGAGCAAGGCCGGGCCGGGGGTCACTCATGGGGCTGGGCCGGGCCAGGCGGCTCCCTCTCTGCCTCCGTGTCGTCGCCGTCCCCGTCCTCAGCCTCTGCCGCCTCGGACTGCTCACTCAGTCCCGCGGCGCGGGCGCTCCCAGGAATCTTCTTTTATGCCGGCCTGAAACCTCGAATCCTGAATAGGGCAGCTGGCTGCTGCAGCTAAGAAACAGTTCTTTTCCTGCTCCAAACTTCAAAACTGTTGCCTGTAAACGAGGCAGCCTCTCCTGCCAAGGGCAAAGTGGCGGTCAGCCCCCACGACCAGCCAGCAGCAGCGGTCTTCCCTTAAGAGACGGCAAGAGGAAGGTCCACAAGTTTCCCGGCTGCCTAAGGCCCAGTGGCCACCTTTTCCTCCTCAGCTACTCAGCACCAACCACCGCAGCCACCGCCATCTTAGGATCCAGTGAATCCATTTTTCGAAATTCACATTTAACTGGTTCCCCTCATTGTTTTTTTTCTTCCCTTTCCCCCACCCCACTCAGATCTGCCAACACTACACGTTCCACAGATGAGGAAACTGAAGCTCAAGGAGAAGAAAGAAGTTTAGTAACTCGCCCCAAAGGCTCTCAACCAGTGTTAGAGCCAGCACTAGCCCTACCCACTATAGGACAAGTAACTAAATGCTCTCTCTGAGTCAGAACACCTGACACCTCACAGTGCGTTTTACTCTTTTCTCAAAGACCCAGTTCCACTACGGCTGTGTAAATCCACGATACCTGAGGATTATCTGCCCATCAAAATAGCTCCTTGGCCTCCAGCAAGGAATTTGTTTCCATGTCTATATTTAGTCTTTTTAGTACATTTTTTTCTGATTCTAAAAATACCTATTTATAATATGTTCAGACAATGTGATATTACACACCAATGAAGCAGAACAGATTCTGCTACGCACAACAGGAGGGCGTGGTAAGTTTTTATAAACTTATACACATCAACTTAGAAAAATAATATTGAAATAAGAGTTTAGACACAAAAGAGAATATTCTGTACGATTCCATATACATAACATTCAAAAATGGTCAAAACTAGTCTAAGGTGATAGACTAGTGGTTCCTGAGGGGTGGGGGTCATTGGGAAGCAACATGAGGGAAACTTCTGGGGTTTTGGTTATATTCTATATCTTGATCTGGGTGATGGTTAAACAGTATAAGTGTATACATGCATAAAACTTACCAAGCTGTTCACTTAAGATTTGTGTACTTTCCCATTTGTACATTATACAAGTACTTTAATGAAAAAATTTAAAACAAACAAAGTAACACATGCTCATGGTAAAAAATGCTTAAGGTAGACAAGTATATTTAAAAAATCTTCTGTATTCCCACCACTGGGAGATATCACAACTAAGATTTTAGTGTGTATCCTTCCAGAGCTTTTCCCAATAGCATTAACTTTCATGAGCATTTCCTAAGAAATGAATCCAGGACCTCATACCCATCATGAGAGGTGCTAACTTATTTAGGAGTCTGAATTCCCTGGACATGCTTTTCACTTATCCAGGAAGCCCTAACACACTAGATTTAATTTGACCATTTTAAAAAGAGCATGGAACAATTAACGACAAATAAATGAAATTAAAATCAAATTGAATACAGCCTTTCAGTGATATGTCTTAAAATTTGATTTTAAGCACAGTAATGAATATAAAATGAAAGCTTGGCTTGTAAGGACTCTTGAGCCTCCTGTGACCCCGACTGCCACCTACTGGACACAGCCTGCCATGACACCCCATCTGAAGGTGTCCTACTTAAAAGCCCCAACTATGATGCCTCCTTTTCTGGTCTGAGTTTATACATGTCCCCCAAGAGCTTTCCAGACATCTGTACTTCCCCAGTGCGTTGCACAGTTCCTAGAACATAGATGTATCTTAAACATTTGTCGAATGAATGAAAGAATGGATGGATGGTTGATGGATAAGAAGATATTCTTGTGCCTCATTGTGAAATAAGGGAATAATCTCTGTCCTACCCACCTCACAGCCTTTTTTGGAAGAATTAATGAGATAACCACTGGTAGAGACCATGTGGATATGGGGAATATTATGACAACCCAGTGCCAGGGGGTGTAGGAATCTAATGGTGACCAGGGTAAGCAGTGAGATTACAGAGACAGGGACTGTGTTAAAAACAGGAAACTTAAATAAATGTAAAATGTCTTGAGCGAGGGACTTAATAGGTAAAACCTGAAAAAATGTTAGCTCTTTTTTCTTTCCTCTTTCCCCTTTACAGCCCCAGCTCACAAATCCTTTCCATAGTGTCTGAGGAGTTAAGAATTTGTCCCTTTCCTGGGCTCCTTCAGAGATGAAGTGATGTTCGATGTTTTTATGCTGCCAGTTTTGAAACAGGCCAGGTTCACTGTGCCTGTGGATGTGAGCTGGCCCATCAAAGCCTCCTGAGTTAGGAAAAGTGGTTTCTGAAACATCGCTGTCAGGCTGGCTGATGGTAAGGTGCCCATCTGAGCGTGTCCACTGTAGACAGCATTTGACAGGCGTCATGCAGGCCTTGCTTTTAGTTGCTGCACAGAGGGGGGGCTCTGTTCTGTATACAGGCAGCATGATGTGGTGGAAAGAATACGGACAAAGGGTTGGAGGGCTGGGCTCTTCCTCTCACTGACTGGAGGGAACTTGAGCACATCAGCTTGCCCTTGCCAGTATATAAACCATCTCAATAGGACAACGTAACAAGATAATGCCTGGGAAAACACTTTGTAAACGAAAGCACTGGACCCAGGGTGAGGTGTGACTATTAATTAACCCCAAGTGAACATCATGCCCCAGATGTGACCTGACCCAGCTCAAAAACTACAGGGTGCAGGTGTCACTTGCACTGATGTGGATCCAGCTTCTACTTATGGAGTCCAACCCCGCTTTAGCAGCTACATGACACTCTTATTTCACATTGGGCTTATGACCTGCTAAGACCTAGTCCCTACTGGCTTTTTAAAACTATGGATTGTACCCCTTCAAATTTAATGCTCTCTTTGTTTGGGTAATTGATTTTTTTAAACTACTGTAAATGTAGACTTTGTGTTACATTTCCACTAGATAAATTTAATCTTATTGCTTAGGTCCATCTATATAGGCTTTAAAATATTTTTAATACTACTTTGGCCATTCCATATGTTACCTTAACCTGATCACTTGGTGAGCAGTGTACAATCCATGCATTCATTCATGCATGCATGCATTCATTCATTCAATATACATTTTACAATATACATTAACTGAGCATTACTATTCCGTAGACACTGTGTTTTGAGCCAGGAGATACAGAGGGTATATTTGATAGGGGGTGGCAAGTGCCACATTGGGCATGCCCTGGCTGCTGTGGGCTCAGAGAGCAGGGCATACCATCAGCAATGGGAAGGTTTCCCAGTTCAGGAGAAGTAGCAGAGGCCAATATGTATTCTCCCTTTCTTTCTGAGCATACCACTGGACTATATTTTCCGGCCCCTGACGATTCCTAGTGACCAGGACTTTCTTTTTGGGCAGATGTAGAGATGAAGCCCATTACGTCAGGCCTCGTGATTTCCTCTGCCTTCTAAGCAAAGAAACTGCAGGTAGTGATAGCTAGTCTGTTCTTATCTTCCTGACCTCATCACCCTACCCTCATCCCCTTGCTAGTGCACACGTCTATTCGGCGTATATGGGTAGAGTTCTTCCTACAGGCCAGGCACTATGCTGGGCTCCATTTGTATTCTCTTAAAATCTACTCTGGGTTCAAAATCTCCACATTGGGGACCAGTGCCTTTTCCATCTTGCTAGATCCCCTTCCCTAGCCCTTGAATCCCAGCCTAGATCAACCTGAGCATCTGCATCCCTCCACCCCTGGCTTAGCACTGGGCATTCCAAGGTACTTTCTAAAGGGGCTGAGTGAGGAAAGGAGAGGAGCCAAGGAGCACCTCATCCACTCAGTCCTTCTGTCAGCAGAGCACTGTAGTGAGAAAAACCTGGACTACTAGTAAAGAGGAACGACTAAAGTCCCAGATCTGCAATCAACCAACTTTGTGACTTTGGATATGCCCTTCTGAGCTCCATTGTAAAACAAGCTAAGTAGACTAGAAGATCTTTGAGTTCTCTTTCAGCTCTAATACTCTGATTATTTCTAAGATGATCCCTGATTCTGGGATGAGCCCTGTACTCTGTTCTAACCTAGTTTTTTATTGAAACAAAAAATTTAACAAAAAGAGGCAGAAGGAAGGGAACAGAGTTTAGCCAGCCTTCCTTATAATGAAACATCTGCTGGCAATACGCAACCTTAAGCTGAAAAACAATGGCTAAGGGTTATAATTTCAGAATGTCCTAATTTGTTTTAGGCCCAGACTAATCTTGTTCAGACTCAGGTTTCAAGCTGATTGTCAGGACTGGCTTGAATTATTCATGCAATTTCTACACTGGAATAGTTTGGGAGATACTCCTTGCAGATGCCTTCGTCCTTTCACAGCTTAAGGAATTCTTAATAATGTGCCGTTTGGATAGGCAAATCCCTTAACTTCCTTGAGTATCTCTTTCTTTACCTGTAAACAAGGAAGACAGTTCATTCCTTATTTTCGGCTCTAGAATGTCTTTGGTTCTGTGATTGCAGGTGCCTCAGCCTGAGATTCCACATGCAGCTCACAACGAACAGCAAACCACGTAAACATAAAAAAATGAAGGATGCCATCTGATGATTAAACTCAAAAGGAATTATGTAATTAGCAAAGGACATTGATCACACAACATGTGAGTCTAATTGCAGCGCATGCAAATGTTTGCTAAATTAGATAAATATGGGTTTGCAGTCACTCTGGTGCACAGATTGAGTTGTAAAGTTAAGGAAAATATAAAAGTTAATTATAAGATGGGAGTGATAAACACAGGGTATGTGCACTAGGCCGATTAGGATTATTAACCAAGTAATCATCTCATGCCAAAGGTGGAGAGTTATAGGAGTCCCAGGCCCATAGTCTGACTATTGCATAATGAAGTTACCACGTTTTATAGGACATGAAAAACATGCTTCATTTTTACACAACACCTGTTATCTGGGGAACCTCAGCACTTGGAGCTGGTTATATTGGCTTGCCAATTTGCCCGATGCTCATCGCTGAGGTAGGCAAGGCTTCGTGTACTGGTTTAGAGAAGAAATGCTGGATCCTAACCATTCTCAGACCTGCACAAACCTGCACAAATGCTAAACCTATGAGACCATGAAGTAGCTCTTATGAGAATGTACCTATTACCTGCCAGGATCTTCCACGTAGAGGTAAAAAGAGTCCTGGAAATGTAGCTACAGTGGGAGCCTAGGTTCTGGAGGCAGACTGCTTAGATTTGAGTCCTGGGTCCATCACTGTTTCTTTGACAAGTTAGTTCAGCTCACTGTTCCCTGGTTCTCTCATCTCTAGCCCAGAAACATAATATCACCTACCTCTAGAGATTGTTGCAAGGATTAAAGGAATTATTACTTTTAATAGCATTAAGAACATTGTCTGGCACATAGTAAACACTCAATAAGTGACTTATATCTTACTATTTGGTTTTCTCTGTTCATTATTTATTCATTCAACAAGGTAAGGAGTCACTGTGTGCAAGGCGCTATGCTAACGACCATACACATGTTCCATCCTCACGTTGAGTGTAGGGAGGAAATGTTGGCACAAGAATAATTGCAGTGAAGCAACATGTAAGATGTACTGTTTGTTACAACATGCTCAGGGGGGATCATTCTGGCAAGACCACTAGAGCTTCACTGAAGACAGGCCACTTCAACCAGGCAATGATGAGATTTTTAACAGAGGGTAAGTTAAATGTGAAGGTATGTAACATTCTAGGCAGAGGTCACCTTGTGAGCAAAAATGCTGAATTCAGAAAATCCAAGGTAACATCACATTATTGCAGGAAGCAATGAGCAAGGCTGGAAAGAAACTTTGGGGTCAACCTGAGGGGATGTGGGGGTGCATCTTGATGTCAGGCCTTGAGTTTTGACTTTTTCCTGTGAGCCACAGAGAGTCCCAGGGGTGTTTGAAATGAAACATGTTCACACAAAGTAGTGTTAAGGAAAGATGGATCCAGAAGGTGAGCAGAAAAAAATGGAAAAGGGAAAGACTGCTGACAAAGGAAGTTGGGAGGCTACTGCAATCATCCAATGTGTGGTAACGAGGGTGACAATGAAAAGAAAGGCAAGGAGGAAGGGACACAGGGATAAGTTGACAAGACTCAGTGACTGAGTGGAGGTACAGAGCAAGGACAGAGAGGAGGAGAGGTGACGGTAAGGTTTTGAACTTGGGTAGCAAGGACAGAAAAGGAGTCCTGCTAGTCAACCAGAGCTTCTGATTCCTAGTTACCCAGCACATTATCCAAACAAGGATCTCTGTGGTGGGAGGTAGCATAGGGTAGGGTAGGAGTTCTGGACACAGGCTTGAGCGTCAGACAGCTAGGGGTCCCCCCAAGCAAGTTTTAACCTCCCAGAGCTCCCATTTCCTCCTTTGCAAAATGAGGATAAAAATAACATACTTCTCAGGGATGCTGTGAAGATTAAATGAGATAGCAAGATGATAGTGGAAAGCACCTGCGCAGTGCCGGCCACACAGGGAGCTCTCAGAAAACCCTGAAAAAATGAAAACCAATCACTCAAAATGTAAAATATCAAAAAAATAAAAATAAAACACTTTGCTCTAAAATTCTCCTGAACGTGATTTGGTCATGTTTTGATGATTCGAAAACTCTTTCCAGATCTTACAGAACCACCAGCACCACCAGCATGCCATCATTGTGCTAAAGCCTCACAGGAGAACTGCTTGGCACACATTCAGGTCAGAATAAAGATAAACCCACTCACTGTATTGATTTGGAGCCAGAAGGAGGGAGAGCAATGATCAACAATTCCAGATCCTGCTTATGGAATCAGAGAATTTGGGAAAATTTCTCCTATGTTTTCATCAAGGACCCCATGGTTTTTCTTCTCCTGCCTCTCCAGCAATGCTAACTTCCACCTGCCTTTCCTGATAACCTGTGACGGAGGTTACAGAGATATCCCAAGGACTGATGACCAGTCATCTAGTGTGTGTGGACTTCAAAGACCTGTTGACACAGCTGCTCACCACTGGGCAGTGGCCCGGGGAAGGCCTGCCTGAACTGCTATAGCCATACCTTGGAAGTAGTAGAGCCCACCACGAAGGGACCAATAAACAATCCCAACTCTTGGTTATTTTGTCAACAAAAATGCAACATACAAAAGCAAACTGGTTCTACCAAATGTGCCTCTAGAGTTGGAAATTGTGTACATGATCCATTTTCTGCCACTGCTGAGCTCTGCACACAGCTAACATCTTATTGTAGGCAAAATTGCCCTTCAGCCTAACTGCTGCTAGTTTTCAAAAATACCATGAACCCTCTGAAACAACCCTTTAAGGGTCCAGAGAAAAAGTCTGTGCTTTTGTCCAGCTTCCAAAGGGAGCTCAGCATCAGCATAGAATTGTACAATGTCAGGAAATATAATTAAGCCTACTCTCCCCATGTCACAGGGTAGACAACTGCAGCTCAGAGCAATTGAGTGACTTGTCTAAGATCACACATCAAGTAACAGCTTTTACTACGGAAATCAATAAGCTAGCAAGAGATTTGTTCATATTAATTAGGCTATTTCCTTATAATCAAATAGCAATTAACATTTTCAAACAATGTTTTTACATAAGTTACCTTGGTTGGTCCCATACCGCCAATGAAGCCTCTACGCCACAGATATTACTGGCCCCTTTCACAGAGGCTCAGAGAGGTAAGTGGCTTACCCAAAGTTGCAGAGCTAGAAGTTGCCAGAGCTGCTGTCTTCAGATTCCATGCCAGTTGGCAAGTATTAACCAAATCCACTTCTATGCTGAGGACTGTGCTTAGAACAACCAAGGTATCTGTGTGCAGAGAGTGAAGAGACAGGAGAGCAAGGAGCAGGAGAGGCAACATTTACTACACTAGAGAAGAAACATTAAATTATGATGCACTTACTAATTCTAGTTAGAGATAAGAGCGCATTATCTTAAAATATTTTTCCTCTTCAATGGGTCTTTCTCAAGCATTTCTATAAAAGTCCTTAAACAAAAAAAAAGATAAAGTAGGTCTCTAGTTGTAAAGCTTCCAAAAACACTGGATATTACCCCAAAACTGAGCACTGAACACAGCTGCACCTGCAGTAGGGGACAGTGAAAGGTGAGGGAGAAAAGGGGGTAGAGGACAGATTCAGCTGGTCAGAAGAAAAATTGCCTGGCCGAACGTTCTTAGACACAATCTGGCTACAAGGAATCTCTCCAAAGTGATTAAAACAAGCAAAAATTAAAACAAAAATATATGCATTCGTCTAGATTGGTTTGGATTATATTATACTCATATTATATGTAACAATACATAATAATAGCTATTATTGAATATTTACTATGTGCTAAACATTGTGCTAAGCACGTTTCACCCATTATCTCATCTAATCCTCACGCACCCCTTCCAGATGTGTATTTTAATTGCCATTTTAGTGGGGAAGGGAGGATTCAGAGAGGTTAAGCAATTTGCCTATGGCCACACAGCTATACTGATGAGATGAGCGTTGAACCAAGCAAGGTCTGATTCACTCCAACGTCCTAACAATCATCCACATCCTATCCTATCCCATGTCAAGAAAGGATGATTAGAAGATGCCTCTCTGTTCTCCAGATCCTGAGTTTCTCTAAAAGCAGCCATCCACGATATGATACAGATATGACATTGTTATCACAATGATGCCAAGATAACTAGCACCCAAAAATTTCGGTTAACAAATATCTTTCTCTTTATTAGCAAAAAAGTAATGTCATTTGATAGTCTTCAAATTCACTTTAAAACAATTAAAATTTTTATTTCAAAGATTGAATTTGTAACATAACTTAGCACTATTTAGAAAGCACATGTAGAACTATCCATTTTGTGGGCGAATTCAAGTGCAATTCATTAATAACTATAACTACAAGTGGATACATTTACTCCAACCAATTTCCATATTCATAAATGCTGTGAGCTTTTATTAAACATTTTTAACTAAGACTGAGAGGAGAACTATCTACTTCTTTTGAATGATCTTAAGTTTTTTATCAATAAAACTAATTTACATAGGTCCTATTCCATCTCTGTATTGCATGATAAGGCAAGAGAGTGAGCAGTAAAACTCTACCATCTGGGTATCGTGGGGCATAGTAGGTCAAGTCAGATTCTGAAAACTATGACTTAAGGGGTGTTCACAAGTGCCCAGGAGATGGAAGAAACCTGTTCTGGTTTTAGGGAGAAGTGTGCTGTTAGAGTGCTTGGTGACTGACTATACCTTATGAGGGGGATGCCTCCAGCTTGACGTAGCTGATCAGGAGCCTGTTTTGTCTTCCCAGTGTCTTACTCCAAGACAACTGAGAGCCTGCTGAGGCTTAATGAACCCATTTACGCTGACTTCAGTGATGATTCCAGGAGAAACGGGGCTTCCTCCGGTGATTTCAAAGCAGCAATCTTGAAGGGCTCATAGAAGCAATTTGTCCAAATGAAGTCCACAACTCTGGAAAAGAGAGAAAGAAAACGTTGGCTTTGTTGAAAAAGAGCTGGCTTTGTTGCTGGGATCCCAAGGGGGCCATCGTGTCCTGTAGCCGGTGCCTAGCATCATGCCTAGGCTCAAAGCAAGTCACCCATATATGTAAGCTGAAAGAAGAGAAAAACAGAACTTGGATTCCTAGGGGGGAAAAAATGTCTGCAGAAACTTTTTTTAAGTACTATACAGGTAGGACATTTAAAAAAGGCATGTTTGTTGAACTAGGAGTAGCATAGAAGTCTTATAGTTAGAGGGAAAAAATGAGAAAATAATAATAACAGCTAACACTTTGTGCCAAATACTGTTCTGCTACTTGACTGTGAACACCAAAAGGGCAAGAACTTTGTCTCTTTCACTCATTGTACACACCCAGCACCTAATTCGGGGTGTGGGGACACGGTAGGCATTTGGTATCCTATTTTTCAGTGAGTGAATAAATAAAACAGAAGCACCTGGCTAAAGTAAAAAATCTGCAATTTCAAAAAGGGTGGTGATTATGAGTTCATTTTTCTAACATTATGGAGCACCAAGTATTTGTTGGGCATTGAACTTGGCACAAAAGATAAAGAGATTAAAAGACAAGGTATCTTCTGATGTTGGTGGGATAACATTCTAGAGTAGAATCTTAATCAACCAGGCACCTGGGTGGGCACTGAGGAGACAAAGAGATGAGGAAGTTCCTCTCCCTGCCCTCAAGGAGCTCACAGTGGTGTAGGTGGGAGGTGTCTATAACAGAGTTGTGTATACAGGGTTATGATCTGGAACAGGACATGATAAATCTGCCTAAAGGGGATCAGCAGTTACCTTTCACTACCAGGCTTTATCCAAAAAGCAGCAATCATTGATCAGGGAGGTTACAGGATTCTTGCATTGAATGGGACTTCTTTATGTAATAAATTCCTGCACTTACTCCCAGGAATCTGTACATATACTTCCTTAATGTTCTAGAACCTGGAAAAGTGGGTTCTTCCAACCCACTGATAAGCACTAGATTACATGACCCTCACTATTTTGTGTTCTGTTATCCCCGAGGCATTGAAAAACATTAGAAGCAGTAACTGCTCAGTAAATGGCAGCAACTGTTGCTGCTACGGCTGAGTCCAGGGCTGCAAATATCTATCCAGTGCTCATCATCAGGAGTTTCCCCACAGGAAGTTGAGGGGATTTCACACACAGCCCTGCCACTGTCTGGGGCAAGCTCTGACCAAGTCTAGCTCCACAGTCAGCACAAGCCAGCTCAAGCCTCTCCCATTTCCTGGATCCCTTGTTTATGTACATCCTCTTTAAATACTGCCCAGATTGAACCCAGCACAATTCATTTGCAGCAGAGTAACCAACTTGTTAAAAGGAACAGGGAGCACTGAGATGTGGTTGTGAGCAGCTGTGATCCAACCCAGCACATGGGGATTTGTGCAATTTAAAGCTCTAGACAGCTGTTTTTATGGTGGCTGCACCAACACGTGCTGCAGAAAAAGCACAAACCAAATTGCCCTGCTGGATCAGGAAGTAGAGCTGATGACACAAGATTCTGGGAGGCAGCGTGGCGCCTCATTCTGCCCTGGTCAGCAGGGGAAAGTCTTGTCTGCTCTTTTTACACCCAGCGTGGGACTCTTTGGTAAAGATGAAAAGGAATATGGTTCAGAAATCCTGAGTGCTACCTTTGAATCTATGCACCTCAGATGACACCCATCTTGCCCTCAACCTTTGCTATCTTTTTTCATAATACTTTAACACTGAACGTGTTATACAACGTATCAGCCCTCTGAACTGCACAACCTATTAGAGTGGCAGCATAAAGTGGAAAAACTGGTCTAACATCAGTAAGACACGGATTATACAACATGGTGAAGACCAGAAACAAATGCACGAATATTCCCTTGGATTATGTAACAAATAACTGGGAAAAAAATGATGAAAAAATAAGAAAAAAGATTTCAGGCTTGTCCCCCGATCCTTCTTGGTTGTGCTGTACCATAAAATTTTTCAATACTCCTATCTTTCCTTTATACTCACGCTGAAATTCAAACTGACACACTATACAGTATTGAATACAATTGTTTCAGCTTGCTTTCTTTTTTTCATTACCTTTTTATGGCAGGGTCACTAAGCCTTCAAAACTACACCACTTCACTCTTAATATGACCATACTTCATCATATTCAGTGAGTTTGATTATAATTTCACATGCTTCAGTAAGACATGACAATTGTCATCAAGCAAGAATTACATATTCCACCTTTTCTATTTCTTATGTTGGGGGAGGGGTTAAAATGGTTAAGGGCTGGCCCAAGGTGTCACTAACATTGCTTTCCTAGGAACTTTCAGAGGCAATGGAATGGATATGTGACTGGGAGCAGGCAGACCTGGATTCCACCTAACACAGCCATCACTTAAACCTCTTTGTGCCTGTTTTCTTCTCTATAAAATGGGAGACAACTATGTTGTAAAGCAGGTGAGGACAAGCACCCAGCACAGTGGAGAACACGGCTTTCAGTGGAAAGCCCTGAGAAGTTAAACAGGCTTGGCTTCAAATCCCAGCCCTGTCACTTACTGAGAGACCTTGGGTTTGTTACTTTAAAACGCTCTGCTTCGCTTTCTGAGTCATAACCCATGATTAACACCTATGCTGAGTATGAAATGAGATGACATATGTCAGCTGTCACCAGCTCCCTGAATTATTTGCCTTATGGGTACTTGGCACTCAGACCCCTATGACATGAATAACCCTGAAAATCACAGATTTGAACAAATTAGTCACCATCTCTGAACACAAGGGCACCAGACAGGCTGCTTCTGAAGAGTCCCTTTAAAGGGGATTTATGGCCCGCTGGGCTCCTGAGGTGTAAAAAGTTAGGGTAGGTTGGGCAGGGCTGAACCTGAGCACTCCTGTAAGCGCTGACTGGGGCAGAGGGCGGAGAGGAAGGGCGACGACAATCTGGCAAACGGATAATGGCTAAAGCAGAAGTACCAACTGCCCACCTTTTGTTGATGCCTTTATAACCCCACCTTGCTCCAGAAACGGTATACCCGGGCTTAGCGAGAACCAGCTTCTCAGTGCTATCCGCGGTGCGGTCCCGCCCAGTGACCTCGCCTTACTTTAAATCCGAGAGCTACAGGCGGCCGCCGCTTCTGCACAGCACCCGAAAGGCCCGCTTTCAGGTCGAAGCGTGTTCTTGACCAACGCTTGCCTGAAGCTGGCTGGGTACTTGAGCCTTAGCGGGCGACCAGGGGAGGACAGGGACCCGACGGCGCTAACCGTTCAAGGAGGCCACCCTGTGCGCCCTGCGATCGCGTTCCACGGGGAGGTGAGCCACCGCTCGCCACCGAGACCCGAGGCACTGCGGCCGGTAGCTGCGGCGCCGCGACCCTGGCCTCAGTATTACAGCATCCCAGCCCTTACGGCGTCCCGGAGAATATAAGGATGTCCTCGCGCTGCGAGTCAGCAGTGGACGATTCATCGATACACAAGTAAGCGATGGGACATGGGGAGCGTGGCTCCGGGCCTGGCTGGAGATTAAAATGAGATCACAGAGGAGGAGGAAGAGCCCAAACAGTCGATAGATGGGCGCCCTGATCTTGGCGCTGTTGGGCAACACTTGCGGTCCAGCAGCCCCGGCACAGGTCTCCCCAAAAGGGGAAAAGTTTTGAGGCAGAGAATAGCAGCGAAAGCCAACGCGGGTGCAAACAATCCAGGCACAGACAAGCAGCGCTGCCGGCCCCGGGCCTTGGTTGCCCCGTCTGCAAAATGAAGGCATTGGACAGGAGTGTCTCTTAGCCCTGCTGTGACTGTAGGACTCTGCAGTACACCAGGCTGACGCTGTCCGAGGCTCGGAGATCGGGAAAAGAGGGAAAAGCAGGGGAAGACAACTGGGAAGAGAAAGGGAGGAGCGGCTGGTAGCCCATGAGAGGGAAGACGCCACACGCCAGGGACAGGCTTGGCGGATTTCAGCTTTACTCCTCCTCCTCCCACACCTGAGTTCTCACGTCTGGGCCACCGAGCTTGGGCCTCAGGAGCCAAGCTTCTCCCTCCTCACAACAGTTTCTGGAAGCCAGGGGGCAGATGGTGGGCAGCACAATAATGCATGCCAGGGATGGAAGGGGGAATGGTCTCGGCTGGAGTCCCGAGGGCAGGTGAGCACATCTGGGGCTGCGCAGGGAGTGAGATGGCCCAAAGCTAGGGATCGCGGGGCGCCCGCGTCCCAGCCCGCGAGCCCTGGGCCGGCCAAATTTCATTCCCCATATTTGAGCAAGAGGAGGGGGTGTATGCAAAAAAAAAAAAAAAAGGAAAAAAAAGTTGCTTAACTTTCCCCCAACTCTGCCGTGGAGGCGTGACCGGAGGGCGGTGCCTGCACCCTGATTCGCCGGCGGCTGGACCAGGAGGCTCGGATTGGCGCGCGGGGTCTGGGGACGGGAAGAGCGGGCGTGGGGGAGGGGAGCAGCCCTCCCCGCCCGCGGGATCGGCTCGCGCCGGGAGCGGGTTAATTTCAAATCGGGGGCTTGACTGCTCCAGTACGGCCACGTTCCCTCTGCCTGCCCGCCGGCCCGCCAGTCCCGGTCCGGGTGTTTCCCTCTGGCACCCACCTCGCGCGGCGGAAAGACGGACTGACCGCCCGACACGCGGGCTTCTGGGTCTGAGCGGGGAAGGGGTGCCGAAGAGTTCCCGCTCGGCCCCCGCCGGCTCCAACCGTGAGGTGGACTGACAGGTCAGCGGGACGCAGAGGACGCGGCGCCCGGCCAGCCCGGGACAGGGAGCGGGCTCGGGCAGGCGGCGGCGGCGGCGGCGGCCGTTTCCCGCCTCCCGCTCCACCGGGGGCCGTGGAGGGAGGAGCTGAGCTCCCGCGCAGAGGGGCGGGGGCGAGCGAGGGGGAGGGGCGAGGATGCCTTGGTTCCGGGCGCGGGTTTGCCCGCGCTAAAGCCCCGCGCAACACGGTCCGGCTTTCCGCGCCAAATTTTTAAATCGAAGGAGGAAGGTGTGGCCCCGCCCTTAGCGCCGCCAACCAATCGTAGGCCTGTAGCCGGCTCTCTGATTGGCTGGGAATCGTTACCCTGGAAACCACGAGGATGCTCTCCGGGAACTGTCTGGCGGGTGGCGGGCTGACCGGACTTGGGGGGGGAGGGGCAGTTAGCCTGGAGGAAGGAGGGGAAGGGCGCGGGGCGGGTGGCGGCAAAGGGACTGTACCTGGTTGCCTTGTCGGGTAAATGCAGCCTTCCATGGTGAAGTCCAACATCGTGGCGTGAACCAGCCACCGGAATAGCTAGTACCTAGCGCTTTGAATCTTTAAAGAAGTCTTTTTTGAAGTCTTAATGCTAAGGCGCTCTTTAAATGCCCAACAGTACTCTTGGAGCTAGGGACTGAATTTGGAAGTTCCTTATCAAGCAACTTCCCAAGACTTTACTGTTGAGCCCTGTGCACGTGTGTGTGAGGGGAAAAAGTCAAGCATATAGATGCAGACTTGTATCCAGGTACTCGGGGTGGTGTGTGCTCAGCCGGGACCTGGGTTCGTGCGCTCAGTCCCGAGCCCTGGTCTGTGTGCAGGTGGGTGCTTGCTACAGCCTACTTGGTGGGGTCAGGAGAATGGCCCGCCTTCTGTAAAAACTGGAGAGGACTGTCACTGGAAATTGTATGGGTTGCTTGAATTCTCATGACAGCGGATCGGTTTGCTGAAGGAATTTATGGGCGTTTATTGGAGTTTTCTGCCTAGTGGGGCTATCTCTGGTCGGGAATAAAATGTAAATCTAGTTCGTCATTTTTCGTTAGTCTTTGCTTCCGTGGGCTGTGTGTCCGTGAAGGAATTTTCAACAGAAGATCTCCTGGTTCTTATTTTTCTCTAACTTTTTCTATTCTTTTTTCTTTAAGGATATTGAAATTTTTAATAGAATTGATTGGACTACTTGTACCATCGTATTTGGGGAGGAACTCCAAATTTTTCATTTTTAAGGAACTATAAATGTATGAGAAATTTACAAAATGGAGAATGAAAAGGTACTTTTTACTTCAGTAATCACCCTTGCCATTTTAAATGCAATATCCTGATTTAACTACATGATTGTTTAATATCCAGTATCTTATTAATGCCACATACCTTTTTAGTTAGCCTTTGTAAGACCCCAGAAAGAAGGGAAATTTAATTTCTGAAGAAGAGGAGGCTTGCCCAGAATTAACATAATCTTTCTAATATTTGGTTTGGTGGAAGTCTCAAAAAGATAAACAGAGAGAAAGGTATTTTTAAAAACAATAAAATTTGTTAGTTGCTTTATATTTCTGAGGATTCTTGAACAATTGGGATTCAGAAAGGGCATTTGACATGACTCGAGATTGGATTTCTTGTTAAGATAATTTTCTACCAAATTGCCAGTTTTTTTAACTATGGGAGCCACAAAACGCTCTGTTTATGAAGTAAACATTTTGTAAAATTACAAAAGAATTGTCAATTGGGGTGTCTTGATTGGTGTCCAACTTCTGATAGGTTAAAAAAAGTGTACTTATATGACAATTTCCTAAAAGTTTTAAATTCAGTGAAAACACAGGTGGAAAAGCATTTGATAGATCCTGAGGTGTTACAGACATGTAAAATAGTCCCATTAATCCATGTTCCTAAAGTTATTGAGGAGTTAGTGACCTCTGTTCTTTCACTTATTGCCTCAACAAGCATTTTCTTTAAAATAGATACAGATAGGGGCCGAGCCCCTGGCGCACTCGGGAGAGGGTGGCGCTGGGAGCGCAGCGACGCTCCCGCCGAGGGTTCGGATCCTATATAGGAATGGCCGGTGCCCTCACTGGCTGAGTACCCGTCACGAAAAAGACAAAAAAAAAAAAAAAAAAAAATAGATATAGATAGGAGAAGCTCGTGAAGTTCCCTGTGTCCAAAAGTGGAAGGAACATTGTATCCATTAGTATTATTTATTAATTGCTATTTACTTACCCTCTTTTGTCTCAGTAACAGTCCTGCTTCTGCCAGGAACTAGCTTTCTGACCTTGGGTAGCTAATTTTACTTCACTGGGCCCCATTTTTCTCCATCTGTAAAGTGGGGGGTGGATATTCAACAAGCAGGCTTTTCTGGTCAGAAGTCCTCCTCAGGTACTCTGTCTTCTCCGGATAAGTCTGACCATATATATATGCTAGCCCTCACCCTTGTCTCCTTGGCTCTCTGACTCTTGCACAGCAGTGGTATTTTATTGAGCACCCACTGCATGCAGCCATTGTGCTAGGTGGATAATGGTGTCTGCCCTGGAAGCCTTTACTTATTACAGTGTCATGAGTAAAAGTTGCTTCTAAGATTTGGGGATCACTTAAAAATTATCAGGCCTATTAGAGAAAGCTGAGTGAAGGGTATATGGGAACTCTATATTATCTTTGCAACTCTTATCTATATCTAAAATTATTTCAAAATAAAGAGTTAAAAAATTGTGTCCTAATTTAAAGTGTTTTTTTCTGTGTGTGTGTGTTTTTAATTGTTGGGACATAACATGAAAACCTTTAGGTCCATACTTTGTTGCAAAATTAAAAATGGAAAATGTACCTATTAGAATGGACAATAAATGTCAAGTGATGATTGGAATACAGTTTTTAACTTAACTCTACGATCTCATTAGGCATTTTTTCCTCCACAATATTCTATTCATTGTACAATTTCTAGCATCAGAAGCCATCTGATAAATCTTGTTTTACAATGGACTTGATCATTTACTTTTTTTAAACCAGGAAAATCTCTTTTTTGAGCCACATAAAAGGGGACTGATGAAAACACCTCTGAAAGAATCCACTATGACAAACAGAGTGTTGGTGGAGATCCAGCCTGACTTTGGCCCTTTAACCACGCCCACCAAGCCCAAGGAAGTCCCCCAGGGAGAGCCGTGGACACCAACAGCCAATCTGAAAATGCTCATCAGTGCTGTGAGCCCCGAGATCCGCAACAGAGATCAGAAAAGGGGGTTGTCTGACAACAGAAGCGTGTTACCTGAAGCCAAAGACTATTTACACGTAGGTTTTCAGAGGACTGGGTGGTAACTGGGGAATTTGTTGGGGACTTGCAGCTGCTGAAAAAATGCCAGCAGCATAAAGTATCACCACCCATAAGCTGTTATGAAACTTCAGAGCACCAGGAAGGTTTGGACCTCATCAATATAGCACTGCAAATTCTGAACCGTTTAGTTATTTTCATCTCAGGCTTCCCTTTCAGATTTGCCAAGCAGCTTGTACTGGCTCCTCCCACATGTCCCCCCCAACTTTGCAGCTGTCAAAACTAAGCATGTGTGTAAGTGGTGTTAGTCATCAAGCGCGGATGCCCTTAATAAATCTGTCAAACTTTATTTCACAATAAGATATTATTTACCTTTTCCTTTATAGGAACACTTATCTGGAGATGAATATGAGAAATCCCAACCAAGTCGAAAAGAGAAAAGTTTAGGATTGTTGTGCCATAAGTTCTTAGCACGATATCCTAAATATCCCAACCCTGCTGTGAATAATGACATCTGTCTTGACGAAGTAGCAGAGGAACTTAGTAAGTATGCAAACAGCTCACTGAAACAGTTAATAATTAAAGTGACTTATGGACTTAACTCCTTCAGACCCACCCTCATCTAACCAGTGTTTGTCAATGACACAAATAAGGCCACATGGAAATTATAAATCTCTAAAGCCCTCTTAATTTAGAAATAAAGGTCATATTTTCTAATTTCAGTGGATCTTAGAAGAAAAAAAAAATCACAATGGAGGTTGCTTCTGAAGCTTTAAAGGAAGGCAATGTTGTTTTATGACTTGTTTCACATATGACTACAACTCTGAACTTGACTCAGACTTGGCCCCCTTTTAGAAGAACTGGGCTGCTGGATGGTGTCTTCCTCGGTTATGCTGAGGATCGGCTTCCATGAACAGAAGCAGGACTTATGGGCTCCCTGCATTCAGCACTATTCTGAGGACTAATGAGTTTTCTGAGTATTTGTGTTTGACTAAAGTTATTGTGTTCCTCCTGCCCCCTTTTACTCCTCTCTTCATAGACCCAAATATAGTTATAGCTAAGCAAGGGGTCTGTGGGATACCTTTGGAGTCATGAAAATATCTTAATCTAAAGCTGTGAAGAAATGAACTGTGCGGGATAATACATTTTAATATATAGCTATCACCCCACGAGAAAAGGTTTGCCCCTCTCATACATTTTTATAAACATCAATTTTATTTTACATTTTAAGAATATATGCCATTTAGATTCATATATTTTTCACATACACTTAATTGTAGGTTGTACCCTTTAATTCAGCAGGTATCTATTGGTCACCTGCTATGTGCCAGGCAATGTTGTAGGAGCTTGGGATACATCAGTGAACAAAAAAGGCAAAATCCCTTCTCTTGTAGAACCTACATTCTAGTGGGTACAATAGGTACTGAGCGAAGGACATATGCATAATATGTAATGACAATGTATATTAGAAGTTGATACATATTACAGAAAAAAATGTAGAGCAGGCAAAAGGGCTCAGGAGTGCTAGAGAAGTGCTTTGAAATTTTAAATTAAGTGTGACATCTGAAAAAGAACTTGAAAGAAGCAAGGTAGGGACTGTGAGGACATCGAGGAGAAGGGGTTCCAGGCAGGAAAAAAAAAAGGCCCAGTACAAGGGCCTTCAGACAAGGGCATGTCTGGCAGGGTCCAGGAACAGCAAGAGGCCAGCAGGAGGCACCCTTCTTGAAATAGTGTTTTATTACGCACTTTTCCAGAAAGGCTGTATTTCATCAAATATTTTAATTTAAATCAACTTTGAAAATAAATTTCTTAAACGAGATTTTTGATGTTGCAGAATATTGAAAACCCAACTTAAATAGATTGATGAGAGTCACAGATTTACTATTATTGCATTGTTAATGGTAGCTAGAAAGTAAGCAAAATTAAAACCAAAAGGGGATTTAAAAAAAATTTTTCATGTGGATTTTTAAACACTTTACTTTTCTGAAATGACAGCACATGACTATTACAGGCAGCTGTGCATCTGTGTGTGTGTGTGTGTGTGTGTGTGTGTGTGTGTGTGTGTGTGTGTGTGTGTGTGTGTGTTGGGAGGATAATACAAGAAACAGGTTGGAAAGTGTGGGATTTAGAGTGTTAAAGACTTGGTTTTGCCACTTACTGGCTGCGTGCCTTGGGGTGAGCTACATAGCCAGTCTGAGCCTCTATTTCCTCATCATTAAAGTGCAGATAATAATACCTACCTTACAAGTTAAGGGTTAAAATTTCCTAAAGCTGTAATGCACATATTAGCCCTTCAATAAATGTCACCCTTTCTAATTGATATTAACATACTTGTACCCTTTGACATGTCTTTCTAACCTTCACACTCTTTGTTGTGTATATGTGCTTACAGTAAATAAAGTTATATTATCCAGAAGCTATTGACAAATAAGCCACGAAAGGAAAAGTTATTCAATTCTAAACATTTCACAAAATCTGACCCTAGTAACATACAATTGCACCTTCTTTGTAGACGTTGAGCGTCGACGCATTTACGATATTGTGAATGTTCTAGAGAGTTTACACATGGTGAGCCGCCTGGCCAAAAACAGGTACACTTGGCACGGGAGACATAATCTTAACAAAACCCTTGGGACTCTGAAGAGCGTCGGGGAGGAGAATAAGTATGCCGAGCAGATTATGATGATCAAAAAGAAAGAATATGAACAAGAGTTTGACTTCATCAAGAGTTACAGTATAGAGGATCATATCATCAGATCAAACACTAGCCAAAATGGACACCCAGATGTGTGTTTTGCCGAGCTCTCTGGAGTGGAATTTCGGGCAGGTAAGAGCCAGCATTGAAATGCCCAGGTTGCTTGGTACTTTTCCTGGGTCTAAAGAAAGGGTCCCAGGGAGAACACTGCTCTAAAGCTGCTACTGCCTTTCATGTTATGCTGCAGTTGTCAAGTGTATGATCAGGTGGTAGTATTTTTAGCCTTGTTACTTTAGAAGTCACTTGTCCCTTCATGAATTTTAATTCTCTAATCCTCATCCTCTCCAAAGCTTCTGTAAACAGCCGCAAAGACAAGTCTTTAAGAGTGATGAGCCAGAAATTTGTGATGCTGTTTTTGGTGTCAACGCCTCAGATAGTAAGCTTAGAAATTGCTGCCAAGATTTTAATTGGGGAGGACCATGTGGAAGATTTGGATAAAAGCAAGTTTAAAAGTAAGTGTCATGACTGCCATGGAATTTTAGACCTATTCTTAAACAATAAAATCTCAGTTATAAATAGATTTCCAAATATATTGGGTACATAAACAAATCTTCTCTAATTATGCTTTTATATCTTTATTTCTCCCCAGGAGTAATGATAATACTGCTTTAGTTAACTTGTAGGATTTGAAGATATGTATAGTTATTCTTATTTGTCTGACATTTTAACTTCATTAGATAGTGTAACATTGTCCCCATTTTGCACAAGTAGAATCTGTACTGAGGGCTAAAAGCAGTAAATTATAATGGGCCTGGACTCCAGGTCTCCCTCTTCCCACCAATGCTGATATATGAGGGCATAAAGAACTCTTATAAAATTACCCCCTGAAGTGACCTGCAGCACTGTTGGTCTGCCATTTTGAAAGAATAGTTTTAGCTAGAATACCTGCTCTAAGTTGGAAAGGGACTGTTGATCGAGTTCCTCACACAGACCTCTGCCCTCATCGCTGTGCCAGACTTTGTAGGAACCTCCACAAGGAGAAGGAGTAGAGAGAGCATGTGGATAGAAGTGCTCAGCACATGGGGAGGGGCCTACTGCTGGAGGATAGCCTGGACACAGCTTCTTGTGGGACCCGGCTGCATGGTGAAAAAGAGCCACCCCAAGGGATTGCAGAGGTGGTGGTCAATGCCTGGTAGCTGTCAGCCACAGATGCCTTCCCATTGCATAAAGCTGTACTAGTCCTATGGAAGTATATTCAGATATCCTGGGTTTGTAGAGTGTTGATAAAGACAGAATTAAGTAGAGAGCAGAGTCAATAATGCTGACAATTGGCTTGGGAAATCTGTAATTCCTGATACTACTGATGGGTTGCCTGCTTTTCTGAATCAACAGTTTTGAGCTGTTTCACTGGTTAGTCAGAGCCTTGGAAATTATTCCAGGAACTGCAGAAGTGTAATTTGTTAAATCCCCAGGGAATTCAGAACCTTCTGGCATGGTTATGAAGAAGGGGACTCGATTTGTAATTTCGTACTATCAAGATGGAAGTCAAAACAGACTTTTTGTAACAAAACTTTTTAAGATACATGAAATTCGTAGAATTAACAAATCCATGCTTTGCATATTACATAAGAGCAACATAAAAATTTACAAATTTTGATGAGGTACAGAATTTTCTGTGCTTACGTTATTAAATAAATCTTGTTATAAACTATTGCAAGCAGAAAAGCAATACATTTATCACCGATGCTTTATTTCTGTTTGTTCATAAAATTCTTCTGAGTCCTCATTAAAAGATACCCAGGAATGGTGACATTTTACAAAAAAAATCTATAACCTAGTTCCAGATAGGGTGATCTCATCAAGTCATTTTTCCCTTTTCAACAAGTGCTGTTGTCATTTCAAAATTCAGTACCAGCGGTAACTGAGTCTTTTAAATATTTAAAATTTCTTTTTAATTAAAGCAGTATTACAAGAATAACTTAAAAGGAATCACATGTTTCTCTATCTGACATTGATGGTTAGAATAGTTCTTAGAATACCCATGAATTTCTTAGGAAGCAAAATCCTTTGATCTTTCATTATTCCAGTAAGTGATATATACATCTTTTTTTTCCAGCAAAAATTAGAAGGTTGTATGATATAGCTAATGTTCTGAGTAGCCTAGATCTTATCAAGAAAGTTCATGTTACAGAAGAAAGAGGCCGAAAACCAGCTTTTAAATGGACAGGCCCAGAAATCAGTCCAAATACCAGTGGTATGTATTTTATTTCTTTCATTCTCTGCTTCATTATTTTTTTTTTTTTTTAATTTTATTTTGTCGATATACATTGTAGCTGATTAATGCTCCCCATCACCAAAACCTCCCTCCCTTCTCCCTCCCCCCCCTCCCCCCCAACAATGTCCTTTCTGTTTGCTTGTTGTATCAACTTCAAATAATTGTGGTTGTTATATCTTCTTCCCTCCCCCCCCCCGATTTGTGTGTGTGTGTGTGTGTATGTGTGTGTGTGAATTTATATATTAATGTTTAGCTCCCTCCAATAAGTGAGAACATGTGGTATTTCTCTTTCTGTGCCTGACTTGTTTCACTTAATATAATTCTCTCAAGGTCCATCCATGTTGTTGCAAATGGCAGTATTTCTGCTTCATTATTTTGATTTTATGCACATTTGGAAATATTCTCCCTTCCCCTTCCTATGTGCACCCCCACATGGAAAAGACATAGATAAATGGTTCAAAAGGCAATTAAAGATGAGTGGCAGTATAGAAAGTTTGGCTACTGGCTCCATCAGCAACCAAAGTCCATAACCACCTCCCACCCTCTGTCTAGGAAGTAGAATCTATATGTGAAAGGATTTAAAAAGTTGAAAGCATCACAAAGTATAAGTTATTATTGCTGTTATTATGCTGCTTGGTGACCGTAATAGAACCTGTGCACATTGAGAATATAAAATGAGTTCATTTGGGTATCAAGGTAAATATTTCTAGTCCTCCTCTCAACTCCGATTCTGACACTTTACATTCCACCAAGATCCTCACCCAGAATCACTGGACAATGGCAAGAATGTGGGCCATAGCTCTGCCACTCATTAGCCTTGTGGCCTTGGGCAGGTTACTTCTCCGAGGCTCAGTTTCCTCACCCGTGAAATGGGAAGAGCAATGACGACTTTGCGAGGTTATTGTGATTTTGGATATAATCTCAGAGAGAGGTCCTTTGGTGCAGGGATTCGTAGTTGAGACAAATAAGGTTATGTATATAAAGCCATTAAAATAGTATCTAGCACATCGTCAGTGCTCTATAGCTGTTGCCACCCTTATTCCTAAAATCGTTTTAGAACTACATTTTCATTTCATGTCCCAAAGGCAGCTGAACCACCTGTGTTTCCTGCACTTTTCTCTTTCAGGACCCAGCCCAGTCATTCCTTCCACCCCCTCTGATTTGGAAGCCAGGCAGTCTTCAAAAGAGAACTGTGCCAAAAACCTCTTTTCCACAAGTGGGAAACCAAATTTCACTCGACACCCATCTCTTATCAAACTGGTAAAGAGCATAGAAAGTGATCGGAGAAAGATAAATTCTGCTCCCAGTAGCCCTATCAAGATCAACAAAGGTATGTTTTCAATAATGTCAGAGCTCTGCTAGGAAGAATTATTTTTTATCTGACTTTTTTTGATTATGTGATCCCTGCAATACTTGTTAGAGAATTGTTTCAATATTCATATACCCAAACCCTCTTGAATCCTAACTTACATATAAATTAAAGGATAAGAAGTAATTTGTGGGGTTTATCATTTAATTGCCCTGCAACTTTGGGGGGAGGTGTGTGTTTTCTGTTCCTTTGACTTCAGTAAGGTTTCATTTCATCTTGTGAAATTTATTCTTTAGCTTTGACCAATGCCCCCAACCCCCTTTCTATTTTACCAGCTGAGAATTCTCAGAATTCTGCAAACTTCCCAAGTAAAATGGCTCAGCTCGCGGCTATTTGCAAAATGCAGTTAGAAGAGCAATCAAGGTAGGTTGGCAATGCTCTTTAGTAACAGGATGAGTTCCTTTTATGTTGCATTATTAGGATTACTTATTATGTGAGAATAGGCACTAGTTTTGGAAATTGGCAAGATAATCTTTTCTATATCTGATATTCAGTCATTACAGAAACTATGTACTAGTTTCATAAAAGCATGGCTTCAATCTGAGGCTTCAAGAAGCAGAACATTTCAGAGAAAATGTGTTTCCATAGTGTCATGTTTTAAATCTTGTCTTTTAGTGAACCCAGAAAGAAAGTGAAAGTACAGCTGGGAAGATCTGGGCACTGCAAACCAGTGGCCCCTCTGGACACCCCAGTGAATGCTGATCTGGAGCTGACGGCACCATCCCTCATCCAGCCTCTGGGAGTGGTCCCTCTAATCCCCAGCCCATTGTCATCAGCAGTGCCTGTGATCCTACCTCAAGCCCCTTCGGGCCCATCCTATGCCATCTACCTGCAGCCTGCCCAAGCCATGACACCACCCCAAGGCCTGAGCCCAACGGTCTGTGCTGCCCACTCTCCTAAAGTTATTGGATCAAAAGACTCCACAGACGCCGCAATTGAAAAGGCAACTAATGATGCCGCAAAGTCCAGTGCCTCCACCAGGCCTGGGAGCTTGCTGCCAGCACCAGAGAGACAAGATGCAAAGAACCGAAACAGGGAGCCGGCTAGAGAAAGAGGCTCAAAGAGGGCAAGCATGCTTGAGGACACTGGTTCCAGAAAGAAATTTAAAGAAGACCTAAAGGGGCTTGAAAATGTCGCTGCAGTAAGTATAGCCTTGAACTGTGCAAAGCATTCAGAATTCCCTGGTTTATTGAAGCAGAATTCAGTGGCTTGTGAAATTTACCAGAGCAAAAGCAGTCTCTCAGAAGACAAGGGACTGTTCCTTGGCATCCCATAATCCAAATGAAGCCCCAGACAGCTAATCCTCTGGGATGACGGCAGGGACATTTTTAACCTTTGGAGGAAGGGATTATTTGCTCTTTTTTAAAGCACCATGGATGGTTGTCCTTAAGTCCATTTCTCCATCACATACTGGAGTGCAAACACCTGTCATGAAAGCCTTAAATAATTTACAAGCAGACGTAACCCCAAATGAGTGGATGGATGCATAGGGTTCCTGTCACTCCTGCTTTCTGAGTCATTGCCTAATGTTTGTCTGATGTCATGTAGCTAGCATCTGTTGCCTAGAAGATAAATTGTTCCTCCTGTTTTTACTTTCTACCTAAAATCTCAACCAAAACTTCTATTTATTTCTATTTTGTGTAAATAGGAAAATCAAACTGATCTTGGCAGATTGGAGGCATATTTGATGCATTAATTTCTAGAGATTTAGACATTATTTAGATAATTTTTTTTCCTAGGTAGAGACTAGTTCAGGAAGGAATTAATATTTATTGGATGCTTACCCATATACCAGATGTCATGTTATTAAGCACTTTTATATACATTATCTCATTTTCCTCCCTTATATTATATATGATATTTATATTACATTTAATTATATATATATTATATTATATATAAGGGACAATTATATATGAAAGACATCATCATCAACTAAATACCACTAAATATGGAAGCAGAAATTAATCTCTCATTTTGCGCCTGCTGGTAACTCGGGTTCTCTATGTCTTATTTTTCATCATCTATACAGAATTTATTCCACCAATTTTTTCTGATCACCTACCGGAATAAAGCACTCTGCTCTGGATCAAATCTAACCCAGCACCTGCCTTTGGTCATGCTTGCTTTGGGTACTTGCCCATGGCCATATTACAGTTTTTGTGGGGCTAAGTGAATTATTACATGATGATATAAGGGGTTTGTGATCCTTTTAAGACACCATATAATCTGAAGGGTATTATCTGCTACTGTTATTATTAAGGAAGCTTTAGAGTTTGTCAAATCTTCCCTGAGGTTGGCCTCATGGTAAACATTATTATCTTACGTAGTATCATTTTGCATTTAATGTACATGCTAGGGGACAAATCATAAGTCTTTGGCTTGATTCATATTTCTGCAAAGTCTGTAATCTCTTTGAGCCACTGGGTATGATTTAATAATGGTCTCCTGTTGCTCACTTAGTTATTCAGGATTGGGGTTTTCAATGGCTAGATTTCCCACATCCCCTTGCTTCTTGTTTTTCATCTCTATGACTTCATTTTGACTATTTCTTTTTAATATGGACTGAGCGAAACAAAGAAAATGAGAGATTCATGTGTTAATTCATTCAACAAACATTTACTGAGAATTTACATTTCTAGAGGTGGAGAGAAGACAGTATGCAAATAAATATAAACATATTGGGTAGTGAATGATGACAATGATACTGAAAATAAAACAGGGTGATGGGATAGGAAGAGGGGCTGGGAAGCCTGCTGTAGGCTAGAAGAGATAACATTCGAGTTGAACTATGTCAAATTCATACATTCTGCCAATTTAATAGTTCTATTTTTTTTTTTTTAAAGGAATTGGCATTACAAGTTAAAAGATTTTGTAATGAGTACAGTTTGTTGAAAATTGGAAAATAATTCTCAGTACTATACAGGCTTTACTGAAGACTTAAAAGAGTTAAACCAGCAATCAGAATGACTTGTACCACAAGAGAGTATGACTAAAGATAACAGAGAGCAGCTATTTGTAAAATGCCTAAATCTACTCCTTAAAAATTCTGTATTTCTACAGCTTTCAAGGAACCTACTAGTAAAGATTTTGAGTAGCACCAAGCACCTAACAAACAAAATTAAAAGCATGTGGTACATTTTAGCTTTGTGGATTCTGAATTCACTGGTTCTCAAGGAAAAGACCTATTAACAGCTAGATCAAAGTGTTGACTGTTGTTTTGACAGTGGAGAGAAGAAAGATCTGTAGGAAGATAAAAGGAGGGCCCTAGTTTATAAGAGCCGCTTTTAGCTTTTGCCAGTCCCGCTTACAGTAACGCTAAAGCAGACTTTTCAGGCAGTTCAGCCACCCATGTGGACTTTTTCTGTTTGTTAAAGTACAGTGATCTCACAGGCGTGGTGGCAGGCACATACAACCCAATACTCGTTCCTTTTCTATTTGTATTATAACTTAATTGCCTAAAGCTTTTGCTCAATGACATTTGGGTCCCTGATATGAATTAATCCATTTTCTGTTTTATCTATAATTTTTGAACTCTGGTATACTTGAGTTTGCATATTATAGGACTGCTCAGTATCATTAGAGCAAGTAGTAGTAGAAAAAAGTAATAGAAAAAAATCTACACTTGTATGATTCCTTTGTTTTAAATCAGGGGTCCACAAAACTTTCTGAAAAGGGCCAGATAGTAAATCTTTTTGGCTTTGTGGGCCATATGGTCTCTGTTGCACCTATTCAACTCTGCCTTTGTAGCAGGAAAGCAGCCATGAATAATATATAAGTGAATGGGCATGGCTGTGTTCCAATAAAACTTTATTTACAAAAACAGGCAGGGGTTGGATTTGGCCAATGAGCCACACTCTGACTAACCCCTTCTCTGAATCGACATTGCTTAAAATGTTTTCTTTGAATACTAATAGCCTACCAAAAACTTAGTTGCCAAATAGTCTGGAAAATGCTACATGCTATAAGCCCCACTTGGAGATTGCATGCCATCATTAAAGTCATTGTTTCCCAAACATATTTGACCATGAAGCAAGTAAGCCTGCTTGTATCCCATGGAACTAGGGTCCATCAGAATACTCTTTGGGAAATAGCATCCTACATAATTCAAGAACAATCAGATAATAATCCAGCAGTGCTGTATATAAGGTGTTCAGCTACATTAAAGTTGGTTCTGACGATTAGCACCACATCATACCAGGAAGTCTGACGGCAGAAGTTAGGGCGTCATTGTGAGAGTGGTGCTGGGTGAATCCTATCCCTGAGCAGGCTCTGTGCGAGCTTTAGGACGTTTCCTAAAGCCACAGGCAGCATTTAAGAAATGTTCTGTATTATTAGGGACAAGCATTGGAACAGATGGGAGGATATTATCCTCCAGGAGTCGGATGGCTGGCCTGCCTGTACTCTGGCTGGTGGAGGCTTTGGTCTGATGAGACAAATGACAACCAAGTGTTATTTGTCCTGGAAGAGGCACATGTCCATTTTTCTTCCTGTATTTGTATGTAAAATAAACCCTTCCTCCTTGTTTTCTAGACCTTGTTCCCTTCAGGATACCTAATTCCTCTCACCCAGTGCTCGTCCCTGGGGGCAGAGTCCATTTTGTCTAGTAAAGAAAACTCAGGTACACTTTCCCCAAACCACAGGATCTACAGCTCCCCAATCGCAGGTGAGTGTTCATAAAACACTGTTCAAATGTGGGCTGGTCTCAAGTTTACTTAAGCCATGTAAACTTCTCAGACAAATACCTGTGCTTTTAAGATATCTTACCCCCCCTTTCCTTTCCAGGTGTAATACCAGTGACATCATCTGAACTCACTGCTGTTAATTTCCCCTCTTTTCATGTAACACCTTTGAAGCTAATGGTCTCACCAACTTCTGTGGCAGCCATACCTGTAGGAAACAGCCCAGCTCTCGCTTCAAGCCACCCAGTTCCCATCCAGAATCCAAGCTCAGCCATTGTAAACTTCACCCTGCAGCACTTGGGACTCATCTCCCCCAGTGTGCAGGTGTCTGCCAGCCCCGGGCCCGGAACCGTGCCGGTGTCTCCAAGAATCGAGGCTGTTAGTGTCATACCAGAAAATGCAGGCGCTCAGCAAGGAAGGACCACTCACTATGATTCACCAGTTCCAGGCCAGAACCCACCAAATGGACAATCACTTGCTTTGATGGGGACACAACAGGTGAGATTATTTCCATTTAATTTAATTTTTCTTTGAGTTTTAAGCCTCAACTGTCTGTCATGGGATACTCACTTTTGCTTTCCTTCTTTGGAGAGGGAAAGGATGGGAAGGTGAGGATATTATCCATATTATTGAGTTACCATGAAATTTTTGTCTCCCCTTAAAAATAATTGAGAGTGTAAAATTCATCAAGGCTTCTCTAGCCAGTTTTGAGATATGCTAATTTCCTAGCATGCAACACATCTCTCCAGTCCAATCTTCCAAGTCTGCTAGGGCATATGTATCTGTGTGAGGCTGACTTCTTTTTTCCATTTCTCTCTTTCCAATCAGCCTGTTCCTTTGACACCCAAAGGGTCACAGTTAGTAGCCGAAAGTTTCTTCCGTACCCCAGGTGGACCAGCCAAGCCAACTGGCTCATCCTGCATGGATTTTGATGGTGGTAGTAAAACCTCCTTAGGAACTCTCTTTGTGCCACAACGAAAACTGGAAGTCTCAACGGAGGATGTTCACTAATTGACAGATGTTGGCTTAGTTTAGTTTTCTAAAGAGTTGTTTAATACAGAAGATATAAACAGACTGATGTGGAAAACACATTCTCTGAAAATATTGTTAATACATTGAGGTTTACTTAATGTCAAAGAAGATACTTGTTTGTACTTATATATATATATATATATATGTATATACACACACATATATATATTTGTATAAAGCTAAGTTCAGCCTTCAATCCTACAAAATAAAAACAAAATGTTGAACTAAGTCATATTAACTTCTAGAGGAAAAAGATTATTTCAGCTGTGCCTATACTGTTATGCAAAGTCACTGTATTAAAGTTTACTTCCCTTTAAGAACATTTGACATGCCTAACACACATTCTTTTAAACTTTTTGCACAAAGAAAATGCTGTGTGATGTATAATGTTGTATTTTTTAATAGAAGAGCTATAGCTATATTTTTTATAATTTCTTTAATCTGTTGTTATAGTATGTCTTTTGTAAAGTTTGCAACAATCCTCAATCAAGTCTATAGAAAAATTATTTATAAAATGTATTTTTAATCATAAGTTGTTCAAATTAAAACTTTTCTCAAATGGAATTAACATTTTCATTTGGCCAGTTAGGGCACTGTTGGGAGAAAATTTAAATTTCTCTAATCTCCAAGGCAAATTCTTGGTAAGGAAGATGCATCCTGGATTCCCGTAGATATGCAAAGTGTATAGAATATTTCTATATTCTTCCCCTTTTGACCCTCAGTACTGCTCCACTATTTCAGAAGTAAAAGTGGATTTGGAGAGGCCGTTCATTGGCCAAGGACAAAGCTGAGTCTCATGCTCTCTGCCACACCCTGGGAGATGGAGAATGAAAGGCAGGAGCTGGGGTCCTCCCTGGATTCCTGCTCTCCACAGAGGAGGGTCTGCAATCCACTCCTCTTACCAGCTCCAGGGATGGGAAAGCAGCAGAAGGGATTCTAATTTCCTCCACACTCAGGGAACCACCGCACTAAACCCCCATAAGCTCCAAGAGAATGAATGAGCTACAATGTGTTGTGTGTATCTCCTTTACCCCCTCATTATGGGGCAAATCGCACCTTGAGAATTGACAAATGCCTTCCCTAGTCAAGGTCTTAAAGGACCTTGATAATACCTGTTTCCTACATGTTTACTATTTGCCAGGCAATGTGCTACACATTGTAAGTGCATTATCTTTATGAGCTAGGACTGGGTGGTCACTGAGGCTCACAGAGGTTAAAGCAACAAGTCCATGGTCACATTACTAGTATATGCAAGAACTCAAACCATGTCTTTGGACCTCTTCATCTGTTACCCATCTGCCTCCAGATGCATGCGTGGCAGCTCTAGTAGGACCCAAGCACAGTGTTTCAGGGTAATCTGAGCATTCATAAGGTCGCCCCTTTCAAATATACATGTTTTGTTTGCACAACCAAATACAGCTAAGAGAAGGCAAATTTTCACCTTGAGCCACAGACCCCATTTCCTCCATACCACTAGACAACCAACATGAGATATTTCCTCCAAACTACCTTCGCCTTTGTTTTTATCCTATTTGGAGGGCATGCAAATGGTCCCTGATAAAAGAAATGGCCCTTGCCTTTAAGATGCTTCTAATATAGTTGAGTAAGACAATATATATACATGAATAAAGAAAGTATTTCCATCTGGTAAAGAGAAGGTAAGTTTACCAAAAGGTAGATATAGATAAAACATGTAATTCTGTAGAGGCCACCAGATTTAACTGCATACCAAGAACTATGAGAGAAACACCATCCCAGACGGAAAGACACTGGAGCTCTGAGGAGGTGCAGCTCCTTACACCCTCTCCTCTGCAGAGACTAGAGGCCAAGGTTTTGTTTTACTCCCCCCATCAATCCTCCCTGAAAAAGTACCTACTTGGGGAAATGGATGCTCAGGAAGAAAGGAGGTGTGTGAGATTTCGAGGTAGCTCTGGGGATTGTCCCACCCAGTTCTGCCACTGATAGGTTTATAAGGTTGCCCTGCGATTCCTGCCTCCTGGTGTTTGTGCCCTGTATGTCCCCCTCCCATTGAGTGTCAAGCAGGACCTGCCACTTGCTCCTAACCAATGGAATATATAAAGGTGTGTGTGATTATATGGTCCCATGATGTAAGATTGCAGTCTTACTGGCATTTCTCTCCCTTGCTGGCTTTGAGGAGTCAAAGCTGCCATGTCAGGGAACCCAACATGGCATAGAACTGTGGGCAGCTTCTTGGAGGTGAAGGCAGCCTGCAGCCAACAACCAGCAAGAAACTGAAATCCTCAGTCCCACCTATTGCCACAAGGAGCTGAATTCTGCCAACAATCAGAGTGAGCTGGGAATGGGTCTTCCCTCGTTGAACCTTAGATGAGACCATATCCCCAACTGCCACTTTGATTGCAGCCTTATGAAACCCTAAGCAGAGGACCCAACTAAGCTGTGTCTGGACTCCTGGCCCACAGAAACTATGAGACAATAAACGCATCTTGATTTAAGATGCTAAGTTTGTGGTAATACATTATGCAGCAATAGATACCTTGTGCAGCCACATAACCCACCAGTGTTCGTAAATATCTTCTTCCAGTTTGCCTCATTATTGTTCATTCGTTTAATAGGCATTTATAAAAGAAAACATCTCTGGGATGTGGTAACCTCAAAGGCTTTAATGGGAGAAACACTCTCCCATCATTTTTAAAACTGGAAATAACTTTAGAGATGCTAGGTAGTAAGTAGCACAGTAGTGGACAGAGTTACTGTGCCCAGCATGCAATTTGTTTTCCTAAACTGGCCTCCTTATTTCCTCTTAAGGAGTTACATTTTCCACATTGGATGGAGCCCAGTGAACTGTAATCAGGGGCCCTCCTCATGTCCAGCAAGAGTGGACTTGGCATCCAGCCTGGCTGCCCTCCATGGAATTTGATGTTCCATTTCATCCTAGCAATGGTGTTCTTGCCATTCTGCTCCCACTGCAAGACTGCTGCTGGAATTCCTGCTTCCTAGCCTCTGGAAAGGCCATGGCATCTGCCCATGTTCGAAATGATCATCAGCCATCTGCTGATTCTGTGGACCTTTGCTGTTATTCCAATAAGTTTCTTTTGCTTAAAGCAGCCAGTCATCTCTGTGGCTAGTAACCAAAGGACTCTTAGCAGATCCCAGAAAGAAATCCAGACTAAGGCTTCTCAGTTCTCAAACCAGTTAGTTCTCTGTTCCTGGCAAAATCCAGCCCAAGAATTTCTAGAAAAACCCTTCAAAAATGTTTATCTCCCCAGAAAATGCAGGTAACTCACCTGTGTTCAACTGCATGTAAAGTGCCATTCCAATATCTGAAAGGGAAATAGTTGAAATAAGAGATAGGAATGGCCGGTGCACTCACTGGCTGAGTGCCGGTCACGAAAAAGACAAAAAAAAAAAAAGAAATAAGAGATAGAAGAACCCCAAGAAACTAGAAAATGGAATTTGATGCAAAAAAAATTTTAAACCTGCTTTAAAACGAGTTCCCTCAGCCTTGTCCTTTTCAAACAATTAGTGTTCCTTCAGATAAAGGATAAAGAGATTTTCAGAACTTAAAGCAGATAAGCTGTCTAAGCAATCCTATTAATTATATAAAAGAGTGTGGGTTGACTGAAGATTCTTTACAGTATTTATCACTGCCTGGTAGTTTTCAAATCTTGAGGGCCTGTAAAAAGAGATAAGCTCGAAGGAAAAGTATCGTTATTTTAGGTTGAAAAAAAAAAGAATCAATCTCTTAAACAACTTTTAAGAAGTAGTTTTACATATCCATGTCCCATTGGAGCAAACTCAGGTCAATGACTTGCTCAGTCTGATCAGTAGCTAAGTGTGGATGTGTCATGATTATCAACATTTTGTAGAAAAATAAAGGTAAAGAATATATTATCAGTGTCCTCCAACAGTCAAATAACTGCATTTTTGAAATGCCTGTATATATTGAATTCTGTTTTTGAAGTATTTATTCAATTTTTACCATATACTCAGCACTGCATTGTGCAAAACAATGCTTATTATCCTACTTAGTTTAATAAAATATCCTCTATGTGTGAATTTTCTAGAAGTTTATCCGAATGAAAACATTTTTGTTACTATGGATTAAAATATTTGAATATAATTTAATCTTTTCTTCATGTTTGAGAAATTCATGAGCACTACTGTTTTGTTAAATTTAAATTCAACGAACACAAATTAGGCCACCTATCATACAGTGATGGCTTTAGGGGCTATTAAATGTGTAGGTCTATATTCTCCTAAAATTAAGTTCCCAGAATATTATGCTTTTCAAGTTCTATTTTTATGGTTCTCTGTCTCCAACTTTGATATCAGCTTCTACTTGCCTCATCCCTCTACCTTCATGATTAATCTCTCTCTTCTGACCCAGGAAAACGAAAGGATTCCAGGGGAACTCACCTTTATAAATAATTCCCTGTCAATTGATTTCCAACTATTTAAGGAGGGCTCCATTCCTCTCCTGTCCAGGAAAGGCCATAAACTCATGTCAGGTGTTTCTTTTGCCAATCGATGGTCTTTCTCACTATCCACACAAACCTGAAACTTGTTGATGCTGGGAATGCCAAGAATACCAAATGTAAGTTATATACCTATATCTGTTATCAAAACCCAACACTTAGACAATAAGGGCATTTCTACATGGAGATATTCTGAGAAACAAGATATGTCCTAGATGTCTGACGGGAAAGCATGAGCCTGAGGAAATAAAAGGAATCATTTTTTATTGAGCATCTACTATGATACCTGCTTCAGAACAATATTATGACATGGTCATTATCAGCCCCATTTTGAGGAAGCTCATGTTGGAAAGCTTGAGGAACGTGCCTCAACCACACAGTAAGAGTACAGCACCAGCAGGTACCAGCAATGTGCCTGCTGACAAAGCCTGTGCTGAAGCCACCACGACACACTCCAGAGCTGTCATCCTAGAGCTGTCACACCTTTTCAGACTGTGGTGAAAGAGGTTGATTCCAGATTGTTCACGACAAATGAGAACAGCGCTTCAGCAGCATTAATCCCAAGGCGTGACAGCTTTTGCTATTTCAGGCTCTATACCTGTCTGGAGTGATTTATTCTGTATCAAGTTGCTTAAGCCAGAACATTTCACAAAAATCCCTTCACATTACAGTTGTGATTTTGAGTTGGCCAAAAGAGGAATTTGCACAAGATGTTGGAGGGAGAAATGAACGTGCTGCCATTACTCTCTGAAGGCCACTACAATTCGATACCATGAAAGACACAAAGTGCCCATGGGCTCCAGCTTGCCATCATTCTCCTCCACATCTTGTCCACCTCCTCTTTCTGATGGTGGGTCCTGCTGATGAACAGTGGATCCATGCCTATCCAGAAGCTTCAATATGGACCTACTGAGGCAATCTCCCCAGATATTTCTCTACCACAAGTCCCTCCTTCGCAGTCCCTGTTTTGTGGCTGGACGTGGTTGGCTTCTCAGATTGACTGGTTCTGCCCTGTGAATCTGATCCTCCAACTGCCCTTTCAAACTTTCACTTCCTCATCTCCTCCCACAAATGCATATGGTCTAATTCCTATGAGAAATCTTTTACTTCATAACTCATAGTGGTTCTGATTAAACCCTGACTACACAATACCACATGGCACTTTGGAGAGGAAATGGGGCGACCACCCAGCGTAGTCAGGGGCCGGTACCCAGAGAATAGGATGTGCCAGCAAGTTGGCACTTTGCAAGCTGTGGGTTGTTTTAGTTGCCTGCCAGTATGTTCATAGCTGAAAATCCAGGAGCTGAACATTCTCACGTCAAAGTCCCCTTTACAAATGCATTGCATGGAGCTCAGCCACTGCCCACTGCAGCTATCTGACCCAGTGCGAGTACAACAGATGCCAGGGGACTGCATCTGAGACCTCGCTTGACTCAGCTCAATGAGGTAGAAAACACACAGCCTCAGAGCCCAGGTCACCTTCCAGTCCCAGCTCCCCAAGTCAGTCACTTAATTTCTTCTGTCGCTACAGAAGTGAACTTAAGGACAGGATTTCTGAGGTCTCTCAGAAATAAATTTTTATGAAAAGCAAACTCAAACACACCAGTGATTCCTAACACATGAGCAGAAACTGCACTCAACCAAAACAGTTCCATCAAATACATGGGAAAAGTCTGCTCCTAGAGAGGAAAGGAGGCTCTTAATGAGTCCACTAATCCTCAGACTTGCACACATGTATTTCTCTTGGCTAACACCACATAGAGCAGATTTAGAATTTATTGCTACTATTATTGCAAGAGGTTGTTACTTCCGTGAAACTAATCTTACAGATTGGGAGTCCATTCGTTCTCCTGTTTGTTTTAATATCTCGACTTTGCTTATCAGTGCTACATTTTTTTGTCTTCTCTAGGACGTTTTTCAAGATGACCTGTGTGATCTAGAGCTTTAGTTAAAAATTTGAGGGAAGTAAATAAGCCGGCATCTCGTTAATGAGCAGTTTTGTGAAAGAGATATTCTGAGTAATATAGAGCCTGAGGATCTCAGGAGATCATCTCATCTAGGGGTTCACAAACTTCTAACTTTGGGCCCCCAAACCAGTGCCAGGTTGGCTATATGAGAAACACCAAGAAAGAATCCTCTACAGATTCTTGGGTTCCCATTCCCAACGACAGGTATAGGACAGGGCCCTTGAATTTTTATTTTTTATTGCTTCCCAGGTAATTCTAATTTGATACTAGGTTTGAAGAATAATCACCTAGGAAATATTCATTCAGAATAGTATTTAAATTGTCATTATAGAACTTCTGGTGCTAGTCAAGACAGAGTAAGCCCATTATAACCTATCTCTTCCAGTGATTATAACTAAAACCTCTGGACAGAATACAGTAGCAACTACCTGAGAGATGAACAACAGGTATAGCAATGAGCTTTTTCTTTCCTTCTTTATATCTCAAGTCAGACATTGGAACTGCCACCTTCAGAAGGCAAGACACAACTTGTGGTATGAAGTTAATCAGAGTAATTGCCCACTAAAATAAACAAACAAATAAAAATCAACATCCTCCAGAGAATTTTAATAGGGTGCAGAGTCTCACAACATAATATTCAAAATTCCAGGATATTAATGAAATTACTTGACTTACAAAAAAAGCAAAAACTAAAACAGAAAGGGAAAAATTTGTCCAATTCTCAAGAAAAAAGACTATCAACAGATGTCAAACTCAAGATCATCCACATGTTGGAATTATAAAAGATTTTAAAGTGACTATTATAATCATGCTCCATGAAGTAAAGGTGAACACTCTTGAAATTAATACAGATGTAGAAGTTCTCACCAGATAATAGAAACTATAAAAAAGAACAAAATGGAAATCTTAGACCTTAAAAATATAGTTTCTTTGTTTTTGTTTTTGGGGTTTATTTTGGTGGCTGGTCTGTATGAAGATTTTGAAACTTTGACCTTGGCATTATCAGCACCATACTCCTAAGTGACAGTATCTTAAATAAAAATAAATTAATCAGATGAGCTTAATAGCACAAACAAAAAATAACATTCTCCAGAGATTTTATTAGGACCCAGAGTCAATAAAATGGAATAGAGAACTCAAAAATACACCCATGGAAATATGGTCAATTAATTTTTTTTTTTTTTTTTTTTACAAAAGTACTATGGCACTTTAATGGAAAAAGAATAGTCTTTGCAGCAAATAGTGCTGGAAGAACTGGACATCCATGTACACAAAAAAGTGAGCCCCAACCTACATGTCACGCCTTACACAAAAATCAGCTCAACATGGATAATATGCCTAAATATAAAATGTAAACCTGTCAAGCATTTAGAAGAAAACATAGGAGAAAATCTTTATTACTTTGAGTTAGGAAAATTTCTGAGATATAACACCAAAAGCATAATCCATGAAAAAAAAATTTAAGCTGGACTTTATCAAAATGAAAAACCTGTACTCATAAAAGACACTGTTTGAAAAAATGGAAAGACCAGTCACAGACTGGGCAAAATATTTGAAAATTACATATCTGAAAAAGACCTGAATCCAGAAAATATAAAGAACTCTCAAAACTCAACAATAAGGAAATAATCAAACTTTTTAAAATGAACAAAAGATTTGAATAGCCACTTTACTGAAGAAGATACACACATGTCAAATAAGCACATAAAAAGATGTTCAACATAATTATTCATTAGGGAAATGTAAATTAAAATCACACTAAAATACCACTACTCACCTGTTGGAATGGCTAAAATTTAAGAAACAAAAAACAAAAAAATTGACTATATCAAGTGCTGGTGAGAATACAGAGCAACTGGAGCTCTCACACATTGCTGGTGGGAATGCAAAATGGTGCAGACACTTTGGAAATGATCTGGCAATTTCTCATAATGTTAAACATGGACTTACCTACCATATGATCCAGAAATTCCACTCTGATGCATTGACCTTCAAAAAATGAAGAGTTATGTTCACATACACACAAAATAAACCTGTGTACCAATATCTGTAGCAAATCCATTCATAATCGCCTCAAACTGGAAGCGGTCCAAATATTCTTAACGTTTATCTTGCTTGGTGTTCTCTGAACTTCCTATATCTGTGATTTGGTGTCTCATATTAATTTTGGAAAATTGTCAGTCATTATTGCTTCAAATATTTCTTCTGTTTCTTTCTCTCTCCTCCTTCTGGTATTCCTGTTATGTGCATGTTACACTTTTTATAGCTATCCCACAGTTCTTAGATTTTCTGTTCTGTTTATTTTCAGTCTTTATTCCTTTTGCTTTTCAATTTGGGAAGTTTCTATTGACATATCCTCAAGTGCACTGGCTCTTTCCTTAGCTGTGTCCAGTCTACTAATGAACCCATCAAAAGCATTCTTCGTTTCTCTTACAGTGTCTTTGTTGGTTTTTGTTATTTCTGATATTTCTTTTTTATTCTTAGAATTTCTATCTCTCTGCTTATATTACTTATTCATTCTCACATATTGTCTACTTTTTCCATTAGAGCCCTCAGCATATTAATCACAGTTGTTTTAAATTTCTTGTCCGATAATTCCTGCCACATCTGAGACTAGTTTTGATCTCTTCAAATGTGTTTTTTGCCTGTTACATGTCTTGTAATTTTTGTTGAAAGCCAGATATAGTATCCTGGGTAAAATTAACCCAATGCTGGTTCCCACAGAGATTTCTACTCCTAGGTTTCTGCTCTAGTAAATTGTGGTTATTTGTATCTGTCCATCTCTCTCTCTAATTTGGGGACAGCAGTTTGTCCTGTGATCCCAATTCCCTGATGGATCTAAAAAGAGTTGTAATTTTCAGTTTTTTCAACTTTTTACTTATTTTTAGGATTGAGTGACAACTTCCAAGCTCATTAAATGTGGAGCTAGAAGCCAGAAGTTCTTCAAATATTCAACTGGTGACTAAATGGACATTGCAGTAGGTCCATACAACGAAACACTACTCAGCAATAAAAAGGAACAAACCATGGATGAGTCAATGACATGGATGGATCTCAAATGCCTTGCTAAGTGAAAGAAACCTGATTCAAAAAGATGGATACTGTGTGATTCCCTTTATATGACATTCTGGAAAAGGCAAAACTATGGTGATAAAGAACAGATTGGAGGTTACTGGAGGTTAGAATAGGGCTGGATGTGACTACAAAGGGGCAGCACAAAAGAATATTTGAGTGGTTGTAGAACTGGTCAGTATCTTGCTTGTGGTGGTTGTGTGAGTCTATGTATTTGTCAGAACTCATAAAACTGTACAATAAAAATTCATATATTTAAAAGTATTTTTTAACTGTCAATACAGCACTCCCATCCAGGTCATTTCCAGACTCTACCTGAAGTTTTCCAGTGGTGAGGAATTTACTCTTTTGAGAGACCACTGATTCCCTTAACACAGAGCTTCCCAATCACTGTACCGGGAATGAGTTACAAGATATTAATCATCTCAGCCCTCAGGCAAGTGGGAGCCATTGGACTACTCTTTTCCACAGTGGGCTGTAAAAATTACTTCATTTTCTATCATTGCCATAAAGTGAGAAAGATGCACTACCTTATTACACAGCTCAAAGATTTTCTTTTACATTGAAACGATATCAACCTACCTGCAATGTCTACCCTTATTGGTCATAGTTTTTCCTTTCTGGAAAAAATTTATTCCCTCTTCATATATATGACAGTTCATCAGATATTTGAAGATTTGCTGTAAGTTTTTATATCTCCACCCTTACCAGTTTTTCTCTGAGTAAATGTGTCTGGTTCCTTGAGCTATTTCTCACATGGCATGTGTTTAAGATTATCACTCCCAAGAACGTGAACTTCATTTTCAATATTCTTTCCCAATCACCATAATAAAACATAATATTTAACTTTCAATTAGCATAGGATTTATAAGGAAATATCTTTTTATTGAAACTGATCGTATGATTTCCATCATCACACATCCAGCAGAGTATGCATAATTCAGTCTTTCTTTGAAGACTGAAACATTACAGGGTCTCAGGGTCATCAGGTTTTGTAGTCTACCTGTACTAGTTCTATAGCCTCTGAAAGTTCTTGGAGTACTTTCAGATTCTAGTATTGGGAACAACTCACTAGAAGGAATTCATAGACTTGAAACATCACCAAACAAGTCAACAATAACTGTAAACACCCCCAGCACCATATCTGAGCATCTGTAAAAGGATCCACATCTATTAAAAGATCCACAGTTGTCACACCATACAAATGTCCCCTTTCCAGCACTATGTCATCCTGTGAGTAGAGTTCCTTATTGCCCTTACCAAATACTCATGAGGTAAAATCCTCCCATCTTCCAGGAAACAGGAGACATTTTTTAGGTTCCAGCTAATCTTCTCAGGAAGGTTTTCTTCACTCACACAGCATCTCACCATCTACTTAGTCCACGTTCCAGCTGACAGACATTTCCATAACATTATGTAAGCTCAGTAAGTAAGAAATAATTTTTTTCTCCTATAGGCTTATGAGACATCATTTGAAATATCTTGGTCCGTGATATCAGATATAGCAAAAGTAGTTTTAAGAAATAGGGTTGAAGTCTGCCACACCCAAGACACCCCCTCAATGAATATTTGAGACACATTTCAAGTTATAACTCAAATTTGACCACAAGTCATTTTTCTAACTTCTATTCCTACTAATTTGTAAGTCAAGGAAATACAAAGAAAACAAAGCCTATGTCTATAGGCTAGAAAGGAATTTCTGGATAAGTGAGATTTTTGCTAAAGCAATTTAGAAGTAGAATTTTTCTTGAAGAAGTCTATTAAAAATGGGAAGAACAGCTTTGCAGTGGTCCTCAGAAAAAACTGCAAAAGTTCTGCAAAAGACACAGTTAAGAGAATGACAGGACAAACCACAGACTGGGAGAAATTATTTGCAAAACACATATCTGATAAAGCACTGTTATTAAAAGCACGTAAAGAACTCTTAAAAGTCAACAATAAAAAGCTGAACAATCTGATTAAAAAATAGGCAAAAGACCTAAACAGATACTTCACCAAAAATATAGAGACAGAAAATAAGCATATGAAAAGATGCTCAATACCATACTGAAACTGCAAATTAAAACAATGAGATACCACCATACATCTACTAGAATGGCCCAAATCCAAAACGCTGACAACACCAAATGCTGGTGAGGATGTGGAGCAAAAGGAACCTTCATTTATTGTTGGTGGAAATTCAGAATGGTACAGGCACTTTGGAAGACATTTTGGCAGGTTTTTAGAGAATTAAATGCACTCCTACCATACTATACAGCAGTTAGGCTCCTTGGTATTTACCCAAATGAATTATGTCCAAACAAAAACTTAAGTCCACACAAAAATCTGCACACAAATGTTTATAGCAGCTTTATTCATAATTGTCCAAACTTGAAAGCAACCAAGATGTCCTTCGGTAGCTGAATGGATAGATAAACTGTGGCACATCCAGACAATGGAATATTATTCAGTTGTAAAAAGAAATGAGCTGTCAAGCCATGGAAAGACATGGAGAAACCTTAAATGCACATTACTAAGTGAAAGAAGCCAATCTGAAAAGGTTACAGCCTATACGATTCCAACTATATGACATGCTGGAAAAGGAAAAACTGTGGAAAAAGTAAAAAGATCAGTGGTTGCCAGGGGTTAGGGGGAGGAAGAGATGAACAGGTGGAACACGAAGGATTTTTAAGGCAGTGAAACTACTCTGTATGATACTGTAATGGTGGATACATGTCATACATTTGTTCAAATCCACAGAATGAACAGTAAGCATGAAGCCTAATGTAAGCTATGGACTTTGGGTGATAACAATGTGTCAATGTAGGTTCATAAATTGTAACAAATGCACCACTCTGGGGTGGGATATTGATATTGGGGGATGCTGTGAGTTTATAGGGACAGAGGATATATGAGAACTCTGTACCTTCCACTCAATTTTGCTGTGAACCTAAAATTGCTCTAAAAAATAAAGATTATTTTTAAAAAATTGGAAGCATTTCAGGATATTGAGGGGCTTTCAGGTTTCTTCTGAAGGGTAATTGTCGTGGTATCCAGGAGGAGCCAGTGACACAGCTGCACACACCACCTTGAAGATCCCAATTATCTTTTGACCTGTGTCATTTTGTAGAACACCTTCTTTAAAAGCCTGAGTTTTAAACTCAACATCCAAGCCTCTTCTCTTTCCTCTCCAAACCATTTTCAGGTGTGACTTATCTACTTTATTCTCTCCATCTTTATGAGCCCAACAGATCAACTAGTCTTTGTGAGGTCTATTTCTTCTCCTGGTGTGTGGCCTTCCAACTTTAAAGGGGCAGAGCCCTGACGTTTTGGCAGAAATAAGTTTTTGTTTGTTAGCTGTTTTGCTTTTGTTTTTGTTTTTCCCTATATCAGGAGTTCTCACTTTATAAAATATCTTGTACCCTTTCTAATAGCCAAATTTTATGTAATGGGGACATAGCAGGACCAAGATATTTCAATGACAATATAGAATGTCTGCTCTTGTTGATAAATGGCTATTACACTCAAAGGGAAATAAAGACTTAAGTTTTCCTAACTAGAAAACAAATTATAGATTTAGAAGACATCTTAGAAGTCATTTTGTCTAGCACAAATATTCTGTAAGTAAAGAAACTGGAAAGAAGAACTGACTTGTCAAAGGGCACACAGCTAGTAGTTAATAGCAAAGCTAAGACAGAAACTCATAATTGTCCAATCTAATCCAGTGTTATTTCCACTATAGGCACAGCATGAACTTTTTGGTAAAACCAATAGAAGGCTTTTGACTCTTATAAAAATGTATCCAATCCTTATTTTAACATTGTAGATGGAGAGTGGCTATATACTTAAATAAGTAATTTTTTCTTGCTGAATTTGCACTTTATCTCTTGCCACTTATATCCTGTATGGTAGGAATTTAGTCTTTTTAAAACCTCTTAACATTACTGTTATATTATTAAATTCAGTCAAAAACTTTCATATGCCTAATAGTGCCAACACTGAGGACTCAGACATGAATAAGATACTCTCTTTTCCCCTAAGGCATTCGCCATCTAATGAGCCAAAAAGACATGTGAACAACCAGCCAACAACCCTGTGATGACCAAAGCTGTGATGAGAAGTGTAAAGAGAGAGTTTGGGGGGCCCAGCGCAGAGAGTGGCACATCCTACGTGGAAAGGGGTAGGTGTGCAGTGCTTCACTGAAGAGGCAGCAGTTGAGCTGCTTGTGGAAGGATGAGGAAGATTCCACCAGAGGGAAAGAGGTTAAGGAGGCGCAGGACATTCCAGGCAGAGGATGGAGCATGAGCAAAGCAGAGAGGAATGAAAGTACTGGCTATTTTTGGAGAACAGTGATTAGACTGGAGAGGCTGGAAGATAGGATGAAAGAAGGTGGAGTGGTGGGAGAAGAAGTTAGAAAGTTAATTTGCAGCAAGATGGAGAAACTTGAATGCCATGTCACGTTATTTAACATGATCTTGTAGTAATGGGGTACTAACAGCTCTTCAAGATGAAGGGTGCCATCAGCAGATCAGTGTTTTGAAAGATGACTCCAGTGGTAGTGTGACAGATGGGAAAGAGGTGGGGAAACTGGGCGGGAGGCTTCTGAAAAAGTCTAGGCAAGATATCTGAACCAGAGAGATAAAAGGAACAGGAATAAAAGGGAGGGCAGAATTTAAAAGACATTAAAAGGATTTAAAGGACATTAAAAGTATCTGTTATTGACACAGGTGAACAGTCATAAAGATTCTACTCAACCTATAGAAATACACCTCCTAAGACTATTACACTGATCCACTTCTGAACCTTTGTGAGCCGATTGGCATTTGTTGCTTTGCTGGGCCTGTGATACCCACGTCAGGGGCTTGCACTGCTCCAGGCTTCTCCTGGAGGCTTTGTACTGGCTGAATAGCAAATGTAAGAACAGTTCCTACTGAACCCAAGAGCTATTTATGTAAAGCCCTGCTAATAATATTTCAGTGTAAGATGAAGTTGAATTGGTACTTCGGCTATGCGGGTACTCAGACCCACAGTACTCTCTCTCCCACCTACATAATGCCAACTAGATCAGTTAAAATTTCCATCAGAGCGTTGGCTCTGGTGCAGAAAACCTGGGTTCAAGTCCTGACTTCGCTACTTACTAGCTGTGTGACTAACCCTCTTCAGCCCGGTTCTTTATCTGTAAAAAGGGGATAATAACGCCTGTATCCTCCCTCTGCTTGGGAGAGAGACAGAAACAGAGAGACAGAGGGAGAGAGAGACAGAAAGGGGAGAGATTGCATCCAAGGGAGAATCAAACACACCATAGTGTTTTTAAGCAGAAAAGCATTATGTAAGAAACATTGTTATCAAAGTAAGTTTTAAAAACAAGGAGACCAATTTTTAAAATTTGGATGATGTGAATAAATGAGCTATTTGTTTCATCTTCTCACTTCATTTTAGTAAAGATGACAATGTTTGTTTATTTTTCTTCAGAAAAAAAGAACATTTTCAGGAAAATGCATTTCTGTGTTGCATTCTCCATTTCCGTGCCTTTCATGGATGGGACATATAGCCAGCAGCAACCTTTGAAAGGTAGGTTAGAGTTAATTCCTTTTTTGAAATAAGAGCCAATGACAAATGTCAGACCACTGGTGCATAGAAATAATGAAAAGCCCTAGTTACTCCAAGAATGTGGCTGACATTGAATATATTATGGCCCAATTATGTTTCTTTTCAGAGTGGTTTGGATGAGCAGATGGAAGCTGAGATTCCCAGGCCTGCAAGTTCTTCTATAAAATATTCCCTCTTTTGTGTGGCATGGTTTAGAGCAGCGGTTTCCAAAGTGAGGGGAGGGGAGACAACACCCTTGGGAACATGTGAAACAATACCGAGTATGAGAAAAAGAATTAGAGTTTTTCTTCTATTTATTTATATTTTTTTAGCACATAGTGTTGAATATGTTTCATAATGTACATATGTTTATAATTGATAAGTAAATAAATGTGTATGTATACATATGCATATAAGTGTGCATGTGTTTCTCAAAATGTTTACCGAGGGGACCATGATCAGACACATTTGGGGAACACTGTTGGAGAAGGGTTTCGGAGTTAGATCTGGGTTTGAATTTCCCTGTCACCTTTGTGCAATGTGTGTTTCCTAGTGACATACTAAGTTTTAGTTATTGGGGAGAATGAAGAGGAGGAAGCAGTGGATTCTAGTCCTTACATTGCCATTAACTCACTGTTGTTGACTTAACTGTGTGGCCATGGAGGAGTTAGATCATTTTCATCGGATGCATTTATTTCATTCCTCACTCATACAATGGGGTGAGTAATAACATTTTCTTAACCAAGTAATCTGAGGGTTAAATAAAACACTGTTTATAATTTCGTCCCCTTTTCTTTCTTATTGGGGGCACACAGGCACTATTAAGGCTTGTGTTTTCAGATTACCCTCATTGTCTTGCCTTGCTATCTTGTCTGGTCTCCTTCACGACTTGTGTTTCTCAGAAATGCACTCATTTGTGGTTATTCTCAGGGAACAATGAGTCAGGAACAGTGGCTCAAGTCCTAGTATTAGCAGCCACTTACCACAGTGAGCGTTCGGCTATGACTGATTGGGCACCCTGCTGTGTGTCCAGCACATGCTTATGACCTATTCCTCATAGCACCCCAAAAGGGATTTGAGCGTTTCTCCATTTTTCAGATGAAGAAGCTCCAGAGCAGTGCTGTCCAATAGAATTTTCTATGATGATGGAAACATTCCACGTCTATGCTGCCCACTGTATAGACACATGCAGCTATGGAGCCCACGTGCAGCTACGGAGCACCCGGAATGTGGCTACTGTGACTGAGAAACTGAATTTTTGATTTTACTTAATTTTAAATGATTTCAGTTTGGCCTGGCCATTTAGCTTAGTTGGTTACAGTGTGGTGCTGATCATACCAGGGTCAAGGGTTCAGATAACTGTACCAGCCAGCCACCAAAAAAACATTTAAATAATCTCAATTTAAATAGCCACATGTGGCTATTGGCTACTGTGCAGGATGACACAACTCTAGTGATTGCGAACAGATCACAGAATACCAGAAAGAGGTTTAAAAGAAAATAAATCAGAAATAACACCGAAAGGAGCCGAGCCCGTGGCGCACTCGGGAGAGTGCGGCGCTGGGAGCTCGGCGACGCTCCCGCCACGGGTTCGGATCCTATATAGGACTGGACTGGCCGGTGCACTCACTGGCTGAGTGCCAGTCATGAAAAAGAAGAAAAAAAAAAAAAAAGAGAGAGAGAAATAACACCGAAGAATAAAAAAAAGGAGTGCCCATCAGCAAGTGCAAAACTTTAAAGAATTCCAGAGAGAAAGCGGAAAGACGTGGATTAACAGGTAAAGAAGGCCTGAACACATGCAGTGGGGCACTTTTAAGAGGTGGGAGCTGTTCTGGAGGCATTCCAAACCCGGAATCAGTGGACACGTGGAGTGGGAGGGGGCTCTGGGCAATCTCCAGGATCATGAGTTAAGAAGCTGAATCCAGGGCCAGGGACCTTCCTCACTTTCCAGTGTGGCTTCTGGCTAAGGAGCCAGAAAGTCTGGGGAACTCCCCAGAGACCCAGTGATCTCCAGAGGGACTGGAAGGTTCCACACGCAGAAGACAAGCCACCATAGCACACACCCTGACAGCCTGCTCCAACCTGGCCCACAATCCCTGCAGGAAAGCTCCTTTAGTCGGAAGCGAGATCTCCACCAAGAGGCAACAGGAATTATCAAATAAAATTATAAACATTTAACCAAGAAACTCAAATATATTTGAAAAGCCAGCATCGTGAAGGAGAACCACCAAACGCAACCAACAAAAGAACTAGTATCAAGAAAACAAAATACATAGAGCAAACAGAAGAAGACTCCCCCCAAATTAGTATAATTAATATCCACAGAGATTCAAACAATATATCATTTATAAAGTAAGGATAGGCTGTCTGAAAAAAAAATTAGGTATCTTAAAAATTACAAATGTAGTTATAAAAAATAAGAAGAAATAGAACTAATTTTCATTTCATCCAAGTACATTCTGCTACTCAGCTCATCTACTGCACATTTACTGCAGAATGTGCTTAGAGGAAATGCAAATTAGTTCTATGCAAGATTAAGCTAAGAAATTCTCCTTAAATAAACATAAAAGGACAGAAGTTCTAACTTCTAATGGGAATTTCAGCAGGAAGAAACAGAATAAATAGAAGGGAGGTATGAATTTATGAAAAAAATAATAAAAGAAAAATTTCCAAAGCTGAAAAATATTCGAGTTTTCAAGTTGAAATGGCCCTCTAAATTCAAAGAAAAATAAATTTAAAAGAGAAAATTGTCATAAAACTTAACAGAGGATCCTAAAAGTTTCCAGAGAAAACAAAACAAGTTAACTATAAACGAACATGAATAAGATTGGCACCAGAACTGTCCTCCACATTACTAGAAGGCAATGGAAAAATTTCTCCAAAGGTATGACCAAAAATTATTTTGGATCTAGATTCGTAAATTTAACCAAACGAGCATTCAAGTAGAAGGCAAAATTAAGACTATTATGGACTGAATTATGTTCCTCACACCCATCCAAACGCTATGTTGAAATCCTAACTGCCAATACCTCAGAATGTGACTGTTTTTAGAGATAGGGCCTTTACAGAGGTAATTAAGGTAAAATGAGGTCATATGGGTGGGTCTTAATCCAATATGACTGTTGTCCTTATAAGAAAGAGATTAGGACACAGACACATGGGGGAAGACCACGTGAAGATATAGAGAGATCTGTAAGCCAAGGAGAGAGTTCTCAGAAGAAAACAGCCCTGCAAACCAGACCAACACCTTGATCTTAGGCTGCTAGCCTCCAGAATTGTGAGAAAATAAGTTTTTGTTGTTTAAGTCACCCAGTCTATAGCATTCGTTACAGCAGCTCTAGCAAAATAATACAAAGACACACACACACACACACACACACACACACTCACACACACACAATTTCAAATGTAAGATACAAAAAGTATTCAAGAAACAGTAGTTGAATAAAGGAAGCAGTAAAATGTATAATTAGGTTTAAACAACTGCCAAAGCATAATGAACAAAACTAATTTATCTGAAGCTAAAATCCCAGATGACCTACACATCTTGTTTGGGGCAAGGATGTAAAGGCAAGATCAGGGTGTGGGGAGAGAGCAAGGTGGTGATGGTGAAAGTGTACTGTCCATTTCAAGCAATGAAGTTCCTCTTTTACCTGCTTTATATATTGATGTTCCATTTAAGATTGTTAAAAAAGTATTCTGATGCTACACACACAGACACACACACACACACACACACACACACACACACTTTTGAAAGCCACTGTCATAGAAGACTTCTAAAGTCCTTTCTGCATTTAACTTTCTAGGGTACCCGTCATTGCCTCATTTCCGGGATGAACACGCTGTTCCGTGGAAACATAGACCAGGATACCCCACATGAGGCTGTGCCATGGCCATTTTTGTGAAATGACCATAACCCTCTTCACAGTGAAATATTCCATCATTGAACCAATTGCTTTGTGGACATGTAAATGAGTTATCTGCAAGGCTGGATTCCATAAACCTCCTGGTTGGTGACTACCTACACCTAACTTGTACATCCGGGTCAGGGCAAGTGGAAAATGGCCTGAGCCTGACAACAGATGGCCTGAGTTCCAATCTGGACTTTGCCATTGTCTCGCTGTGGGCAAGTGAGGTGCCTCAGTCTCTTCATTCATAAAATGAAGAATTGGCCTTTAAACCTCTGAACTTCTCATTAGCTGTTTAATTCTATAACTCATTTGTGTCATGATGCTTAATGAAAGCCAAACTGTGTGCAACCCAGGCAAAGAGAAACCAAACCTCTGAAGACAATGTGAGCCTACAGAGACTTACCAAGACTTGTCATAAATATGATGTTATCATGATAAATCTGATGCTCTACTGTGTCAAACTTTTAAATAGAAAAAGATAACGAACAAACCAACTCAACACGTTAGAGAGAAAACTTTTCTTCCTAGGATAGATGGAGTAACAAGCCTCTGATGATTAGCTGACCTTTTCTCCCCAAGCTTCTTTGAAGAGATTATGTACATATCATTTCAGACACCCATCACTCTTATTTTTAGCTCTGAGTTCTCTTTGCAAGTGCAGTGCCCTGTGTCTCAGAGTTCCAGAGGGCTCCCAGATATGGCTCATGATTTATTTGCAAGCACCTTGCAATGATTTCCAGGAAGGTCAGAGGGGTGGGGGGCCTGGAGAAATTATTTTACATGTAAAATTTGTGGTTCTTGTTCCCATTCCATCCACTTGACCAGAAATTATATGTCCCACAAATTGATCGCAGTTAAAATAGAACCCAAGAGACGTTGGTTCTCCAAGATCCTCACAGCTGGTGTGGGGGGACAAAACTCAGGGCTTCGGTCACAGGCTATTTTCAGCCTCTGATAGCAGTTGTGTTACTCATGTCTCATTCACCTCTCCTCTGGGCCTCCCTCCTGCCCTTCCCTCTGCAGGCCAAGGCTGGTGACAGCCTCCGTATATTTAAAGAGAACAAGAACGCCCCTTACTCAGTTGAGCTGACAGACACCACACAGGCAGGTAAGTGGAGCGAAGTGGGCATGTGGGCTGGTGTGGTGGCCAGTTGGGACTACAAGTGTCCCCTAGAGTAAGGGTGTGTTTCACGTCCCAAGAACTAGCAGCCACTCTGGTTCTGTGCGAGGAGGCTCAAGTCACACTTGATTCTGCTATGGATCTAGTGGTTGTTAATTTCTTTTTTTTTTTCCAAAAGATGACCGGTAAGGGGATCTTAACCCTTGACTTGGTGTTGTCAGCACCATGCTCACCCAGTGAGCTAACCGGCCATCCCCATATGGGATCCGAACCCTTGGCCTTAGTGTTATCAGCACCGCACTCACCCGAGTGAGCCACGGGCCAGCCCAAGTGGTTGTTAATTTCTGAAGAGATGATTAATATTTGGGGGCTCAAGGGAACTTCACAGACAAAGAAACAAGTAAGGGATTATTTTTGGTCTAAAACTATTTTCATGCTGGTATAATGTTTCCTTTCATCTTGGAGGAATGGCAGGAAAGCAGAAGGAAATACGAGAAAGTCCGCTGCACCAAAAGTCAATAGACCTGCATTCTAGTCCCAGAACCACCACATAACTCACGGATAAGGGAATTTGAGAAAGTTCTTGCCCTCAGGATCTTAGTCTCCTCTCCGCAGGGATCAATACAGTATAGATGTGGTGACATTTTTCTAAACTGTAAAGTACTGCACAGTCGACAAAGTGTCTTCTGCTGTAACAGATGCAATACAGCAGAAGACAGCTCAAATTACAAGGAATTGTGCTATTCAAAAGATGTGGGTAAATGACTGAGATTTGGGGTTTGTTCATTTAAAATAGATTTTATTTTAAAGATGTTCAGCAATAGGCTTGCTTTTAATCATTTAAGATTAATCAAAACTGAACCCCCCAAAAGACACTGCTATATTGAAAATCCATTAGAAGCTCTATTTAATGGGAGGATAATTCCCATCCAGGGTGTGGGGTGATTCCCAGGGTTTCCTCTAGGTTTCGGTCAGGGACTTTTTTTAATATCGCAGGCATAAGTGTGATAGAAAATGAGAAGTAGTTTTAAGAAATGGTCCAAGGGGAAGTGCTCCCCAAAAATGAAAGCTGCCACCTCTAATTTCTGCTCTGTCCCTGAGCCAGGGTGGTGACTCCTCCAAGAGGGGAGAGTTGGGTGACCCATCCGAGGAACCTCGACTTCTTGCAATACAATTTAATGCAATTTAAGAAGCACATATTGACTAGCACCCGTATCAGGGCTGGGGGGAGGTAGAGGCAGCACTAAGCAGGTAAGATGGGCATGAACAGTAAGAAGGGTGGGGAATTGGGGTGAACCCTGTGTCCTCGGTTCACTTTTGGGAATGAATCTCAATGCTGGGTACATCCAATTCATCACAATATGTGTAAAACTGCTTTATGACCCAGAAAATGGGAAGGATTACTTCTGACTTGGCTTTGGTTCCTTTCTGAACAACTCAGTCATTTGTGGTCAGTGGAAATGAGCCGCGGCTGTTCCCAAGGCTCAGTGCCTTCCTGGGGCCTGGGCAGACAGGTGCTGTGCAGCCCAGACACACGAGCCATCCATCAGAGACAGGGGAGGCAGGACAGGGCAGGGGAGAGACAGAGGGAGGGAGGGAGGGAAGAGAGAGCAGCAGCACTCAGCAGGCAAACAGCCAAAATCCTCTTGGAAGAAGTGGAGACAGAATCTTGGTCAAATACAAACTTGGAAATCCTGGGAACCTTGGGAAGAAAACGGAGGAAAGCAAAGAGTATCAGTCATAGAGTCAGTTCAAAGTCTAACTCCGAACGTCACTTAACTTCTTGGAGTTTTTTCTCTAAACAGTAAAATTGAGGTAAGCCCTCCTATCCCAAAGGGATTCATGAGGATTGAATGGGATAAAGTATAGGGAAGTACTTTGTGAAGTTTAATAAAACCGTACAAATAGGCGAGGCCTTCGAAAAAAGGCACAGGGCCAAACCCAATGGGTCGCAGGAGGATTTCCTGCTAAGCACAAGCGTGGTGATAAAAGTCCAGAGGTCAGAGTGGGTAACAACAGGAGTTAGAAGATGGTTAATTTGTTTTACAAGAGGAAGGACACAGGACTAAGAATATAATACACAGGAAATAGAACTCCTGAGGCAGGCGTACTTTCAATTGCAAGTGTTCTGCTCAGATGTCTGGGGATACCGTATGGAGAGCTGGGCTTCATGATCAAAGAGAAGTGTGATGCCTGGGAGTGTGAGAAACTGCAGTTAACCTTCGCAGAGAAGGAAAGCAGGAAGGAGGACCGTCATTGTGCCGAGGGTGGTGGCGATGGAAGCTTGTTCTGAGCCTCACGGTGCACCTCGCCGCGGAAAAGGGTTGATCTTGATTTGATGGTTGTTTACCGCCTTGGGCAGGTGTGGAACAAGCATTAGCTTATTTAATGGTCACAAAAAATCTTGCAAGAAGTCATTCTTCTGAGGTAGAAATTAAAATTCAAGGAAGCTCAGTAACCGCCCAGGGTCACATGGCTAGCAGTGGCAGAGCCAGCATGTAAACTGGGGTATTTGTGATCTTTCAAAATAAGTTGTAAAGGTCAACATAGAACAAATAGTGAAATTTCTGAGAGTGAAAGTCAGCCACACTTCAGAGATAATTTCAGAAAAGGCATAACATGACCATGTGTTACAGCCCCAGTTTAATGGGCCTGTCTACCATGTCTGAGTTTTAAGGGGGTAACAGCCAACACTTGAGTTTATGTGCTTCCCAGGCTTTGTGAAAGGTCCTCTGGCTGGAGCACTTCATAATCTAGGTTCAGAAGCTTAAGGCGAAGCCATTGACCTTGAGTGTCCTACACAGGGAGCAGAGGGGCCTGGTGTCCCCTGGGCTGCAGGGACCCTGCATAGGCTCTCTGCTCCTCTTCAAAACCCAGGCTGCCAGCAAGGTGAGCTCATCCAGAGCTGTTACAGAGAGGAAGTGGCTGTCCTGGGACAGGTGCTTAAGATCTTACTTGACATGCAATCAACGGCACCAAGCAGCCTGATCCATTCCAAGGGGGTCAACTCTCTCCCTGGCCTGGCCGTGCCTGTTGCCTGTGTAGCACACTCTGAAGACTGAGAAAACAGAGCTGGTTCATGGTCTGAACCAGAAGGGCCACAGATAAGAAGCAGGGAGAGATGTGCTTGTTTTAAGAAAACAGATTCGAAAACTGGAGATAAAATAACTTCAGCAACAACGATAATAACAGTAGTAAGGAAAGCAACTAAAGTTATTAAATAGCTGCATTTCCATAAAGTACCTTAGCTATTATTATCTTATTTAACCTGAAAACAAAGCTTCTTCCAGACAAGCGCTCTCATCCTGTCTTTACATGCATGAGGACTAGGCTCGAGAATTGGAGCAATTTGTCCATGGTCCAACAGTTAGTGTTTTTGAATGCTGGCTTGGTTCTTTCCAAGGCCCATGCTTTTTCACTGTGCTCTACCAACTTTCTTACCAGAATGAAGGGAAGGATAGAGAAGAGTCAGTATTGGAGATGGGACAGCATTGGGCAGCATTTCTGCACAGTGAGGCTTCAATTGCTGTGGAGATCCTTAAATCTGTCTTGGGATTAAAGGACCCTTGAAGGGGCTTCACTACATCACAGCCACTTGGACATGCATCCCCACCTGAGCTAAAATCAATAATAAGAGAGAACTCTCCAGCTCCAAGGGAGCCCTGGCCGTGTTTGAACAGCGCTGACTCTTCAAAAGTCCTTTGTTTTACTGAACTGAATTCAGTCTCCCTGTTACTCCCACCCGCGAGTACCCTCTCTGTCCCATGAAGATGCAATAGATCTGTCCAATCTCGATTCCTATCACCTGTGAAGTTTGGTTAATGGAGATGCTGACCCTGTCCCCTCTCCACTGTGTCGTAAGCAGGAGCTAAGATAGAGAACCAGCTTAATGGGGTTCAAATTGCAGCTTTGCCACTTACTAGCTGTGTGACCTTGGACAAGTTACATAAGCTCTCTATCAAGTTTTCTCATCTGCAAAATGGACAGAAAATTTGCTCTGCATGGCTGTTGCAAGTATTAAAGATAATATATGCAAAGCAACTGACAAATAGTAGGTAATAAATAGTGACTAATATTAATATAAGAACACAGCTTTGACGTAGAAGTTCCAATCTAGCCATGTGACACCAGTCCTGTGACCTTGGGCAAGTGATGAAATTTCCCTAAGACTCCATTTCCCCATCTATGAAGTAAATGTTATAACAGAACCTACCTTGAAGGGTTGTTGTGAAGATTAAACAATACCCAAGTGCTGTGCTCCATGCATGTCAGTTTCAATAATAACATGATTATATTAGTAATGGTTATGATTATCACTTAGATTCCAGACGTGTGTTCCTATGATGTGAAATCTTCACCTCAGCCAGTGTAGACAATTTAACTCACTGTGTGGAATCAGGTATCTCGCAGGATACCTGAGCCAGCACTGAGCTGAAAACACCATGGCATTGTCATTTGAGGTCTTCGCTCAAAGTCATGGTCAAGGATTCCATCCCAGTTTCTTTAATGGACGCCTACAAAGAAAAATCTGAATGACTATGTGTCCATTGTGTGTACTACACTATTTTGCCCTAAGGCATCATCTTTCAGTTCCATAGTTGGCAGCGAAAGGAAGGAAGAGAGGGAGAGGGAGGAAGGGAGGGGAGGACAGGAAGAGAAGGAAAGAAAATCGTATGAGGAATAATGTGCCCAAGATACACAGTTTTGTTATTCTCTGAAAAATTCAGATTGATATGTGACAACTTCGAGTTGTAGCAGAAATAAATAATTCTTACATTTTTAAATAGTCTACAGTATACAGGGTGATTTGGCAGTTCTTGAACTGACATGATTCTCCCAGCAATAGTGAGATAGAAGGAACTACTGTCCCCATTTTAGAGAGAGGACACTGAAGTTCAGAGAGGTTGAATGGTTTTCCCAGATCACACAGCTTCGAAGAGGCAGGATGGACTAGAAGTCCAGCCTCTGATCCAGTGCTTTTCCCTCCCACCCACCGCAGTGCATTCCCAGTATATTCTCCTCCACAGGATTATTTGTTAAGAAGTCTAAACAGGTGGTCTCCCACTGGGATCTGGGTATTGAGATCTGGAGTCCAACCTCTCCCAAGCTGACATGGTTGGGCCCTGCATTCTATTTCGTCCTCATAAATTCTAGACTGTCTCCCATTTTAGTCGTGACCCACAACTTGTCTTTGACAACATAGCCATCTCAGGGACTGGATCAGATAGTAGTGCCAGGCAGTATGATGGAGATTGTGATCCAGGTGACAAATGGGGCTGAGTGACAGGCAAGCCTATATTTGGTGTCCCACCTTCAATGACCCATGTCAGTACCAGGCAACGCTGATAAACAAAAGGCCCATCCCTTGGTACCTTGCCAGGGTAAAAATCACATTCCAGGCCTGGCTAGGGAAGTGTTGAGACACAGGAATTCCAAAGCAATGCGGAAAAAGTTGTGTATGTAAGCCAGGACCTAAGTGTGCTTTCAGATCATAGTGACTTTAATTAGCAGATTGGTGCTATGTGAATAACCTGAAATATAGTGGATGACAATGCCTTGCCTTTGAATAGCTTTTCAATACTGCCTTAAATTTTATCGTATTTCTATGACCTTCACGATGGTCCTATGCAGGAGATAATATTATAGACAATTAATACCCATGTTCAAGGTCAGAAGGTCAAGATTAGAATCCATGTCTTTGGATTCAAATGCTGAAGTTCAGAGAGGTTGAATGGTTTTCCCAGATCACAGATTTGAAGAGGCAGGATGGAACACCCTCTGCCTCACGGCCTTTGAGCATTGGAAGAAGAAATCAGAAGCATCTTCTGTGTTTAGCCTCCATAGCTACATTCCCATACTTAGAAATGGAACTGAGCATCTGAAAATAAAATACTTACTGATTTCTATTTTCAGGCCCTGGTATATGTATGTCAGATATTTATGATCACTTAAAAACAACCTGTGCTAGGATACATTCACTTGTGAAGAAGGTATTATCTGTAATCTTATCCTCATTTTGAAAAGTATGTCTAGGCAATTGCTAAATATATACATTTACATATATATGTGTGTGTGCATATATATATATGGATGTATGTATATCTCCCCCAAGAAGCATATCTGTCTCCCATTAACTTGCAGGACATGCCAATGAAATCTCCATTGAAGATTTGAAATGAGAAATTTGACCTAGGGTTATTTGCATTGAAAATTTCAACATCCTTAATTTTACAGGTGTCACTGTCATGTTCCTGGATGAGACATATTTCATTTCTCCCTATATTATGTTGAATTGCAGGATCAAAAACATGAGCAAAATTATGTGATTCTGCTCTTTTCCAGAAAATGAGAGAAAGATGGATCTTAGAAAAAGAAGTTAACTAAACCAAAAAAAAAAAAAAGAAAAGAAAAGGAAAAGAAGTTAACTTAGAAAATATTCATAGATGTCTACTTTTTATGCCATACCTTGTTTGTAAATGAGGGAGTCAGATAATCTTAAAAATCTACTTCAACAAATCTATTTAAGAGTCTGTAGTTTAAATAGAATCCAAAACAAACAATTTGGGCTTTTTTAGGGAATAATAAGGCTTTTCTCTACTAAAAATGTTCTTCTCCTTTTTCTCTAGCTGGTGAACTCCTATTCACCCTTCAAAGCCCCATTTGAATGTGATCTCTTCTGTGACCCTCTAACAACTCTCTGCTGTCACCCCCAGTCTAAATGTGGGTAGTCATTCCCCATTTGAGTTTTCATAGTACTTTTCTCTAGACTCTTCTCTAGTACAAATTATCTGGTTCCTGCCTATCTTCCTCCCTCACCCCTTGATCCCTCCCTGAGTACCTAGTACAGTTCTTGACACATGATAGGTAGGTAGTAAATGCACAGAGAATGAGTGAATAAAGGAACAAATGAATGAATGAATGCAGGCTTGATTCATTCAAGCCTTTCAACTATTTCCACTGTACTAAATAACCTGAACTGTAGAAATAGAAACACTAAATTCTTCTTTTTAAAACTTATTTTCTAAAATTTTACTGAACAAATGGAAGAGCTTGTTTCTATGAGAGGAAGGATAGGATGTCCCTGGCTAACCTCATAACTTTTCTAAGAGGGAAAAGCTCTTTGAGGGGATATTTATATAGGAACATTCCCTTCAGTCCTAGTTTCAGGTTCAGTGGCCTATTTGCTATTTACTTTCTGTTTCTTAGCAAAAACCGTCTTTGTTATGAGACTGTGAGATACAATCCGCACCAGTTGACCCAGGAGGGCTTAGTGTTAATCATCAACTATTATAAGAAGGTGACTGGCTTCCCAGAAGGGAAAGAGAAGGTCAGAAGCAGCCACTCAGAATGGCCTGACAGTGCTTAGTGTCAACGACAAAATGACACATCAGGCTTCTTAGAAACCAAAGGATTTTAGTGAAAATTCAGCTTCCCTGGGCAGCTGGCAGGATTTCAGAAATTTCATTGAATATTAAGGGCTTATTTCAGTTCTGCTCAGGGAAAATTGAAAACTTGGATTCATACTTATAAATACACACAGACACAAAAAGAAAAGTATTTTTTTAAATCCTTTTCTTTGGTTAATATCTCTGAAACATAATCCTCTAGTGAGGAGACAATGACAGCCCTGGGGCTGTGGTTATCAGCAGCTCCTTGCAGCAGAAGGTGCTTCCAAGGTGCAGGAGATGCGTCAGTACCATCGTCTGGCTCCCGTCCAGCCCTGTGAAGTACCTGCCTGCACATCAGGTCATTTGATCCTATAAACAACACTGTGAAGCATCAAGGGAAAGAATGACTGTCTTCATTGTATAGGTGGGAAAACAGATATAAAGAGAAGCTATTTAGTTCATCCTGATATACACAGCAAGTGGAGAGTAGCCCCAAAAGCAGAAGATAGGTTTCCAGACTACTGATCTAGTGTGGTGCTAATCTATCTTATTGTCTGGGCCATGATATTCTTAAAAAGGAATTCATGGATATGAGGAATAAATTCAAATAGGAGATTTTACGTGTTTTGTATTTTTATCAGCAAGACAACCTAAGACTTTTCTACTCAAAGGGTAGTCCACTAACTAGCAGCATCAGCATTGCCTGGAGTCTGTTAGAAATGCAAAATTTCCTGTCTCTCCCCAAGTCTACCAAACCAGAATCTGCATTTTAGCATGGTCCAAGGTGATTCAGGAGCACTGAGCTAAACAAAAAAATGATATTATTTTCATAGGTGACTCTCATTTCTGATGGGATACTTTGTTAAACCCGAGATGAAAAATAATAAAATAAAAGTATATAAAATAACAGATGCAAATATTACTTATAATTTTATATATATAAAATTAACCCATGCATTCCTTCCAAGAACCATGTGAGATACATAGGGGCAGATGCTATTGAAATTGAACAGAAGAGGAAACTGAGTCCGAAAGTGGTAAAGTGACTGCTCACAGCCATCTAAGCATCTGAGCTTTTTCAATGACTTGCACACAGTAGCTATTTGTTGAATGAATGAATGAAAGAAACATCACACCAACGGGGCTGGACCTTGTCTTTAGTCTGCTTACTACTAGGGATTGTTTCATTCTTGAGGTCACCTAAATTTAATGTATTTGCCTTATATCCCATTAGACTTGACCTTGATCAGAGTCTTCAAGATGCCAAACTGGGGAGGAGGAGCCAAATGTGGAGCCTGTGAAAAGACCGTCTACCATGCAGAAGAAATCCAGTGCAATGGAAGGAGTTTCCACAAGACCTGTTTCCACTGCAGTGAGTTGGGTGAACACCAGGAAGGCCCCTCAGCATCCTGAGGGCATTTCAAAGTTCACATTTAACCACAGATACTGTATGTCAGTGGTTTTCAGTGTGGTCCTGGGACCAGTAGTATCACCAGCAAGCTGGTTAAAAATAGAACTCTTGGGTCCCACCTACAGAAGGATCAGTTCTCTCTTGAGCTCAGGGCCATCTCCCTGCAGCTCACTGCCTTCTGTGGTGAAAACCTGGACCCATTGGTGACATTTACAAAGTGTGACTTGGCAGAGAAGAGCAGCCAGCTCTTATCTGGAGCCAGGATGGATTTGGCTCTCTGTGTCGTCCCTCCTGGCCAGCTGTGACTGGTCTTTCCTAAGAAAGAACCTATGTCAGGCAGGAGGCAACACGTACCAATTCCATAAGAGTCAGAAAAGGGAAGCGGTCAGGGCCTGGGCACCAGTAACTTCATGAAGAGAATCTTTATCATCACCTACCAGACACAGATTTGCAAATATAAAAATTGGGGGAACACTGAGCCCCTGGGGTCCACCTGGGAGTCTGACTCTGCCAGACTCACGTGACTTTGGATGTCATTTCCCATCTCTAAGCTGAGGTAGCATGCATCTCTCTGCAGCTGATAGGAACAGAACCTGTACCTTCAGACTCCCAGTCCGGTGCTCTTTGACTGACTGCATTCTATAGAGTTTCCTAAGGCAAGTCCTGTTTTGGGCGAAATTGGCCATGGCTTTGAAATGGTTGCTTACCTTCTCAGCCTCCCTCCAGTAGGTCTGGCTTAAGGACCAGCTTTGCTGAATGTCTGGCAGACCCCATCCTGTCTAGTCTCCCCCTACAAACTCCACATTCCCATGGTACGTACGCAGGCATCCACACGGCTCCAGACTGTTTCAAACAGGACTTCAAAGGCTGAGCTCCATCTGTTAGGCAGAGAGATACTCCATCCTTAGGCTGCCAGAAATAGTAATGTGTTATCAGCTGCAGGAGTTTCCATTATCCCTTACCTCCCACAGAAAACAATTATCATTGAAGAAAAGGGGAAACATGGCTCTGAGTGATTGGGTTGGTGTACTTACTGATGCTTTGGGTTTTAATGATGGGTAATTATTATTATTATTTTTTTTTTTTGTCGTTTTTTCGTGACCGGCACTCAGCCAGTGAGTGCACCAGTCATTCCTATATAGAATCCGAACCCGCGGTGGGAGCGTCGCCGCACTCCCAGCGCAGCACTCTACCGAGTGCGCCACGGGCTCGGCCCATGGGTAATTATTTTTTAGTCATCTCATACAACCCTCAGATTTATCACTATTATTACAATTATCCAGAATTCATTGCTCAAGAGAGTTCATTCCATAATCCTCTGGCTTTTTTCAAAAATGGCTAGCGTTCTTTAAAAAGAGTGGAGGTGAGGGATATTGGAAAGAATTCTGGAATTGGAGTAAAAAGGACCAGGCTTTGAGTCTGGGCTCTACCATGTACTAACAATGTGACTGTTGCTTTGCCTTACAAAGATTTGTCACCTCTCTTCCCCTGGGTGATGGAGCAGCAAAAAAGATTACACAAAGCCCATTTCTTCCAAGCAGGGAGAGACCCCAAAGGGGTTAATTTCCCAGAACCCTCAAGAGAGAGGCATTCCTTCCTTTGGAAATTAACCATGAACTGGGGTTCTCTCCCCACATTTATTCTCCAGACCAGGAAGTTACAGGAAGAGAACATAGCTGGGGTTATGGCCAAGTATATTTTAGCATTAACATCAGTGAAACAAGCAAAGTGACATTCCATAATGCAATTTGCAAAAGGTTGAGTTGATCTACCAACAAAAGCTTGATCTTAGCAAATGCTGTTTTTCCTTACAGCAATTTCCCCAGTATTTTTACATATCAATCAAGTGACTTTTCTGTCCTTGAGTCAGCAACTTTGCTGTGTTACAAAGACTTTAGCCTGAGGAAAGTTTCCTGTCTTTTGCAAGGTTAACATTTCTGTATGTAGGGCCGACCCCGTGGTGCACTCAGGAGAGTGCAGCGCTGGGAGCGCAGCGATGCTCCTACCGCAGGTTCAGATCCTATATAGGGATGGCCGGTGCGCTCACTGGCTGAGCATGGTGCGGATGACACCAAGCCAAGGGTTGCAATCCCCTTACCGGTCACGAAAAAGACAAAAAAGAAAAAAAAAAAACATTTCTGTATGTAATTCCAAAAGGTTAGACTGAACCTTAGACTACAGGGCTTTGGAGAATAGACCCTGTGAAATATATTTGCCTTATAAATGTTGGTATATTTCACATGTGACCTTGGGCAAGTCATTTCACCATTGTGAGCCTCAATTTCTCCAGCTATACAATGATTGCGCCTATTGCAGTTACAAGGAAGAAACTGGTGTCCTCAATATGGAAATCCAGCCTTCTAGACCTTTATTCTCCTTTGATCAACTTTGATATCTGAGCAGGAACAGGAAATGGTAGGGAAGCTTTCCCTGGTAGGGGTGTCTTGCCTTTCCCATGTGGCAGGAAGATGCCCTGTTCAATGCAGCCATGGTAGAAGGTATTTTCCTTAGAACTTGTAGTTAGGGTGGGGATCTGAGCAGTATAAGTTTCAGTAGTAATGACAGAACGGCCCTGGAGAGGAGCACACTATTATCACAAGACTTACCTGTCTGCAAGCAAAACCACAGTCACTGGAAAAGGGTTTAAAGAGGTAGTAGGGTCTACCTCAGCTCTTCCCCTGGCCAGTATTCTGTTTTCTAGACGAATCTCCATAATTAGTCTCTAGACTAATCCTCCATATCAGTACCGTCCAAAAGAAATATAATGCAAGCCACATAGGTAAATTTAAATGTTCTAGTAACCATAGTTTTAAAAGGGTACAAAGAAGCAGATAAAATTAATTTTAATACATTTTACTTAACGCAACGTATCCAAAATATTATCATTTCAATGTGTAACAATATAAAAATTATTAATGAGATATTTTACATTCTTTTTGCATTGGTACTGTGTTTAAAATCTGGTGCCCATTCTGTGCTTATAGTACATCATGTGGGTAGTGGTGGTATTAGACAGCACAGCTCTCCTTTGACTGTGTATAGAAGCTGGTCGGAAGCCAGGGAGAGGCTACAGAATTGACCACGGCAGTTTTGGAGTGACAGGAATGAGCACTGAAGTAGGAGTCAAGAATCTGAAGTTAGCCAAGGCTCTACTGTCGTATAATCGTAGACAAGTCACCAATCTTCATTCACTCACTCACTCATTCATTTATTCATTCATTTATTCATTCACTCATTTATTCAACAAATTTTTACAGAAGACTAATTCAGGCCCAGGCCCTGGGCTATGTTTTGGGGATATTAAGATAAAACAGCCTTGACCACAAGGAATTCAAAGTCTAGACCATCGGAGAATGTGTGAGCAGTTGTTCTGAAGGTGAATAACTGACAGCAATAAGAAGGGCAGAGACAGGTGTCTTCTATACCCCAATATTAGGCATTTTTCCCTCAAAATTATTCTTCATAAAAAACATTTGCCTTGTGTTCAAAGCCTTATAAAATCTCTCATGCCATAGGACATTTTCTCAATTACTTTATTTACTTATTTAAACTTTTTTTTTTAAACAGAGAAGTTTTAACACATGCAATGTTGACAGAATAGTTGAATGAACTCCCATACACCCTCTCTCTAGCCCCATAACCATCAACCCCTGGCCAATCCTACCTCATCTACAACCTTATCTTCCTCCACTCCAGTATTCGATTACTTTATTTTTTAACAACAAAATACCATTCAA